>NW_025814825.1:18177500-18695000 GCF_022079265.1 Lynx rufus
GCTCATATATAATAGGCTCAAAAATCATTTTCCTATAAAGAATGACTGGACTAGTAAATGTTAACTAATGGTTTATAAGAAGAACTTGTGGCGAATAGCAAAAAAAATAGTATGGTTTAATTTTTTTAAATATCTGCTATTTTAAGGAATATATATATATATATTTAAGAGCTTAATAATTGATAAGTGTTGATAGGTTGTGTCTCTGGGTTGCTGAAGGAGAAGTATTTTTGCATTTTTCCTCCTTTCAGTTAAGGTGCACTGTGCCTTCAGAAGCAGAGGAAAGACGTGGGTTTGGGCACCGAGATGGGCTTTATGGAGGTTTCATGTATGAATCACTAAGAGTCAGGGCTAAGGATTGCTGAGCTGAGGAGTGTCTGTCCTGAGCCCAGGAAGCCTGCTCTGTGGACCTAGGAAGGAAAGGGAAGCTCTCAAGAAGGGACTGTGGCTAGATGGGATTGGCCTTGGCTGCTGGAGAACAGCCCTCAGAGTTGCCCTTCCTCCCTTCCTGAGCTAATACAAACACTCTTAGAGGTAAAGTGTGGCCTCTGGAATAAGACTGTTGGCAGTCTGTCATCTGGATGACTTTGGGCAAGTTCCACCACTTCTCAGAAACTCACTTTCCTTATCTGTAAACTGGGGGCAATAATTGCATGTACCACATAGGGTTGGTATGAAATGAAATGAGTTAACTTACATGAAGCACTCTAAACAGTAGCTGGCATGTAGTAAATTCTCAGTCAGTGTTACCTATTTCTATTTGTTTCCAAAACTAGGAAATTTCTGGGAAGCTGTGTACCAGTGGCTTCTGTCATTAGAGTGCTTTCTTAAGGAGGTTGGTCCTGTCCTACAGGCATCACAGCAGGTTTTTCATTGGTCTGCTGGCTGCTGAGAAGATGCAGTAGATGGGACCCCATAAGAGAAAAGCAATGGAAACCATCCTAAATGAAGGGCTTGAAGGAACCGGGGACATTTTGATTGAAGAACAAACTTAGCGGATTCATCCTTGTTGTCTCCAGATATCTGAAGGAAATAGAACAGGTTCATGCATGACCCAGGGCAGCAGATCCGGGAGCCCTGGGAAACATACAGCCCAGTACTTGGAACAGAAATCCCAACATATGTTTGTTGGATGGAGGAATGAATAAATGAGACAATACATTTGTATGAGAAATGAGAACAGTGACTAAGAGCTGGATTATCTGGAGTCAGGCAGACTTGAGTTAAAAATTGTCCACTGCCACTTAAAAGCCATGTGACCCCAGAAATTTTACTAATCCTTCTCAGCTACAGTTTCTTTAAGTATAAAATATGGGGCGCCTGGGTGGCTCAGTCAGTTGAGCATCCGACTTCAGCTCAGGTCATGATCTCATGGTTCGTGGGTTCGAGCCCCGTGTCAGGCTCTGTGCTGACTGCTCAGAGCCTGGAGCCTGTTTCAGATTCTGTGTCTCTCTGCCCTTCCCCCACTCGTGCTCTCTCCCTCCCTCTCTCTCTCTCTCTCTCTCTCTCTCTCTCTCTCAAAAATAAATAAATGTAAAAAATTAAAAAAAATTGAAATGTGTACATTGGCTGTACCAACCTCACAATGTTGTGGTGAAGGTTAAGTGAGAATGCACACACCGTAAAATTCAGTATATCATAATCCTAACAGCAGTAAGAGTAGCTATTGTTACCATCAGGCTGGGTAAATACAGGTCAAAGACATTATAGATGGACCTGGGGGATCAGATCAGATCAGAAAAGGGATTTCTGATTTAGGATTTAGAGATTCCTTCAAGGAATCCCAAAAGGGATTCCTTTAGGATTCCTAAAAGGGATTTAGGTTTTCCTTAAAATTGTAGGTCCTCAGCCTCTATTTTCAGCAACACTGTATTCTTTTTTTAGAAAATTTTGGAAGTCGTAAGTGTGTGCCTCTGTATTAAAGAGGGAGAAATCTGTCTGGTAGTAGAAAGGAGCATAGCCTGTAACCAAAATGACAACAGGTACATCTGAAGAGAGATTTCATCTGCAACCTTGGTTTTATTGGTGCTGTACTCTAACCACCAATCAACCAGCCATAGAACTAGTCACTAGAGACCAGAGGTAAAAAGAAGTGAACTGAGAGTGATTTCGCAGCAGCCATGAGCTTACCTGACAAGGTCTGGGTCTGGGTCATTCTGATTATGGTCATTCTTCATGGTCTCTCTATTTCTAGCACAGGATCAACTAGAAAACCCTTCATTTTCTTACTCATTTGCTCACTCAGTTCTCCTTGGTGCCAGACTCCAAACTGAAGCTTTTACTGCTGGAAGAAAGCCCCTCATAAACAGATCCAACCTGACCTAAATGGTCCTAGATGACAGAACCCGGGTTCAGCATACAAGGGCACAGCAAAGTGGTGTAAAGAAGGACTTTCTAATAGTCCCATTGGGCCCACGTATTACATAATTCCACCACGTGCCACTAATACTGTGGTTATGTGCTACAGCCTCCTGGACCAGCATGGAAGCCTACTGTGTGCCCTGTCACCAGAGATGGCCCAGTGGAGGCAGGGAGACCATGAAGTCATGAAGAGTAGATGGAAAGGTTGGCTCTTTCCAATCCAGAACTCTGGGAGGCTAGAACATTTTAAGACATAGCTCTTTCCCTTCTTCTGGGAACTTATGTTCTCTCTGGGAGAGGACCCAGTTAAGACACAGTAATGGCTACCTATGACTGAATGCCATCACAGTTGCACAAGTAGTGCATCATATATTATCTCATTTGAAATAAAATATTTTCCTAATCTAACCAAGGAATGAAAAGATTTTGAGTGTGTAGTTTGGTTGGACAGACAAATGCTTATTAACAAAATCCTATCCATGAAGAGAGAGAGAAAGAGAGTTTGTCTTTCCACCTTTAAATATATGCCTTTTAAATACAGACCGGTAAGATTGTAGCAAGTACAATCTGGTACATACCGCTTCCTGGTCAGAATCTAACATGGTGGATGAAAAATAAGAAGAAAGACAAGATGAATGTGTTCACTTTGGCATGTGTTAGCCTGAAGAGCCAGAATTGGGAATGGAGTCCCAGTTACAAGAGGGTAGTTACTTCTAACACAGTGGAGTTTATTTTGGAGACTCTTTGAGGATCTCAGCAAACTAAGGACTCTTCTCCTCAAAATATATATATTTATAAGAAAATATCTGACACATACACATGCACATGCATGAACTATACCTACAGAATCCTGTTCATGGACCCTGGAATTCCTGGATTCTATATAAAGAACCCATGCATAGAGTAGCCCTCATTTTTTGGCAGTTATGCTCCTGCTATTTCTAGGGTGAAAATTTTGCTTCTGTAACTTGTCTGGAGTCTCTCCAAGAAAAGGAACCTCATTTTCCTTTCTAGTAAATTGGTCAGTACCTAATGCAATGCCAAACGTGAGGGTATATGTTTAATAACTTCAAGTCAAATAAGTAAATATTGAAAGGCTGACTCCAAATTTAGACCCAGAACTAACATTCTACCCAACCTCTCCATGCCTGAAGAAAAATCATGTTTTGGTATGATTGTCTTTTCTTGTAGAAGGTACTCACTGGACAGACAAGACCTTTCAACACCTCCACTTGAAAGAGAACAAAAATTTCTTCCCTCTAAAAAGAATCTAAAACTTGCTTTCCAAAAGGAGTTTTTAAACCAGGGAGAAACTGCCCCAAGCATGCAAACAAACATCACGAAGCATCCAAATAAAATGACATTAAAGGGTGACTGTACCACGAGTGCCAAGGAGCTTAAGCAAGTTACCATGGAGAGGCTTTTAAGGGAGGTCTCTTACCAACTTCTCTGCAGTGTCCTGATCATAGGGGCTGGATTTTGGAAATGTAACTGCATCCTTGTTCCTGGCCAACCGTCCTCTCAGCCAAATCCCATTGGGACACAGGAATGACTTCCAAAGGAGTGTGAATGTTACAATTGGCCCCTTTATGAGCCTTCCTGGAAGTCCAGTGGTGCTCTAGCCCCCGGCTGGGATTCACAAGCTGAGATGAGCCTCTGACATGAACCTGGATGCTTTTCCAGGCCATGACTCAGCCCCTGGAAAGTGGAAAGTGCCACTACGACAGATGGAAGTAGTTCCAGAAGACAGGGTGGGATGCTGCAGGGGCCAGACCCCTTCAGAGGAAGAGCGGGGTCACTGATTTGGCGTGAAATAAGAAAGAAAGTACCTGCTGACTAGTTTCACCGAACAGTAATGGGCCTCTTGTGGTGGAGAGAAATGAGAAGGATTCAGCTTCCCAGCTCTTCAGATCTGCCCTTTTGGGTCTGGGCCGGGTGAGACTTAGGCTGCCCCAGGGCCGAGATGCTGACTTACTCATTGGCATTTCTGCCAACACTGGGCTCTCAGCCAACGCCTTGCAAGGCATATTTGTGACTATTTGAGTTCTTAGAATCTGGAAGACTGGGGTTTTGTGGCCCATATTAAACATGAGGCCTTGGGCAAAGAATTGACTTAGCAATATGGTTTATTCCCATTTGTGAATTCACTCATCGTTTATTTCACACTGGCTTTTAACAAACATGAGTAAAAGTTCTTTTCCTTTAGGCATGTACAGTCCAGAAAAAGACCATGGACATGGACCCAAACAATTGCACCAGCAGAACGTGATGATGAACACACAAAGGCCAACGGGCAACACAGAAGAATGGGTGCAAATTCAATTCTAAAAATCACGAAGTTTTCATGGAGGAGGAGGTGTTTGAACTGAGATGCAAACAGTATCATGTGAGAGGGAAACAGACAGCACATATCCCACCCAACCTTCAGAGACTCTAAGAATAAATATACACATGATCATGTAGTTACCATGCTGATATTTACCTGGAAGAAAACTTTTGTATACTTAAGACCTTGGTCTTTGATAATCATTTAATATCATGACAACATATTGCTTATCTGATACATCTCAATAGTCTTGTGTTAGTCACTCATAAAGAGCCAACTAAGGCATAATGAATGCTATATCGTCCCCTGGCAGGGAAGACACACAGGCAAGAGTTAAGGGTGGTGACACTGACATTCATACAGAAAGCTTCCACAACTTTGGATCAATTTTAATGTATTCAATATCCTCAAAACACAGTATTCTACAGTGGGATAGTCAGGCTGACCTGAGTTCAAATCCTCATTCTGCCAATGTGGCATATGTCATCTGGAGCTGGCTACCAGATACTCTGGACCTGAATTTCCTCAACTGAGAAATGGTGATGATTTTACTCACCACACGGGGTTGTTATAAAGAGCACTCAGTGATGCTTATAAAGCACCAGCACCGATCAGGCCCACAGTACGGGTTAACACCCCTTCTAACACATCACAGAAACAGGACTTTTGATAGGCCATATTCAAGCTGCCTGTCATGATCCCTTCTCTTAGTGCTATTTCTCTCACATCTTACCCCAACTTCCATTTGTATAGAGTATAAACCAAACTTCCTGGATTTGTCTAAGTTTCATGTAATCCTTGGACGTACAGCTCACTGAATTTTTTTTAATTTAAAAAAACACTTTATTAGTCCAACTAGATTGAAAACAATCTACCTTAATTTTTTTTAACGTTTATTTATTTTTGAGACAGAGACAGAGCATGAACGGGGGAGAGGCAGAGAGAGAGGGAGACACAGAATCTGAAACAGGCTCCAGTCTCTGAGCTGTCAGCACAGAGCCCGACGCAGGGCTCGAACTCACGGACCGTGAGATCATGACCCGAGCCAAAGTCGGACGCCCAACCGACTGAGCCACCCAGGCGCCCCCAGCTCACTGAATTACAAAGGACTGCAAGGAGGCTGCAGCCACTAGGACAATTACCTTACTCCCTGTCTCCCCTACCAATATCCCACTGGCATCTCTTCTAGATATTCTCTCCAGATACAGCTCTCATCTAGCCAGTACAATGCACTTTTATCACCTCTAATCACCAGAATTTGAGAGTAAAGAGAGCCAGTGGAGGCCAAAGGTTTTGATTTTTATAGGTCTAGATCAAGCTATGGGAAAGACCAGCATTTTTATGGTGTTGGGAGAGACAGATTGACTGTCAGAGAGTCAATCCCACAATGGTTGTATCAGACCACAACACCCTGTCAATAAATTTGTTAGTGCAGACACTGCTGCCAAGGGACAGAGACCTGCTGGAGATGACCTGATAAGGGGCATGAATTGTGGACCATGAACACCCTTTTTATCAAACACAAAGAGTCATTTGTGCTACTTGATAAAAAACAGATTCAGGGGACTCAGTGCAGACCTAATGGGTAGGGTGGTGAATTTCAGTGCTTGACATGTTCTCCAGTTGATTCTGATGTCCACTATATTTGCCATTCGGATGGGTAGAACAGGGGCCTTCCATCAGCATTAAATGATGGCCATCAACAGGCCTCCTATTAATGGAAAGACACAGGAGTTAGAACTGAGGTAGAGTAGAGGGGCTGGTATGGTCATGGTTAAAGTAGAGCCAGGATTTGGGGGGAAAATGAGTAGTCTGGAGTGTGCTATGCTTGGTGTGGAGGAGATGGCAGGTACCTAATGTCAAAACCGGACAAAAGCAAGAAAACTCTACTGCCATTTCTAGAGGTGTCATGGGTACTAAGGGGATTCTCAAAGGTGCTTGCTTCAGCTCCTAGAGGAAAAGAAAGCAAGATATAGGATGCCTAACCAGAGAGGAATAAGATCACCCTTGTCTGTTTGTTTACAAAATTCTCCAAACAATCCTGAGTCTCAGTGTCCGGCTCCCGTCTGTCACTTAGCTCTGATCATGGGACATTAAACACCAGCCACGGGTCATACATCAGACAGTGTCCTGCACATTTCGGATATTAATCCTGACAGAAAAATCTTTAGCATTGTATGGATTAGTCAATGTAAATTCATTAACTATTTGTCATGACTATAATATAATCTGGCCTGACGGTAAAGACTCGACAGCACAGTGTTAATCAAATCTATGCAGAAAACAACGCATTTCTGTTTAGCCTCAACAACTGCTCCTCTTGCCAGATCAGAGGCTGGAGCCTTAAGGGGAAAACCAAAGGTTCCCCATTGCGCATCCCTTGTAGGGACCCTCCTGTCCTGAGAAGAGCATCACAAGCTATGACGATTTGAAGTTACCTTCCATTTCCAGCAAACCTCGCCCCCTCCATGTGATGGAAATCTGTCAATCTCCAGTCCCCGTCAGCGAGAAGTTCACCGAAAATAAGGCAGAATGTATTCTGCAGGGTTGAACATTTTCTCCCAGGATGAGTCATTACCAGGTTTTAATCATGCTCATTAGGCAGCCATTAGGGTCCTGTCCAGCTTTTCACCGCCAGAGATGAGAGGAGAGAATGATTGTGGGAGACCCTGCACCCTACTTGGTGAAATACTCACCATCTGTTCCCAGTTGTAATTCCCCGTGTGAAGCACCTTGGTTTATGGCTATAGCAGTCTTAGATCCCTAGCTCCGAACTACTGTTTTTCTAGCATGAGCTGACCTGAACCCACTGGAACTTGAAACAGGTTTTGACATTCACTAAAATCAGAGGCAAGCCAGCACCAACTTAACCAATCACAAGGCCTCCATTTCAGCAGAAACACACATTTTAATTTCTACAGCTTGGAGCATGAAGGAGCCAGTAAGAATGTGGCTTTAAAATAAGTGAGCTCAATGGAAATTGCTGTGAACCTGTTTCTTTTCTGTTCCGGGAGCAACTGCCACTGATAAAGCAACCAAGTGTTATAAATGCAGAGCGAATATTTAAGATTTCTAGTATCTCTCCATTTGCACATTATTCTCTATCTCTCCCCAGTTGTGCTTTGATTGTCTCTGATTGGACTATGTTCTATGTTCTTTTATTTTAACATAAATCGATATTGATTTGAGTACAGTACCTGACAGAGGGCTTTATACACAATAGGTGTTTCATAAAGTTTTGTTGAATGATGGAACAGCGCATGTGTATTTCCTTAGCCAAGAATTGGAAGACAAAGTGATTTCATGTATTTACAGCATGAGAGTTCTTTTTGTGCCTATGTCTAGTGCCCCAAAACATTTTACCTGTAGTAACATATTACCTTACCTTAGCCTTTTCATTTATAACCTGCTTATTCAGAATTTTGTCTATACTAGAGAACTAAAAACCTTAAGGTTTTCACTGTCCTTCCTTGTTGGATAGGTATAAAATCTGTTCTTCCACTTTCTCATCCTTAGACTCAGATTCTAGTCCACATTAATTTCAATGTTATGTTTTCCCACATTTCCTCCTTGCTCCTACTGAAAGAATCCCCTTTTGTGTTCAGTGCATGTGGGTAAGCCCTTGACCTCTAACTTGATGGCCTCCACATCCAGTGTGGGAAGTCTACCTGCCTCAGGACTGCCACTTGTAGCTTCTTTGTGCCTCCATATTTGACTTGAATGTTTAGTATAAACTCAAGAGAGCATAGAAAAAGGGAGAGAACCAACAAAAAGCTTTTATTCTGTGCCAGCTAGTGTTGGGTATGTATAATATGTCCCTTCATTTAATTCTCCCATAACCCCCATGATGAATTAAAGGCCCATTCTACAGATGACAAAACTGAGGCTCAGAGGTGTTATATAAGTTTCCTGATGTTACCCAGTTGATAAATGATCAACCTGAGATATGAACTTAGCTCTCTCTGAGTCCAAAACTAATTTTCTTTCTTTTAGAACAAGCCACATTCTGGAAACAATATGCCAGGATATAAATGTTGTAGAAGGGGCCGTACTGAAATTCCCCATATGGCCATTATTGCTGTGAGTTCAGCAGGGTCACTTACTGTTGTCACAGAAGTGCCCCCATCCCTAGTTTTGGCCAGGTACTGCCTCAAATTAGAAATGTTCTTACCAAGAACCAAGTTTTCCACATCTATTTTTCTTCCAAATCCTATGGAGATTGATAGACAGTATGACTGGCCCCAAGTTTTTGTTTTGTTATAAACATGGGACTATAGGGACACCTGGATGGCTCAGTCAGTAGAGCGACTGTTGATCTCAGGGTTGTGAGTTCGAACCCCACATTGAGTGTAGAGATTTTTTAAAAATAAAAATTTAAATAAATAAATAAATAAATAAAAAGAAAGATGGTGCTATAGTTAATTTCCTAGAAAACTGTTGAGTTCTCCATTAGAAGGAAGGACAGAAAATACTTTAGGTAAGGAAAGGGATAGTCAAACCCCTAGTTCCTACAACATTTACTCTCCCCCGGGCTTAGCATCCCAATAGGACCAAGAGAGAGAAACGAGAGGTTGCGAAAGGAATGTTCAGGCAACTGTGGCATGGTGGACCCAGAGTATAATGGCACAAGGTGTGCTGGCAATGTTGTGTCTTTACCAAGCTTGTGTGGGAGCTCTTCAGTCAGGCAGTGATGGATTGGAATCTGACCACTAACTGGGTGCCTTGGCAACTTCCGTCACTGTTTTAGATCTCAGTTTTCTTATCTATAAAATGGAGACAATAACGGCAGTGTTGTTATAAGGATTAAAGAGTTAATGCATTTAATGCATTCGGGAAAAAAAAAAAAAGAGCAGAATCCAATAAGCTCTCCATCATTGTTAGTTACCGTTATTATGGTTACTTTTACTGTGATTCCTGTATTGAAATTATACACTTTGTTGTTCTTTTGTTAGGTGGGAGGGAGGCTGGGAAGTTGCACCCCCAAAAAGGGATGAGTTCTTTTGGTATTAACTCTTCTGGTATTAGCAGGACTTTGTGCAGAATCTTGAATTATTTTGGAAGGTGTAGAGGGAGACAGAGAAAAGGCTGTGGAAGATCATCCAATTTAGGTATTGGATTCTCCAAGCAATGCATGTATTTATTTCTTTATTGATCGTGCATTCATATAAGTGGTAGAATCACAGTGTTATAGGATGTTGAGGTCCTTCCTTTTGCTCATAAGGAAACCAACACACAAAGAGGAGAATTCCTTCTTGGGATTGTACAGTGAGTGAGGGAAGACTAGAATTCAGAACTCAGGTCTTCTGACTCCCTTTCTTAGCCCTTTTCCCAAATGTTTTGTAAGGTGTATAGGCTTGTGAGGGTGGGCCCTGGATGATACCTTCTCTGCAGGGCCCAGCACAGCCCTGGGCTCAGGGAGATGCTAGGCCAGACCCTGTCTTTTGATACGATGTTTGACTGGAGCCTCTGCGATAGTGCCTTCCCCATTTATTCCCTATTCTACCCCAGTCTAGGCCACTTCCTCGGGGCACCTAGGTGGCTCAGTTGGTGCCGACAGCCCAGAGCCTGGTGCCTGCTTCGGATTCTGTGTCTCTCTCTCTCTCTCTGCCCCTCTTGCACTCTCTCTCAAAAATAAATAAACATTAAAAAAATAAATATGAAAACTTGAAAAGACACTTCCTCATTTCCGCTGTGTGGCTTCCCTTACAGCTCAGTCTTTGCTACCATCACAAACCTGGTCTCTCTTTTTGGGACTGCTTTCCCACAAGCTTGTCATCTGCCTTTCACTTTGTTTCTGTTGGGTGGGCAGTATTAGGCAATGGCTAAGAGCTTAGACTTCAGAATCAAGCTCACCTGGATTTAAATCCCACAGTTTAGCTCAGAGACCTCAGGCAAGTTATCAAACTGTTCTCAGTCTGTTTCTTCATCTGTAAAATGGGCATAATAGTAACTATATGCTCATGGAAGGGGGAGAATTATATTAGATGAAATATTAAATTAGATTCAATTAGATGAAGTATGAGGAATGCCTGGCTCATAATAAGTGCTCAAAATCTGATACCTGCTAATTATAATCTGCATCTGTACTAGATATGCAGGGTGTAGCTGGCAGGATTCTGTGTCAGAAAGCTGTATTTATTTTTTTTTATAATTTTTTTAACATTTATTTATTTATGAGACAGAGAGAGACAGAGCATGAATGGGGGAGGGTCAGAGAGAGAGAGAGGGAGACACAGAATCTGAAACAGGCTCCAGGCTCTGAGCTGTCAGCACAGAGCCCGACGTGGGGCTTGACCGCGAGATCATGACCTGAGCCGAAGTTGGACGCTTAACCGACTGAGCCACCCAGGCGCCCCAGAAAGCTATATTTAAAGATGTCCCACTCTTTATCTAATCTTTTTGCGTGATATCGAGCATTCCACGATTCCTATATTTTCTCAAATCATCTTTGCTCAGAAATGGAAATGTATCCTTCATTTATTTCATACTTCCCAAGCACCTGTTCTATCCGTTAAGCTGACAGACAGTAGACATGCTGCCTCCAGCCCTGTGTCCTTTATGGAGCTGAGCTTGATGGTAGTTCACAGATTCTCTGACCTGAGGGCTCCAGGGGTGAGACACATTTTTCAGTTGTATTGGAGGGACAGCATTCAGGGAGGGAGTGTCTGCAGACCTGCCCCCACCCCCTCTGGGACCCTGAAGGCTCCCTTTGTCTCCCTCTAGAGGGAGTCTCAGTCCAAACAACAACACATGTACATCTCTTTAGATATAGGTTCACCTACACTCACAGTAAGAGTTGGGAGAAAGGGGATTCTCAAGAGGGAAGCCCTCTAGTTGCTGACCCTGTGTTGCCATGGCAACATCCCACTCCCTCCACGGGTCGTCTACGTCTTAACCATTTGAGACTCACTCTTATCCTCTAGTTAGACCATGGGGCTAGTACTTCCGTTGGCACAAAGCCAAGGCAGTCATGGTGGCCCTAATTAGAATAATAAAGAAACATCAATGGGAAGATGTCTCCAAACCCAGGAAATAAACTCATTCCAAAAAAATAGTGACTTTTGTACTTTGTGTGATTTTGTGTTTCCACTGGAATAACGTGAGCTCCATGAGAACAGGAGCAGCCCTGCCTGTGTTTTATAAGACATAGTAGGTATTCATTAAGTATTTGTTGGGCGAATTCCCGATGCCTAGAGATTATTTTCCAAAATGAAGGGCTTACTATATGCTAGATACCACTGTACATGACTTACACGAATTAACCACTCTATGCCTCAGTTTCCTTATCTGTAAAATGGACATAATATTAGGAGTCATATTCACTGTCACGTGTTACATGTTAAGTAACTTGTCCAAGGCCACATAGTTAACAAATGATGAAGCCATGGCTTGAAATCAGGCAGTCTGAATATTGAGTCTCAGGTCTCTGCTAACAAGGCTGCAGAATCATCTCAATGGAGAAGTAGGGTCTGGGCCAACTTCCTTATGGGTGCTCATGTCCCCCAACCCCCACATGGTGTGTTCTGGTAAAATAATATTGAGATGACTGTTCTTGCCAGCTTGTTGGAGAAGGAATGCACACCAAAATTGCAAGCTTGGGGGAGGAAGTTATGCTATTCTTTGCCATGTGGCAGTCCTATGGAAGGAAAGCTCTGGATTTGAAGTACCCTAGGGCTCTTGCCTCTTCTCTTAAGTACACTTCCCTTATCCCCATCACAGATACAAGTCATAAGCTACACTAATCTCCATGAGCACAAGGACCCAGTCTATCCCATTACCCTATAGTTTGGTTGTCCAGCCCAGGGCCTGGCAACAATAAGGGCTAAAGAACAAATCTGCTGAATGAATGAATGAATGAATGAATGAACGAATGAAGAGATTACTATGTGATGGGTGGGGTTATTTTTAAGGGAGAGAGCATTGACTGTAACTATTCAGGGTTCAGAAAACAAGCTAATAGACATAGTTTTCTTTTCTCGGGACTCAAGTTTTGAATCAAATCCCAGAACTCAGATTCCAGAAGAGACGACAAAAATAATTATCCTTAAAATTCACATTGGGTAGTGTGACCTTTCTTTGGAAATTTTCAGTGCCCAAGTTTGAGAATGCCCGTTGGGGGAGAAGATGTTTTTTCCCCAATAAAACAGTACAGAGCACTTCAATTATCCCTGGGAAGAGGGCTGTCTGTTCCTCCCTCCTCCAGCCTTTCACTGAGCTCTGCCTGCCTCATGAGGAGTTGTGGGAAAGAACAAGATGCATCTGCTTCTTCCTTTTTCTCTAATAAAGTTTGTCATTCACTGAAAACTAAAATGCTGTCCTCTTCCCTGCATGATTAATGCTCAGCCAGCCTCTCCAAGTTTTGGACCCTGAGCCACCAGTGAGCAATGGAGCCACATTGCCTTCTCTTCCCCTGGGGACTGCCACACTGTGCAACCAGACGCACACAATGTGCAACCAGATGCACACAATGCACGTGTGTGGAAATGCACACCACACACACACGCACATACACACACGCCCATGCCAATCAATTGGCTCCTTGCTTATATCGACCTGGCCCAATATGATCAGCTAAAGGGGAGGGATTTGGGCCCCTGTGCACCTCACAGGGCCTTCTGGGTTGTTGTTGTTGTTGTTTTGTTTTGTTTTGTTTTGTTTTGCAATCTGCAGGTAGTAGCAGCTGAGATCAAAGTTGTCCTTTCTCTTCTTTGGGGGATCTAGCAAAATACAGAACATAGCAGAGCTGGCTGCCTTGGAGGAGGTCATTCCATCCTGCCTGAAAGGACATGATGGGACAGGCTGTTCTGCCTTCTTGCTGAAGCGTAGGCAGCCTCCCTGGTACACTCCACCAGGACGGGGATCCTTGTGTGTTTTGTTACTGATGTGCCCTAAGTCCTTACAAGTGTGCCTGATACTTAGTAAATGTTCAACAAAGACGTTCTGAAATTATGCATAATTCTGGATAGCTTTTAGAGAAATGCATCATCTTTTCTCACATATGCTGCCTGGAATATTCCTCCATCTTCTACCCCTTGCCAAGGCAGAGTGCCACATGTATTTCCAGGGCCAGCACACTCTTCACTTCTCTTTCCCAGTTTTGTGGAGCCTCCACCCCAGGGGTAGGGATTACACCCCCTTCCCAGCCTGCTGTGCACTGTCTGCATTTTGGCTTTTCTTAAAAACACGAGCACACCGAGTTGCAATCAAATACTTATATTTTTTGTCCTCCACTAGTAAATACGTGTTTCTTTCTTTTTTAAGTTTATTTGTTTATTTTTAGAGAGACAGACAGCGCAAGTGAAGGGGGGCAGAGAGAGAGAGAGAGAGAGAGAGGCAGAGAGAGAATTCTGAGCAGTTTCCACACCGTCAGCACAGAGCGGGATGCAGGGCTTGAACTCATGAAACCGTGAGATCATGACCTGAGTCAAACCAAGAGCTGGGGGCTTAACTGAGTGAGCCACCCAAGCGGCCCCAAAATATGTTTCTAATTAGACATTCCATTTGTTCATTTCCATGTCCCTAGCATCTACTAAATTATTACCAGTCACTATAGCACAGTGACTAAAATGCTGCCTCAGGAATCCCTGCTCTGCTATTTGCTAACCAAGTGGACTTGATCAATTTCTAACTTCATTCTTTGTTTCCTTTTTTTTGTAACATAGTGATACTAACAGTACCTTTCACAGAGTACTTGTCAGGGCTTTAATGAGTGAGCACATGTGATGGTCTTAGGACTCTGCTTCCTGCAAATTAAGTACTCAAGAAATAATTCACTTTCATTTTTTTATTTAGAGCAGTGCTTATAGTTCACAGTTGCGCGAAGTTTCTTTTTTTTCAAATGGACTTATCTTCAGTTGTTTAGTATTCAAGCAATCTCTTCCCACTAGTATTCCTTGATTTTTGTGTGTGAACTCATCTCACCCTAAGTCAGAAGGCCTTTCTGATAAAATCAGTATCAGTTAGACTTTCCATCACTCATCACAGAATGAATCCTAACTATACAAAGTTGATAAACATTTGTTGGATAGACAAGCTAATTGTTGAAAATCTGCTCTACATTTTGTTCAGGGGGAAAGATAAGTCTTACATTGTAGGAAAGCCTAACAAACAGTGGCATCCAAATAGATACATTAAACTAAGTAGCATTGCCAATCAGGGCAGGCTCACTTTTGCAAGCCCTCAGCCACATAGCACCTGAGATGTATTTGTACAAACATTCTAATCCTCACAAAATACTTTCATACCCATGAAATTTCTTGGCCTGCCCAATTATAAGGAGCAAGTATTGTCAATTTTTGAGTCACCTGACTCAGTTTATTTTATTTTTCAAGTTTATATATTTATTTTGAGAGAAAGAGAGAGCAGGGAGGAGCACAGACAGAGGGAGAGAGAGAATCCCAAGCAGGCTTCATGCTGTCAGTGCAGAGCCTGACCTGGGGCTGGAACCAGTGAACTGTGAGAGCATGACCTGGACTGTGAGATCATGACCTGAGCTGAAATCAAGAGTCAGACATTTAACCGACTGACCCACCTAGGCGCCCCTTCTGACTCAGTTTGAAGATGAACAGTGATTGATAGGTAGAGGAAAAAAGAATAATTAACATTACTAAGTACTAGACTATAATGGACCTAATAGAAATTCCAAATAAAAATGTGCACATACACATTTGGGGGAAGTCAGGATAAACCAAAATGAAACAAGATACTATTTTAAATTTTAGTCTAGGATTTTCAAAGTCCTTAATGTGGCATTCGCCACCAGTGACTATAGAGTACAGACTACTCTGAGCTGATTGGACCCCAGAACATTTTCTTCTGAAACGCTTCTTTTCAATCCTGGTGTTCCTAGGAACACAATTTGAGAAATAATGGTATTCCTAAGATAGATCTTGGAGGCAACCATAAATGTTTTTTTTTTTTTCTACTTGCCTTTTTTTTAAGTTTTTTATTTTTTTATTATTTTCTCCAGCCTATTAAGTTTCATAGTTTTCATATAAACACTCCACAAATGGTGTCCATATGAGCATGACATCCTCTGATTCATTTGGGGGAATAACTGCTACCTTCCTGGGTGGGATAATGTCTTTCATCTGTAGGCCGTGAAAGGCTCTATGGTGTGTGGTAACAGTGACATGTCACTGAGCAAGATAAGTCTTCCTGCCACCAAGAGAAGTGCCTTTTCCCAATTTAGAGGGGCCATAATTCTTTTTGACACACTCTTGGGTGTGCTGTGTCTGGTATATATTTTCTAGCTCTGGAAACTGGATCCAATCCTTCAACCCAGGACTTCCTTTTAAAGGCAACCCCATGAGCCAAAAAAACAAAGGGTGGACATTCACTTTTCTTTACTAATAGCTTTGCTTTGCTAATACTCATTTGTTGTGTTTCTTTCGTTATAGTTTGCCTGGAACTTGGCCATTCTGAGATTGGTTATTCCAAGCCGAAAGGGTCTTCCCTTTCTAGAAATGTTCTTTCTAGTTCTAGAAATGTTGGCTTCCTCCCAATGTTCTTCATTTCCCAGTGAAGTGTCCTAGTACCTGCTGCCCCTAAGCATTCTTATCAGGAGACTTCTCTGTGGTTTCACGTTGTTGTTGCACGTTTATAGGCTGCCAGCACTCAATACATGCATGACGCATCACAGATCCACAGTGCACTGAGCAATTGTCTACCCAGGAATTGTCAATTCTTTTGTTGTGAGATTCTGATGGAGCGATTATCACAAACAGCAGGAGGAAATCTTATCCACACAGAGGGATGACACAGAAGGATCACTGTTTTCCAAATATCTCCTTCTTTAGGAGGAAATTCAGCTCAATAATACAGAGATCATTGGAAAAGAGATTGTGATTCTTATTCAGATCATGTGGACAATGATAAGAGAAAAAGGCAAGGAGAAAGTGATGCACAGAGAAGGTAGATGCTTGGGTCCAACATCGCTCAAAGTATTTTCCAGTGACTGTCAGTTCTGTAGAATATTAATAATTATCAACTGAAAAAGATTGTTTAGTCAGATGAATTTAGAAAACCTATGGTTAGGAACTTTTTTATTACAGGACTTATCAGAGCCTTTAATACATTCATTAGTTTTGTACATCTGCAAGAGGGGGATGTTCCAAAAAAACAATGTTCTAAACATTTCAGATGAATTGGCTTGTTCTTATTCCTCTCAATCCTATGAAGTAGGTAGTATTATTACACTCTTCTTACAAATGAGAAAGTCAAGGCACAAAGACATGGCATTTCTTTCCAGAGTCACTCGGCAAACAGATAGTGGAATCAGAAATTAAACCTGGGCCATCTGACTTCAGAGCTTTTGCTCTGCCCCACTATATTGTACTGACCTGATAAATATTGAGGGAAGTGTCACTGTACCACGGGAGTTACCTCAAGGAAATGGAGTGGCACTGCCTGTGAAGTGGTTGTATAGCATGGTGACAGTAGAGAGTTTGGTGGAAAGATGTTTGTGGCTTTTCACGTGACAATCATATGCCTGAGGCTTTCTTTTTTTTTATTTTTTTTAATGTTTATTAATTTTTGAGAGACAGAACACCAGCAGGGGAGGGGCAGAGAGAGAAGGAGGCAGAATCTGAAGCAGGCTCCAGGATCCAAGCTGTCAGCACAGAGCTTGACGCGGGGCTCAAACTCATGAGCCGTGAGATCAAGACCTGAGCCAAAGTCAGATGCTTAACCAACTGAGCCACCCAGGCGCCCCTCCTGAGTCTTTCTAATGACACCAGCGTTTGCCATTTACATTATGCCTTCAAACACACAATGAATAGTATATAAGGGGGGGTTGTGAATCATGGGGTTATGTCTAGTGATTCCTTCTTGAGGTTAGAAAACTAATGCTTTGGCTTTCCAGTTGCTTCAGATGCTCTTAAACTATATTCCAAATTTCATGTGCTTTTTAAAAATTAATAGACTTTAAAATTTTTGTTTAATGTTTATTTATTTTTGAGAGAGAAAGAGACAGAGTACGGGGGTGGGGGGCGGGGGCAGAGAGAGGCAAACACACGCAGAATCCAAAGTAGGCTCCAGGCTCTGAACTGTCATCACAGAGCCCAACGTGAGGCTTGAACTAGCAAACTGCGAAATCATGACCTAAGCCGAAGTCGGATGCTTAATATACTGAGCTATCCAGGTGCCCCAATAAACTTTTTTTTAACTAGATATAGGTTTACAAAAAAGGTGAGCAGAAAGTACTAACAGCTCTCACTTACCCTTCTTTCTCCCCATCCCCTTAAAAAGTTTTCCCTATTATTAGCACCTTGCATTGCTGTGAAATATTTGTTACAGTTGATGAACCAATATTGAAATTTTATTATTAACTCAAGTCCATAATTTCTATTAGAGTTCACTTTTTGTGTTGTAGAGTTCTATGGGTCTTGAAAAATGCATAATGGCATGTATCCACCATTAACATACCACACAGAATATTTCAATAAATGAGTTCCAGTTATTTAGTCCCTCCCTCCTTTGCCCCCTGGAAACCACCTTTTCAAAATGTCATTTACTTGAAGTCACACAGTTATATACTGTGTCAATTTGCAGTATATAGTCAATTTGCAGATTGACTTCTTTCATTTAGCAATATAAATTTAAGATTCGTTCCAGTCTTTCGAGTCTTGGTAGTTCTTTTTATTACTGAATATTATTCCATTATATGGATGTACCACGGTTTGCCGATCCATTCGAGTCTTGGTAGTTCTTTTTATTACTGAATATTATTCCATTATATGGATGTACCACAGTTTGCCGATCCATTCTTTTGAACCATGTTTGGTGCTATAAACATTCACATGCACGTTTCCCTGTAGATGTAAATTTTTAATTCATGTGGGCCAATGCCTAGAAGTGCAATTGCTGGATCATACTTGAAAAATATGTTTAGCTTTGTAAGGAATTGCCAGACGATCCTCCAAAGAGGCTGTACCGTTTGCATTTTCAGCAGCAACAAATCAAAGTTCTTGTACCTCTACATTGTTGCCAACATTTGATGTTGTCAGTGTTTTAGATTTTAGCTATTCCAATAGGTATTCAGTAGCATCTAATTGTTTTAATTTGCAATTCCCTAATGGTATATGATACTGAGCATCTTTTCATATTTTTATCTGCCATTTGTGTATCTATCTGGAACACGGTTCAGATCTTTCACTTACTTTTAAATTGGGTTCTGCTTTCTTATTGAGTTTTAAGAGTTCTTTCTTTATTTTGAAAATATTTTCTCCAGTCTGTGGCTTACTTTTTCATTTCTTAACCATTTCTTTCACAGAGAAAACCTTTTTAATGTTAAATAAAGTCCAACTTACTAATTTTTTTCCTCTCCTGGTTTGTGCTTTTGGTGTTATATCCAAACGGTCATTGACAAACCCAAGGTCACTTAGTCTTTCTCCTATATTATTTTTGAGGAGACATATATTTGCATTTTATATTTAGATCTATGATCCATTTTTAGTCAGTCTCTGTGAAAAGTGTAATGTCTATGGAGATTCATTTTCTTTTTGCATGTGAATGTCGAGTTGTTGTAGCACGTTTGTTGAAAAAAAAATGTAGTTTTTGCATTTAATTGTCAAAGATGAGTTGACTATATTTGTGTGGATCTACTTCTGGGGTCTCTACATGGTTCCACTGATCTAGTTGTCTACTCTTTTGCCAATGCCACACTGTTGATTATTGCAGCTTGAATAACAAATCTTGAGATTGGGTAGTGAGAGTCTTGCAGATTTGTTCATCTTTAAAATTGTGTGAGCTGTTTTCTCTATTGCTTTTCCTTATAAATTTTAGAATCAGTTTGTCAATACCCACAAAATAACTTCTGAAGCTTTTGATTGGGATTGCACTGAATCTAAGATCAGTTGGGAAAAATGGACAGCCCAACAATACTGAGTTTTTTTATCCATAAATATGGACTATGTTCCCATTTATTTAGATCTTCTGTGATTTCTTTCATCAGTGTTTTGTACCTTTCCTCATATATTTTTGTATATGTATTATTTGCATATTTATATATGTAAATATTTATATATACTATATAATGTATATAGTTGTTAGATTTGACCTATTTCTCTCTGTTTCTGGTGCCAATGTAAATGATGCTGAGTTTACAAATTAAAATTCCAGTTGTTCATTGATGATATACAGGAAAGTGATTGACTTTTTAATATTAACTTATACTTGCAATCTTGCTATTATTATTTCTTAGTTCCAAGAGTTTTCTTCATGGATTCTTTGGGATTTTGAGTTCTCTTTTCTTTTTTTCTTAGTTAGCCTGGCTAGATATTTATCAATTTTATTGATATTTGTGAAGAGCTAGTTTTTTTTTTTCATTGATTTTCTCTACTGATTTCCTTATTTTAATTTCACTGATTTCTGCTCTGATTTTTTCTTCTCTCTTACTTTATATCAAATTTGCTCTTTTTTCGCTAGTTTCCTAAGGTAGAAGCTTTGGTTATTGAGTATGATCTTTCTTCTTTTCTAATATGTGAATTCAATGCTTTAAATTCCCCTCCAACCACTATTTTTGCTGTTTACCACACATTTTGATAAGTTGTATTTTCATTTTCATTTGGTTCAAGATATTTTAAATTTTCTCTTGAAACTTCTTTGAACCATGTGTTATTTAGAAGTGTGTTGTTTAATTTCCAAGTGCCTTCGTATTTTCCAGCCATCTTTCTGTTATTGACTTCCAGTTTAATTCCACTGTGGTTTGGGAGACTACTTTCATTATTTCTATTCTTTTAAATATGTGATGGTATGTTTTATGGCCAGAATGTGGTTTATCTTGGTAAATGTTCCATGTGTGCTTGAGAAAAATATGTATTCTGCTGTTACTGGATGAGATATTTTATAAATGTCAGCTAGATTCAGTTGACTAAGGGTGCTGTTCTGTTCAACTATATTCTTATATATTTGACCCCTAGATCTCTCAATTACTATTAGAAAGGTGTTGGGGCACCTGGGTGGCTCAGGTCATGAGCGTCCAACTTCGGCTCAGGTCATAATCTCACAGTTTGTGAGTTCGAGCCCCACATTAGGCTCTGTGCTGACAGAAGGGAGCCTGTAGCCTGCTTCAAGTTCTGTCTCCCTCTCTCACTCTGTCCCCCTTCTCATTCTCTCTCTCTCTCAAAAAACAAACATTTAAAAAATTTTTTTAAAAAAGAAAGGTGTTGAAATCTTCAACTACAATAATGAATTTTTCTACTTCTTATAAGCCTGTCATGTTTTGTCACATGTATCTTAACTCTGTTGTTAGACACATACACATTAAATATTCTTATGTCTTTTTGGAGAATTGACCTCTTTATCATTATGTAATGCCTCTATTCATCCCTGATAATTTTCTTTGCTCTGAAGTTTGCTTTGTCTGAAACTAATGTAACTACTCCAACTTTGATTCGCTTTAGCATAGTACATCTTTCTCCAGCCTCTAACTTTTAATATAACACTATCTTCATATTTAAAGTGAGTTACTGGGTGGCTCAATTGGTTAAGCATCTGACTCTTGATTTCGGCTCAGGTCATGATCTCATGGTTAGTGGGATCAAGGCCTGAGTCAGGCTCCTCACTGTCAGTGTGGAGACCATTTGGGATTCTCTCTCTACCTCAGTCTCTCCCCCACCATGCTCACACACACTCTGTCTCTCAAAATAAATAAATCAACTTAAGACAAAAATAAAGTAAGTTACTTGTAGACAACATATAGTTGGTACTTGTTTTTGTTTTTTAAGTTTATTTATTTATTTTGAGAGAGAGTGGGGAAAGGGCAGAGAGCAAGAGAGAGAGAAAATCCCCAGCAAGCTCCACACTGTCAGCACAGAGCCCAATGTGGGGCTGGAACTCACAAACTGTGTGATCATGACCCGAGCCAAAATCAAGAGTCAGAGGCTTGGGGCGCCTGGGTGGCTCAGTCAGTTAAGCGTCCGACTTCAGCTCAGGTCACGATCTCACGGTCCGTGAGTTCGACCCCCGCGTCAGGCTCTGGGCTGATGGCTCAGAGCCTGGAGCCTGCTTCTGATTCTGTGTCTCCCTCTCTCTCTCTGCCCCTCCCCTGTTCATGCTCTGTCTCTCTCTGTCTCAAAAATAAATAAACGTTAAAAAAAAAAAAAAGAGTCAGAGGCTTACCCAGTTGTGCCACTCAGACACTCCAGGTTCTTGATTTTTTTTTTGTTTGTTTTTTTTTTAATCCACTCTCACCATTGGTAGATTTACATTCACATTTAAAGTGACCATTGATATAGATGGCTTAATATCTACCATATTTGTAACTATTTTCAACCTATTGTTCTTGTTCTTTGTTTCTTTTCTCATCTACTTTTTCTTTCTTCTCTGGTTTTCCTTGATCATTTCATGTGATTCAATTTTCTCTCAGCATATCAATTATCAATTTAAAAAATAATTTTAGTGATTTCACTAGAGTTGTCAATATAAATGTACAACCAATCCAAGTTCACTTTCAAATAACACTTTACTGCTTCCTGGCTAATACAAGTACTTTGTAAGAGAGCCTTCCCATTTCCTCTATCTAATCTCTTATGACATTGATGCCAATAATTTCACTTATCTGTAAGTATCAGTTACTGAATACACCATTGCTATTGTTGTAAACAAACTGCCATCTGTTAGATCAATTGAAAATAAGAAAAGGGGCACCTGGGTGGCTCAGTCGGGTAAGTGTCCAACTTACACTCAGGTCATGATCTCACAGTTTATGAGTTCAAGCCCTGAGTTGAGCTCTGTGCTGACAACTCAGAGCCTGGAGCTTGCTTCCAATTCTGTGTCTCCCTCTCACTGCCTCTCTCCCGTTCATGCTCTTTCTCTCTCTTAAAAATAAATAAATAAACTTTAAAAAATTTTAAAATAAGAAAAAATAAAAATGTAATTTTGCTTCATTTATTTCTTTTCTGTCACTCTTTCTTTTTTATGCAGATCTGAGTTTCTCTCCTATATCATTTCCTTTTTTTAATATGAAATTTATTGTCAGATTGGTTTCCATACAACACCCAGTGCTCATTCCAAAAGGTGCCCTCCTTAATGCCTATCACCCACCCTCACCTCCCTCCCACTCCCCATCAACCCTCAGTTTATTGTTTTTAAGAGTCTCTTACGGTTTGGCTCTCTCCTTCTCCAACTTTTTTTTTTCCTTCCCCTCCCTCTTGGTCTTCTGTTAAGTTTCTCAGGATCCACGTAAGAGTGAAAACTCCCGTATATCATTTTCCTTTTCTCTAAAGAACTGTCTGTAACATTTCTTTTAAGGAAGGAAGGCAGGTATACTGGAGATGTTCCCTCAATGTATTGTATTGTATTGTATTGTATTCTATTGTATTGTATTGTATTATTTTTTTTATTTATTTAGTCTGAGAACATCTTTAGTTACTCTTCCCTTTTGGAGGGTAATTTTGCAGGATACAGAATTCTAGGTTGGTAGGGGTTTTATTTCCCTTTCAACACTTTAAATATTTCACTCCACTCTTTTCTTGCTTGCATGCATTCTGTAATTTTTAACCTTGTTCCTCTATATATGTAAGATACCCCAACCTCTTGCTTCTTTCAAGATTTATCCCCCCGTTTTTTTTTTATTTCTGCTGTTTGGATATGATATATCCAGTTGTAGATTTCTTAGTATTTATTCTTTTGGTGTTTTCTAAGCTTTCTGGATCTGTGATTTATTGTCTATCATTAATTTTAGAAATTTCTCAGCCATTATTACTTCAAATATAACTTCTGCTCCTTTTTTCCCTTAATTCACTTCTGGTATTCCCATTATGCACACGTTACATCTTTTGTAATTGTCCAAGTTTTAGTATTTTGTTCCTTTTTATTTTCATTCATTTTCTCTCTGTGAAGTTTGTGAAGTTCCTATGGATATATCTTCAATTTTACTGATTCTTTTCCCACCTGTGTCCAGTCAACAGATGATCCCTTCAAAGGCACTCTTAATTTGTGTTACAGAGTTTTTGAATTTTCAGATTCCCTTTGATTCTTTCTTATGGTTTCCATCTTTCTGCTTAAATCACCCATCTGCTCTATAGTATATCTCTTCCCTCAGAACCATAGAGTGTTAATCAGAGTTATTTCAAGTTCCTTGTCTGGTAATTCTAAATCTCTGCCTTGGCTGAGTCTGGCTCTAATGCTTGCTTTGTCTCTTAAAACTGTGTTTTACCTTTTAGTGTGTCTTATAATTTTTTGTTGAAAGTCAGATGTGATATACTGGGTCAAAGAAACTGGTAAATAGGCCATTAGGGTGGATTTGTGTGTTTATATGGCTGGAAGTTAGGCTGCATTTGTTGTTTGCCGTAGCTGTGGGTAGCAGAAGCTAAAATTGTTGCTAGTATTCTTATTTTTACCTTCCCTGATAACTTTGGGTTTCCTGAGAGACTTCTTAAATCAAGTGTGAACCTTCAATTTCTGTTACCTATAAAGCACTCTCATATAGGAACCTGACTGACATAGTGGCAAATGGGGGTCTGGGGGCATTCTATAGTTCTGTAATTAATTCTCTTTGTTTTAGTGAACCTGTGTCCTGGGCTGTGAAGTCAGAAGAGCTGCATTCGGACATTTCCATTCTCCTGTGTTGAAGGCTAGAGGGGCCTGGAGTTGGGTATTTTCCTTTTTCCAGGTCAGTTAGTTTCTCGTAAACCCAAGTCATTAGGTTCTGGTAAAATAATTTCTTTTCTTTTTTGTAACTTTCTTTCTTTCTTTCTTTCTTTCTTTCTTTCTTTCTTTCGTGTAATTATATTAAAGCCTAATATAATTAAACGTTATATTAGTTTCAGGTGTGCAACATAATGATTCTATATTTGTATATACTATCAAATGATTACCAAAATAATTCTAGTTAACATCTGTTACCATACATAGTTTGTATATACCATCATTCATAGGGGCACAAAATAGCTTACTTTTAGGTAAGGATTTGTTTAGGAGAGTGGAATATTCTGGGGGGTATTTCAAATGGTTTCTTCCTCACTCTCCTTGCCACCACCCTCCCACCCTAAACAGAAGGAAATTTTTCTCCAATGTATACCCTGAGAGCTCAGTGGGACTCCTGGACTAAATCTCACAAAAAGTATATGGTCCTCTATCCTCCACCCTGATGCCAAGATTTTGTCTTTCAAACACGGAGTCTCCACTGAGCATCTAGAAAATTTTAAATTATAGCTTAAGTGTTTCTACTAGCACTAGCTCCAGTGTCAGCCTCTGCTCCTGGGCTTCTGCTCCCAGTAAACTGTGGTTCTCTGTAACCTCCCCTTTCTCCAGCTTTCAGGGCAGTGTTTTACCCTATGACTGCAATTCTCTGATGACCCAAGAAGAATTGTTGATTTTCACTGCAGTAGCTTTTTTCTTCTTCTTGTGAGCATGGGAGTGACAACTTCCAAGTTCTAACATGCCAGACTAGAAATTAGAAGTCAAGTTCATATGGTTTGGAGAAAAAACTACATACCACAGACACTTCCCACTCTTCATTTGCTGTCTATATGGATTAACTTCTATTCTACTAGAAATTCCCTCCTCTCCTCTAAATGACTATGAACGTTTAAATGCTCATTCAAAGTCCACCTCAATTGTTCTTCCACTAATTCACAGTGGAGTCTCTTGGCATCAAACTTCTGTAGTACTTATCCTCTACCCCATCCTCCCCGACACGAAATTTTATTTTGCTTTGGCAGTTTTCTGATAATTTTTTAATTTAATTTTTAAATTTTTTTAAGTTTCAATTTACTTTTAGAGAGAGCAAGAGAGCATGCATGCATGCATGGAAGAGGGGCACAGAGAGAGAGAGAGAGAGAGAGAGAGAGAGAGAGCTCATGTGCTGTCAGCCCAGAGCCCAATGTAGAGCTCAATCTCATGAACTGGGAGATCATGACCTACACCAAGATCAAGAGTTGGACACTCGACCAACTGAACCTCCCAAGCACCCCCCTTTTATGATCATTTTAAGACCTGAACTTTTTCAAAAGAGATCATAGAAAAGCCTTTGCAGTAACTAAAACAACCTGGGAGTTGATGTTGTTGCTTTCTCCCTGAGAGTCTCCTGAGACCTTGCAGAATGAGGTCAGAGACAAGAGAATCATGAATGCTGACTATGAAGGGCATGTCCTCTCTTCTGAATTTCAAGCTTCTAGTCACCCATAAGGTGACTTTGTAAGAAAAAGAAAAAGGCAGACATTCTTCTCTCAAAATCAACTTCTATCTCCCCTATACTGGCATAGTGCTTTTGTGAGAGCAAGCTACTTTATTATAATTTGCAAGGAAATCTTGTAATACCATACACACCATGATCTTACACTGTCTTAGATATACATGCACAACCTATACATTCAAACTGAGAAGCCCTGCCTTTAATTTCTTTTTTTAATTTAATTTAATTAATTTGTTTTTTAAAATTTACATCCAAATTAGCATATAGTACAACAATGATTTCAGGAGTAGATTCCTTAATGCCCCTTACCCATTTAGCCCATTCCCCCTCCCACACCCCCTCAAGTAACCCTCTGTTTGTTCTCCATATTTATGAGTCTCTTATGCTTTGTCCCCTCCCTGCCTTTATATTATTTTTGTTTCCCTTCCATTACATTCATCTGTTTCGTCTCTTAAAGTCCTCACATGAGTGAAGTAATATGATATTTGTCTTTCTCTAATTTCCCTTAGCATAACACCCTCCAGTTCCATCCACGTAGTTGCAAATGGCAAGATTTCATTCTTTTTAATTGCCAAGTAATACTCCATTATATAAATATACATATATATGTACATACATATATATATACATGTACATATATACATATATATACACACACAAGTATATATATGTGTGTGTGTGTATATACATATATATACCACATCTTCTTTATCCACTCATCCATTGATGGACATTTGGGCTCTTTCCATACTTTGGCCATTGTTGATAGTGCTGCTATGAACGTTGGGGTACATGTGTCCCTTCGAAACAGCGTATCTGTATGCCTTGGATAAATTCCTAGTAGTGCAATTGCTGGGTCATAGGGTAGTTCCATATTTAGTTTTCTGAGGAAGCTCCATACTGTTTTTTAAAATTTTTTTTGAATGTTTATTATTTTTGAGAGAGACATAGACAGAGAACAAGCAGGGGAGGGGCAGAGAGAGAGGGAGACACAGAATCAGAAGCAGGCTCCAGGCTCTGAGCTGTCAGCACACAGCCTGATGTGGGGCTCGAACTCACAGACTGTGAGATCATGACCTGAGCTGAAGCCAGTCACTTAACAACTGAGCCACCCAGGTGCCCTGTCCATACTGTTTTCCAGAGTGGCTGCACCAGCTTGCATTCCCACCAACAATGCAAAAGAGATCCTCTTTCTCCGCATCCTCGCCAACATCTGTTGTTGCTTGAGTTGTTAATGTTAGCCATTCTGACAGGTGTAAGGTGGTATCTCATGGTGGTTTTGATTTGTATTTCCCTGATGATGAATGAAGTTGAGCATTTTTCATGTGTCAGTTGGCCATCTGGATGTCCTCTTTGGAGAAGTGTCTATTCATGTCTTTTGCCCATTTCTTCATTGGATTATTTGTTTTTTGGGGATTGAGTTTGATAAGTTCTTTATAGATTTTGCATACTAACCCTTTATCTGATATGTCGTTTGCGAATATCTTCTCCCATTCTGTTGGTTGCCTTTAGTTTTGCTGATTGTTTCCTTTGCTGTGCAGAAAGAAGCTTTTTATTTGATGAGGTCCCAGTAGTTCATTTTTGCTTTTGTTTCCCTTGCCTCTGGAGACGTGAGTAAGAAGTTGCTGTCGCCAAGATCAAAGAGGTTTTTGCCTGCTTTCTCCTCGGGGATTTTGATGGCTTCCTGTCTTACGTTTAGGTCTTTCATCCAGTTTGAGTTTATTTTTTGTGAATGGTGTAAGAGAGTGGTCAGGTTCATTCTTCTGCATGTCGCCATCCAGTTTTCCCAGCACCACTTGCTGAAGAGACTGTCTTTATTCCATTGGATATTCTTTGCTGCTTTGTCAAAGATTACTTGGCCATAGGTTTGTGGGTTCATCTCTGGGTTCTCTATTCTGTTCCATTGATCTGAGTGTCTGTTCTTGGGCCAGTACCATACTGTCTTGATGATTACAGCTTTGTAGTATAGCTTGAAGTCTGGGATTGTGATGCCTCCTGCTTTGGTTTTCTTTTTCAAGATTGCTTTGGCTATTTGGAGTCTTTTCTGGTTCCATACAAATTTTAGGATTATTTGTTCTAGCTCTGTGAAGAATGCTGGTGTTATTTTGATAGGCATTGCATTGAATATTTAGATTGCTTTGGGTAGTATCGACATTTTAACAATATTTGTTCTCCTATCCAGGAGCATGGAATGTTTTTCCATTTTTTTGTGTGTCTTCTTCATTTCTCTCATAAGTTTTCTATAGTTTTCAGTGTATAGATTTTTCACTTCTTTGGTTAGATTTATTCCTAGGTATTTTATGGTTTTTCGTGCAACTGTAAATGGGATCAATTCCTTGATTTCTCTTTCTGTCGCTTCATTGTTGGTGTATAGGAATGCAACCAACTTATGTGCATTGATTTTATATTCTGGAACTTTGCTGAATTCATGAATCAGTTCTATCAGTTTTTTGGTGGAATCTTTAGGGTTTTCCATATAGAGTATCATGTCATCTGCGAAGAGTGAAAGTTTGACCTCTGCTGGCCGATTTGGATGCCTCTTATTTCTTTGTGTTGTCTGATTGCAGAGGCTAAGACTTCCAATACTATGTTGAATAACAGTGGTGAGAGTGGACATCCCTGCATTGTTCCTGACCTTGGGGGGAAAGCTGTCAGTTTTTCCCCATTCAGGATGATATTAGTGTTGGGTCATTCATATATGGGTTTTATGTTCTCTAGGTATGATCCTTCCATCCCTATTTCCTTAAGGGTTTTTATGAAGAAAGGATGCTGTATTTTGTCACATGCTTTCTCTGCATCTATTTAGGATCATATGGTTCTTGTCCTTTTTTTTTAATGATGTGATGAATCACGTTACTTGTTTTGTAGGTATTGAATGAGCCCTGCATCTCAGGTATAAATGGCACTTGGTCCTGGTGAATAATTTTTTTAATGTATTGTTGGATCTGGTTGGCTAATATCTTGTTGAGGATTTTTGCATCCATGTTCATCAGGGAAATTGATCTATAGTTCTCCTTTTAAGTGGGGTCTCTGTCTGGTTTTGGAATCAAGGTAATGCTGGCTTCATAGAATGAGTTTGGAAGTTTTCCTTCCATTTCTATTTTTTGTAACAGCTTCAATAGAATAAGTTTTAACACTTCCTTAAATGTTTGGTAGAATTCCCCTGGAAAGCCATCTGGTCCTGGACTCTTGTTGTTTGGCAGTTTTTTGATTACTAATTCGATGTCCTTACTGGTTATCGGTCTGTTCAAATTTTCTATTTCTTCCTGTTTCAGTTTTGGTAGTGTATATGTTTCTAGGAATTTGTCCATTTCTTCCAGATTGCCCATTTTATTGGCATAGAATTGCTCATAATATTCTCTTATTATTGTTTTTATTCTGTTGCGTTGGTTGTGATCTCTCCTCTTTCATTCTTGATTTTATTTATTTGGGTTCTTTCCTTTTTTCTTTTTGATCAAACTGGCTAGTGGCTTATCAACTTTGGTAATTCTTTCAAAGAACCAGCTTTTGGTTTCATTGACCTCCTATACTGTTTTTTTGTGTGTTTTTTTTTTTTGGTTTTGATAGCATTAATTTCTGCTCTAATCTTTATTATTTCCTGTCTTCTGCTGTTTTGGGGTTTTATTTGCTGTTCCTTTTCCAGCTCTTTAAGGCATAAGGTTAGGTTGTGTATCTGAGCTCTTTCTTCCTTCTTTAGGAAGGCCTGGATTGCTATATACTTTCTTCTTATGACCATCTTTGCTTCATCCCAGATGTTTTGGGTTGTGGTGTTATCATTTTCATTGACTTCCATATACTTTTTAATTTCCTCTTTAACTTCTTGGTTAGCCCATTCATTCTGTAGTAGGATGTTCTTCAGTCTCCAAGTATTTGTTACCTTTCCAAATTTTTTCTTGTGGTTGATTTCGAGTTTCATAGCATTGTGGTCTGCAAATATGCACGGTATGATCTCGATCTTTTTGTACTTACTGGGGGCTGATTTGTGTCCCTGTATGTGGTCTATGCTGGAGAATGTTCCATGTGCACTGGAGAAGAATGTATATTCTACTGCTTTAGGATGAAATGTTCTGAATATATCTGTTAAGTCCATCTGGCCCAATGTGTCATTCAAAGCCATTGTTTCCTTGTTGATTTTTTGATTAGATTATCTGTCCATTGCTGTGAGTGGGGTGTTGAAGTCTCCTACTATTATGGTATTACTATCGATGAGTTTCTTTATGTTTGTGATTAATTGATTTATATATTTGGGTGCTTTCACATTTGGCGCATAAATGTTACAATTTTTAGGTCTCCCTGGTGGATAGACCCCTTGATTATGATATAATGTCCTTCTGCATCTCTTGATATAGTTTTTATTTTAAAGTCTAGATTGTCAGATATTAGTATGGCTACTCCGGCTTTCTTTTGTTGACAATTAGCATGATAGATGGTTCTCCATCCCTTTAGTTTCAATCTGAAGGTATCTTTAGGTGTAAACTGGGTCTCTTGTAAACAGCATATAGATGGATCTAGTTTTCTTATCCATTCTGTTTCCCTATGTCTTTTGATTGGAGCATTGAGTCCATTGACGTTTAGAGTGGGTACTGAAAGATATGAATTTATTGCCATTATGATGTTTAGGCAGTTGGAGTTTCCAGTGGTGTTCTCTGGTCCTTTCTAATCTTTGTTGCTTTTGGTCTTCATTTATTTGTTTTTTTTATATTTTCATCTTTTCTCCCCTCAGAGAGTCCCCCTTAAAATTTCTTGCAGGGCTGGTTTAGTGGTCACAAACTCCTTTAATTTTTGTTTGTCTGGGAAACTTTTAATCTCTCCTTCTATTTTGAATGACAGCCTTGCTGGATAAAGAATTCTTGGCTGCATATTTTTTCTGATTCAGCACACTGAATATATCCTGCCACTGCTTTCTGGCCTGCCAGGTTTGTGTGGATAGGTCTGTTGCAAACCTGATCTGTCTTCTCTTGTAGGTTAAGGACTTTTTTTTCCCTTGCTGCTTTCATGATTCTCTCATTCCTGGAGTATTTTGTGATTTTGACTATGATATGCCTTGTTCATGATCAGTTTTTGTTGACTCTAATGGGAATCCTCTGTGCTTCCTAGATTTTGATGTGTGTGTCTTTCCCCAGGTTAGGAAAGTTTTCCGCTATGATTTGCTCACATAACCCTTCTACCCCTGTCTCTCTCTCTTCTTCTTCTGAGACCCTTATGATTCTGATGTTGTTCTTTTTTAATGAGTCACTGATTTCTCTAATTCTTAAATCGTGCTCTTTTGGCTTAATCTCCCTCTTTTTTCTGCTTCATTATTCTCCATAAGTTCGTCCTCTATACCACTGATTCTCTGTTCTGCCTCGTCCATCCTTGCTACTGCTGCATGCATCCATGATTGCAGCTCAGTTATAGCATTTTTAATTTCATTCTGGCTGTTTTTTACTTCTTTTGTCTCTGAAGAAAGGGATTCTAATCTATTTTCGACTCCAGCTAGTATTCTTATTATCACGAATCTAAATTCTGGTTCAGACATCTTGCTTGTATCTGTGTTGGTTAAATCCCTGGCTGTCGTTTCTTCATGCTCTTTCTTTTGTGGTGAATTCCTTCGTTTCATCATTTTGAAGGGAGAAAAGGAATTTATGAGGTAGAAAAAATTAAAATTAAAAAAAAACATTAAAACTAAAAAATTAAAAACACACACACACAAAATTGAATAAATGGTGCTAGATCCTAGGTGTGTTTTGGTCTGGGTGTTGAAAGTGGCTTGATAGATTAGAGAAAAGGGAAAAAAGGAAATCGTTTGAAAATTTGAAAAAGTGAATACACTGAAGTAGACTAAAATGAGATGATGGGGGTAAAATAGATTTTGAAAAAATTTACAAAAAAGTAAAGAATACGGTAGAAAAAAATTTTTAAGAAAAAAATTTTTAATAACAAAAATAAAAATGAATTTTTTCTCCTTCTGTATTCAAGAAAAAGAAAAGAAATGAAAAATAGAAAAAAGAAAAAAGAAAAAAAGAAAGATAATTGAATAGATGGACCTGCTAACAGACTGAAACACGACTGAAATTACTTCGTTTTCCCCTATAAGTCAGACTGTGAAGCACTTTATAGTCCATAAACTAAGCAGGCGGTGAGACTTGTGTTCTTTTTTATTCATTTTTGAGAGACAGAGAGAGACAGAGCATGAGCAGGGAAGAGGAAGAGAGAGGGAGACACAGAGTCTCCAACAGGCTCCAGGCTCTAAGCCATCAGCACAGAGCCCGATGCAGGGTTCGAACTCACAAACTGCAAGATCCTGACCTGAGCCGAAGTCAGACGCTCAACTGACTGAGCCACCCAGGTGCCCCTAGACTTGTGTTCTTGAAAAGCGAGGTTGGTCCAGTTGGGTGGGGCTCAGTGTAATGGCTCCATTCTCCACTAGATGGCGCTGCTGGCCTACTGGGGTGGATTGTTGTGGCGCTTGTATATGCACATGCGCATATGCCAGAGCGGTGACAATGGCATCATCCAGCTACACAGTCTCTAGTATCAGAACTCTGTTCTCCCTGATCAGCAATCGCACACCTGTCCTTTGTCTTCAGCTTCTGTCCAGTCCCCTCTTTTACACTGTCTGTGACCCAGCCCCAGGTAGTACCTCTCTCCCGAGTTTTATCTCAGATGTGGCTGTTTTCCCCTGCCCCTTATTTCTGCGGCTTGGACCTGTTCCACCCCTCTGTGGAGGGTCTCACCAAGCAATGGCCAAATGTCAGCTGCACCCAGGAAAATTCATGGGACCATGCTGCTGCCCAGTTGCTGCTGCCCAGTTGCAAGCCCATCCTAGAAAATGTTCGTGAGACAGTGTAGCAGCAGCTTTTCAGGGATTATGGAAAACCACAACACGCATCTGGCACCAGGCTTCACCCTTAACGACCTTGTTCCAGCACCAGCGAATGCGGCCATTCTCTGGGGTCTACTGGGCCCAGGTTGCCTCAAGCCTCTACCAAATTTCCTTCCAGCAGTGGAACCGCTTTTCCCCATGTGGCCTGAGAACCTCCCGGACCCCACTCTGCTCCTGGGGATTTGCCCTTCCCACCAGAGCACCACCAGGTATCAAGCTGTGGAGTTGCAGACTTTGTGCTCCCCTTGTTTACAGTCTTAATGGAATTTAAACCCTCTCCTTTCTCCTTTCTCCTTTCTCCCTTTTTAGTTCAGTCCCTGCACCTGTTTCCAATTTTCCACTTTCTCTCCAGCTGCCTTTGGGGAGGGGTGCTTTTCCCGTATTCTCCCCACTGTCTCCATCCTCTCTCTGCATGCAAAAGCACCTCCCTGTCCTCAGCAGCTTCTCACTCCCAAAGTTCACCTCTCTGTGCCACGTACCCACTGAATTCTGTGGTTCAGGTTGTGCTGATTGTTGTGTTAATCCTCAGATCAGTTTCCTAGGTGTGCAGGATGGCTTAGTGTTGGTTTGGCTGTATTTCATGGACACGAGACACACAAAAAACTTCCATGCTCTTCTGCCATCTTGGCTCCCTCCCTGCCTCTAGTTTCTTAAAGCATTTAAAAGTGGCTCTCAGTCAAAACCATGAAATAGAAGATATCTGAACCTCTCTTATTAAATTTAAAAAAGCTAACATTTTATTTCTTTAAATTTTCTCTTTTTTATGCCCATTTAATGTCTTCTCTCTGTTCATTCAGTTCTTATCTATTCTTCAAAACACAGTCATACCTTTTATAAGAAAATTTCAGTGACTCCTGCAACCCCAAGTGATCTCCAACATCTCTTAAATTCTACACCACTGATCTATCCCACAGAGTTCATTATATATTGCCTTATCTTGTTCATTGTTATCTCTGAAATGTTAACTTTTCCATCTAAGGAGGTTGGGACGCCCTGAGTACAGAGACAATGCCTTTATCTTTTCTTCTATTCCTCATTGCTTTTATTTGGGAACACTGAGTGGTCTTTTCTGTAAACACATTCTGGTTGGATGATAGTATCTTCCTTCGGGAGACAAATGGACTGTAGATTGTCTTAAACTTTTATTGCCTCAGGCCTTGATGGTTGGCTTCTTGAATCGTAGCTATAATTATCTCTCTTCATTTTCTACTAGTTTTAGGCCTGGAAAAAGACATAAGCCAATTCTGAACAAAGAATACTACTCCAGACTGAGTGTGTGAGTGAAATTTCCACAAAAATGTAAAAATAAACAAAAGGTCATTCATCTATTTTTAGTAAGCTTTAGTTGTTTTCTTTCAAGCTCACCTCTCACACCATCTGCCTTCTTACGCATTCAGAAAGCAGTGTTTGCAAAATATGTGCTTTCTGTCAATAAATCCATCAGTCCATCAGAATTTTTGAGCCTTGCTGCACTAGGCCCTGAGAGAGGTGATATGCAAGAAATAAAAATGGACTGAATGTAGTGTCTGCCCTCAGCGAGCCTCTAAGACTTGTTGGCAAGTAAAGACCAAATTCACAGAGCACAGTGAGCACAGAAGAGTGAACTTGGCTGCAGTTCTGGTCACGAACTCAGAGAACACAGAGCGAGGAGCCAGAAAAGGCAGGCAGAGATGAGCTTTACCCTGGATTAGGAACCCAGAAGAGTAATTGGAAAGAATAAAAGAAAGTATGTTATATTTGGCATGGAAAAGATAGCAAAAGCAAAGACACAGAGAGGTGGAATGGGGATATGTGTTTGAATCCAACAGAGGGTGCATTTATGGTAGCAGTAAGAAATCAAAAGAGATGTAAGGAGGGCACAGATTTGTAGAAGACTCCTTACAGAAGCCATATATTAGTCAGAACCTTTTTTTACCTGAACCACAGCTCAAATATATTTAAGGAAAAAAAAACAAGAAAGAAAGAAGGAGGGAGATAAGAAAGTAACTTATTAGCATCCATATCTTCAGACTTGCCTGGATCCAGGTGTCGAAAGGTAATGTCATCAGAAATATCCTTCAATAATTTTAATTGTATTCTCCTCTATGTTAAACTCATCTCTACATGGTGGCAAATGGTTCCCAGCACTCCGTGTTTTCATTTTATTAGCTCAGCAGTCCCAAGGGAAAGGGAGTTCCACATTTATAATGACACCAGCAAAGGATTCCATGAGAGTCTCCACCACACATAGGTTTGTGCCATCTGTTAATCTCTGCACCAGTTATGGAGGCCAGAGGGATGCAGTGCTTGCTTGGCCTGCTCACAGTGTGTATTCCAAGAGTTTCAGGATGGAGTCAGCTCTGCCCAAACCACCTGAATTGTGTGTAAGGAAAGAGAAAAAGTGGTTCCCCAAAGAAAATTAGGAAGCCGTTATGTAAAAGGAAATGGGTGCAGGGCAAGAAACAATAAGGAAAACCAACTGCAGAGGCCTTAGAAAACCAGGCAGAGGACAACATACAAAGTAGACATTAGTAAATAATAGCTAGAATTCGGTAGAAGCAATTTAAAGATAACTTGGAGGAACACAAGCAGGACAGGAGTATGCAAGAAAGTTCGAAGTACGGAGTCAGGCAGCCTTAGAGCAATGCAAGGTCAACCCCAACACTCTGAGAGCAGTGGACTTTCCTTTTACTGGCATCTCTTATCTGTGCTGTCCATTAAGTAGTCACTAGCCATATATGACTACTTAAATTTGAGTTAATTAAAATTAAAACAAAAGATTCGGTTCTCACTTGCACTCTCCACATTGTAAGTACTCAATAGCCACATGTGACTAATAGCTACCATATTATATAGTACAGAATAGAATATTTTCAGCATTGCAGAAAGTTCTATTAGGTGGCCCTGGATTCAATGATCACTTCCAGCATTTCAGTTAATTTTCCCAAGAAACACATGTGCTCAGACATTACACTTTTCTTTTGCTGTTCAATTTAAAAATAATGAGAAAATGAGAGTAGAATTATTCTGCTAATGATAGATCCAATAAAGACTCTCCAACGAGAGGCTTAAACTCAAACCTGAAATTCAATTAAAAATGTTGATTATCTATCCATTGCTCTACCTATCCCCCTGTGTGCTTCTCTTTTCCTCTCCCCCTAAGCATGTCTTGTCAAGTTGGAAAATAAGTTGTGATTATTGGAAGCCAGTCAGGTTGATTAACAGGCACCAATTAAGTATCTACTGAAAGGAGAGAAGAATGTGCTGGTTAATTCTGGCTTTGGGGCTCAATGGCCCTCAATTGGTATTATGCAGAGCTCCAGCAGGGCCTTAGGAAACAATTCTCCAATTGCTCTGTCAGCCACCCATTGTGCACCCTGGATGGCCCTGACAGCATGAAGGGAAACCTGGGGTTCCAGGACTGACTCTTCTTGTAACTGATGACAAATATTTACAACTGCCACATCTCCGAATTGTACTGTTTCCTATCTTAAGAGAAATGTCAAGCTACGTGGAAGACTTTTTTGGGTTTTATAAATATAGTGGAGATGAATTTGGAGTGTGTCTGAGCGTCCGTCATGAGAGAGAAAGAGGAGAATGGGGTGTTAACCATCATTTACTGAGCTCCCACCACGGGTAGACTCTGTGCCAGAGACGTGACAACAGAGGCCTTTAATTTAAATACCACAGGAACCCGATGTCGTGTAGGGATTCTGCCCCCTGTTACTGATGATGAAACCGAGGCTCAGGGAAGTCAAGCAATTTTACAAACATTTGTAAATGTTTTACACACATTTGTTTGTAAAACAAATTTGTTTGTCATGAAGTGGCACAGGTGGGACATAACCCCATCATGTCTGATACCAATTTCAAGTCCTTCACCACCTCGCACTCCTTCAGTATTTGCCGAACAGATAATAAAGCTTGGCCCTTTGGTTGAGACCAGTTCCTTCACTTCACCAGAAATCTGCACGGACTCCAGTTGGCAAGTTTTATGACTCTGGGCGCCGCTAAAGCTGGAGGTTTTTTACCTTTGCCAGGGGTACATATGTAAGGATCTTGGCCTGCTTCTTGTTTGCATGTGTTCACGGAGTCATTTTCCCCCCCCGCAAACAGTTATTGAGAATCTGTTACGCATCAGGTGTGGGGGATATAGAACTGAATAAATAAAGCATGGACCCTGCTGCCAAAGAGCTCACAATATCCGATGCTATAAGGATATTTCAGTAAGCCATTACAAAGCAGAGTGGTAGGTCTAATGAGGGAAGGAAACACAGGGTTCTATGAAGCAGTGTTGCAAAAGCAGGGTGGGGGGGAGAGCAGTCAGGAGCAGGCAACAAAGGGATGAATTAAAAATAATAATAGAATCATGGGGCACCTGGGTGGCTCAGTCAGTTGAGCGTCCGGCTTCAGCTCAGGCCATGATCTCACACTCTGTGAGTTTGAGCCCTGCGACGGGCTCTGTGCTGACAGAGCCCGCTTCGGATTCTGTGTCTGCCCCTCCCCTGCTCATGCTCTGTCTCTCTCTGTCTCAACAATAAATAAAAACATTAAAAAAAAATAGAACCAAATAAGACTCAGACTTACTTTAATTTTTTAAATGCTTTATTTATTTTCAAGAGAGAAACAGAGTGCAAGCGGGGGAGAGGCAGAGAGAGAGAGGGAGACCCAGAATCGGAAGCAGGCTTTGGGCTCTGAGCTGTCAGCACAGAGCCTGATGCAGGGCTTGTGAGATTATGACCTGAGCCGAAGTCAGACACTTAACCAACTGAGCCACGCAGGCGCCTCTGGACTTATTTTACTATCACCATATGATAATAAATTCTAAACAGTGTCAGTGATAAAATTCTCCTTCTTCCCCAAATTATCTCTTCATCTAAGTTTTAAATGATTGCTGGACTTATTGTTGAGTTTGAATAATACATACATGTAAACAGGAAATCAGCACATTTTTGTCACCTGTCCTTTAAGAAACATTCTGTTCTACATGGAAATTAATTCTGAGAAATCTCAGTTATGGGGTCACTCCCCACCCTGATGCAGACTGACTACACTCTTTCGTTTCTGGGGTAAGTCCATCATGGTCCAGACAAGCTCACTTAAGATGCAGACTGTCTCCAACTTCATTTAAACAGGAGATTCATAATGAGCAATGATAACACAATAATTGGAAAGATCACAGGTCTGGAGGTACTTAGGCAAACTGTGAGTCATAACAGTGTTTTTACAGGTAAGGAAAGATTCTAATTCATACCTGACATATGTTACAGATTTTGTAAATATCTTTTAAATAGGCATTTATTTTTTTAAAATGGTCAGTTGTGTATTTTTAAGCTAGTGAACAAATCAGGAAAGTGATGATTACTATTCATTAATATATATTTCAACTGAAAATTCAGTTACATCATTTAGAAGAGGGAGGTATTCAAAAAACCACCTGTTCTGGACATCTGATTCACTAGATCCAGCACTGCTCCTTTGAGCTCACAGATAGGGGCCTTTGAGACCCATGGGCTTGAGAAAGGCTGATGTGTTCACAGAACTCACAGTGACGTGAGTCGAGGATAGGTATTAGGAACAACAAGAGGCTGGCAGGGACCAGGTAAGGAAGGCCACGGGCTTAGAAGGTTTTGAGCAAGGGAGAAAAATGGTTAGATGTGTGTGTAGAAAGTCCATTGACAAGAAATATCCCAACAGGCTGCTGTTTTAACCACTTTATTTTTTTAACTCTAAACATTTTAACAACTTGTCATTTTAAAATAATTCCAGACTTACGAAAAAGGTGCCAAAAAACTTTTCAAATATCCTTCACCCAGAATCCACAGCAGTTAAATCTGATCACGATTGATACAACATTATTAATATGCTACTCTTATTTAATCTACATATCTTATTTGAGTATCACCAGTTGTTCCACTAATGCCCCTTTCTTTGGTCCAGGATTCAGTACAGGATACCATGTTGCATTTAGCTATTATTTCTTAAGTTAGTGTCTCCTCCAATCGGAGATAGTTCCTCCATTTCTCTTTGCTTTAGCACTTTGGAGAACGCTAGCCATTTATTTTGTACACTGATTCTCAGTTTGAGTTTGTGTGATGTCTCCGCATGACTACATTCTGATTTAAATTTTTGCCAAGAATACTGAAAAACTGAGGCTGTGTCCTTCTCTATGTACATATCAGAAAGCACTTGATCTATGCTGTTACTGCTGAAAATAACATCACTTTGTTAAGGTAATACATGCTAGTTATCCTCACTGTAGTTTATTCCTTTTTTATTTGTAATTAACAGGTATATCATATGGAGATATTTTGAAACCATGTAAATATCCTGTTTCCCAACATACTTCCACTTACTAATTTTAGCATGCATGAATGATTCTTGCCTGAAACAATTATTACTATAATATTTCATTTATACATTCACTTATACATTTATATTAGTATCAGTATATAACTATCAGTATTAGGCTATGAATTATTATTAAAACAATTTTTAAAATATATTTTTTATTTAATTTATTTATTTTGAAAGAGAGAGAGAAAGAGAGAATGGGAGAAGGGCAGAGAGAGAGAGAGAGAGAGAGAGAGAGAGAGAGAATACCAAGCAGGCTTCACACTGTTAGCTCAGAGCTCGATGTGGGGCTTGAACTCCCTGAGATCATGACGTGAGCCAAAACTAAGAGCTCGACTCAACGGACTGAGCCACCCAGGCACCCCATGAATTATTATTTTAATCTGTGGATTATAATTGATTAGTGTCATTTATTTTGTTCCTCAAAATTTCCCACATTTGGCCATTAGGAGCCTCTTCATGTTGGCTTCTATATCTTTCTCACGTGTCCCTATTTTCTATTCTTGCTAGTGACATATATATTTGATTTTTTTTTCAAAAACAGAATTTTGATATATTAATTGTATCTCTTTTTTCTATTTTCAACATTAGATCATTTGACAGTTTCACAGTTCTGGGATGCTGTGCTCTGTACGTCCATTCGTTTTTCCCCTTGTATTTCAGCTTGGGAAATTTCTATTGTCCTATCTTCAAATTCACTGATTCTTTCCACAGCCATGTCCAGTCTAGTGATAAGCCCCTCAAGAGAACTATTTATATCTGTTATCAGGTATTTTATTTTTCTTTATATCTGTTATCAGGTATTTATTTTTATTTTATTTATCAGGTATAAAATATCAGGTATTTTATTTATATAGGATTTCCATATGGATTTTTCTTATAGTTGCTTTCTTCAAAATTAGCCACCTGTTTATTATTTCTGAATGTTGTCCATCATTTCCCTGGAGACTTTAACGTATTAACCATAGTTATGTTTAATTCCCTGTCTGATGTTTCCAACATCTGGTTCGCTTTTGAGTCTGATTCTTTCAATTATTTTGTCTCTTGTCAATGAATGCATGTTCTTGCTTTTTAGCCTCTAACTGTGTTTGATCAAGTGGCAGACATTGTAGACCAGTAGGCAGCTGAGCTGAGATAGTTTTATGCCTGGCAATAGGCAAACTTCTTCTCTCAGGCCATTAGTGTAGGGGTTTAGCCAATCTAGTTAGGGCTTGGGCTGGGTTTGGGTTTTTCTGTTTCTAGTGTTACTTATAATGCACTGCAGATTTAAATTCCTTAGCACTGGGGAGCCTGGGTGGCTCAGTCGGTTAAGCATCTGACTTCGGCTCAGGTCATGATCTCACAGTTCATGAGTTGGAGCCCCACATCGGGCTCTGTGATGACAGTTCAGACAGAGCCTGGAGCCTGCTTCAGATTCTGTGTCTCCCTCTCTCTCTGCTCCTCCCCCACTCATGCTCTCTCTCTGTCTCTCAAAAATAAATAAATATTTAAAAAAATTAATTCCTTAGCATTACCTTGTATTTACGTCAGGGGCTCTGGAATGACCAGAGCTTCTCTCCATGCTCCTGCCTCCGCCCCTCAACTATCCTCCTTCCCCATGAACCTATGTCACAGAGTGGTTTCTCTCCAGGCTATTACCCATTCCCTACCAGTAACTTCTGTTTTTATCTTTTGTATTTTCTTCTTTGTGCTTTCTTTTATTTTCTTCTGACTTTTCAATACTTAAAAAAAATTTTTTTTAATGCTTATTTATTTTTAAGAGAGAGAGAGAGAGAGCAAGCAGGGGAGAGGCAGAGAGAGAGGGAGATGCAGAATCTGAAGCAAGCTCCAGGCTCTGAGCCATCAGCACAGAGTCCGAGGCAGGGTTTGAACTCACAAACCATGAGACTATGACCTGAGCTGAAGTTGGATGCTTAACTGACTGAACCACCCAAGAGCCCCTTTAATACTTTTGTCAAGTATTTCCTTACTTTCATTGTTTCATTTTTATGTATAAGATTACTATGGCTATGCAGTTCCTTGCAATCATTACTTTATATATACCCATAGATTCTGATAAGCAGTGTTTTCATTACCATTAATTTTTTTCTAATTGTTTTCAATGTGTATTTTCCTTTATACAGGGTTGTTTTTCAATTCCACGTAGAAGGTTTTTTTTTCTTAATGATATCTAAGTTTTTTGCATAGTGATGAGTTATATTTAAATTTCTACTTTATGAAAATTATTGCTGGTTTCTTTGTGACTTAATATAGGCTAAATTTTGTTACAATCCATGAGTATTTTAGAAGAGGGAATATTCTCTATTATCAGTGTGTGTGTGTGTGTGTGTGTGCGCGCGCGTGTGTGTTCATGAAGGCTCAATGATTTTTCCCTTATTTTTGAGGTTCAGTAGTTTTAAATGATGTATCTCAGTGTTGATCACCCAGGGTTGATTTCCCAAGGATGAGTCCTTTCAAGATATAGATTCAAGTTTTCTTTTATTTCTGGAAAATAATATTGAATTAAAGTTTTAAACATTAGGTATGTTCCATTCGTTTCCTTTTCTTATTCTGAGCCTCCAATTATATGCATGTTCTTTCTTCTTTGCCTGTCTCCCATCACTAACACTTTTTCTCTGACTTTTTTCTCCTTCCTTTACCTCATTTCCATGATCTTGGCTACTTCCTATCTTTATGGAATACAGTTCATGAAATGTTTTTTTAATTTTTTTCACCTAGAATCTTATAATTTAGTCTTCATTTCTGAAATAATTTTGATTATTTTTACCTTTTCTTTCTTTGGTTTAATAAACTGTCCTTTCGTTTTTTTCCTTTTATTTTTTAACCTATTTCCATTTTTTGTTTTTTGAATTTCTCATTCAAGTTGATTTGTTATATTCCCAAATGATCTTTGCCTGTGTACTTAATTAACCTTGCAAAGTGATCTTGTAGGGATTTTTCTTCATGATTTTATCTTTTCCTTTTTTTTTTTTTTGAGGGAGAATTTTTCATCAACTGAGACATATTGACTCTTGTTTTCTGATTTTGAAACTTTCTGATTTTGAACTTTGAATATATTGTCTTTCGTGGTTTTCTAAGATTTGTTGATATTTAGATTTCTAATTCTGTGCTGCCAGGATAGCAAAGTCCAATTCCTTAGTGGAGTGTGTGTGTGTGTGTGTGTGTGTGCATGTGTATACACCCATATGATGTGGGGAGATATTCTATGTCCATATTTATTTATTTATTTATTTAAATTTGTTTCTTCTCTGGAAAAAACTTACATTTTTCCATTTGGCTTCTTTTCTCCTTCACCATTCAGTCGTCAAGGGGATTCTCTCCCTTCTTTTTTGTACCTTCTTCTCTGAAGTCATGCCTTTCAAAAACTATCATTTCCAATCGTGTGTGCTTTTAAGCACCAATTTTTGTCATCAATAATCAGATGTATCAATAAACATTTTTAGTGTTTTCACACATAATGTGAACTTTGTCTTTCTGGCTGTGGTTTTAGAAAACTTTATGTCCAGTTTAACTCCTATCTTCTCTTTTTCTTACAGCTTTTCCTCAAACTTCCCTTCCTTATCACAAACAGACTTTGGTGGGACTATGAATGAAAGTTCACTGGGATTTGGCAATTTTTACTTTTGTAATTGTTTTGAAATTTGGTAACTCTCTGTGATGTATTTATTCCAAAATTGTGGGTTTTGTGTGATTTTATTTGTTCTTCTTTTTTTCTGTATTATTTTTATAGGTTATATGGCTTGTGTGGATGTAGGTAGCAGCTACTATTTTCAACTACCCAAAAGCTCCCCATGTAATATTGTACAACAACACTACAATGTTATAATCAAAGACAAAAAATTTGAGGTCGTGTGAGTATATACCCCAAATCATGCAGCTGGTAACTGACAGAAGCTGAGAAAAGTAGAATGCAGTGATAAGAGCCCAAAATGTGGAATAAAATAAATCTGGTTTTAAGTACTGGTTTTCTAGATGTGTGATCACCCACAATTTATTTTGCTACTCTAATTCTGCCATATCCTCATTCAACAAATGGGGATTATAGACTTACCCCTTGGTTCTCCAGTGAAAATGGAATGAGATAACTTTTTTTTTTTTAATTTTTTTTTCAACGTTTTTATTTATTTTTGAGACAGAGAGAGACAGAGCATGAACGGGCGAGGGGCAGAGAGAGAGGGAGACACAGAATCGGAAACAGGCTCCAGGCTCCGAGCCATCAGCCCAGAGCCCGACGCGGGGCTCGAACTCACGGACCGCGAGATCGTGACCTGGCTGAAGTCGGACGCTTAACCGACTGCGCCACCCAGGCGCCCCTGAGATAACTTTTAAAGTCTGTAGTATATTCTCAAATAGAATATGTCCCAGTAGACATAAATGGAAGCCTCTCTTCCCAAAAATGATCTCTTTACAACTTTTTTCCAGAATTCTTCTATATTCTATTATCTGTCTGGTCAGGAAGAGCGTTGACCAACCGAGTCTTGACTTGCTCCAGGGAAGAGTTAAGTTCCTCCTAGCGTATGAGTATTAAACATGGCTCTGATGTTTTTAAAACATCAAAAGTAACATGTCAGATTCAGAAGGGATTTTGAAAGTCTAATATCCTATTGATGTTTAAATTGCTCCAAAAGATCCCAGCAATTGGTTATTCATTTTGTTTTGTGGATCTCCAAATGCAAATTAAAAAAAAAAAAACACTATTTCCTAAGCAGCTTATTTTTTTCTTATATTAAACTGACATCTCCCTCCCTTCAACCTCTGTTCACTGGATCTAGTCTTGCCAACTAAAAGTCACTATAATAATTCTACTTCTCAGTGATCCAAGTGCCTCCAAAATAGATCTGGCTCGCTGGGGTTGTTATTTGAAACCAAGTGCTCCATTAAGCCTTTCTTCCAAAACTGTGGAGACCATTGTTTTGGTGGTTGGTTCTGCTCTATTTGCAGAAATAAATAGGCTTTTGCATGCTTGTCCCTAGGATAGGTTGTAAGATGTTTTCCCCTGTTTACTAAGTATACCAGACCCTTCTAAGAAATGCCCACTTTGAATATTTTCTAGATCCCTGACCTTCCATACAGCACAGCATCTGTAGCATTGGTTTCTTTTTCTAGATGCTAGAATGCATTATCTATAGGATATAGACACGTGCCAAGCAGGGCTCAGGACCAGTAATGAAAGCTATTATTTCTGATTTTCTCTAATGCTTTCTCTGATCTAGACTTTTTTGGGGATAGTTTTCTCACTCTTGCTCTCACTCTCCCCATTCCTGGCAGCATTTTAGTCTACGTGATTGAGTAGTTCAGTTAGATAAACAGATGAGTTGCACAAAAACATGATACAAATATAAAGGCAGCTTTCATCAAACAAGTTTTAGAATGGCCCCCAGTTTTAGATATAGTTATAAGTAGACATCATGGAACCCCATTTTAGCAGCAAACATGACAACAAAATAGCAGAATATTGTCTAATAGGCTTGTTACCTCTATAGTTACCTTACCCATCATGATTTCACCACTCCATCACTTCAGACCACATTTCCTAAAATTTTCATTTAGTCAACACAAGCACCAAACCCATAAAACATATGATATTCTTATTTCCCCAAACCAGGGGTTATCATCCACAAAACTGGCATCAGTAACAGCAGTAGTAATAATAATAATGAGGGATCGCTTTCAGTGAGTACTGTGTGTCTACTGGGTTAAATGCTTTGTATTCATCATTTAATTTAATCATGACAAAGATAACTGTAAGTATTCCATAGACCATGCTTTTTCCTAAATTTACCTTTATTATCTCTTTCTCTTCATCAAACTTCTTGACTCTCTAGTTCATGACTTGCTTTTGCAGCCCATTAGAATGTGACTCCTACCCTCACCAAATGTTGAAACTGATCACCAATAATCATTTTATTCACCAATTCAAAGCTTTCTCTTTATTTCTTATCCTATTGGACTTTCCTGAAGAGTGACATTGTTGACCACTGCCTTGTTCATGTAGTTTTCTAACAAGTATTATTATCCCCATCTTACAGATGAAGAAGTCAAGGCTTCCATGGATTAAATAATTTGCCCAAGGTTACACAACTATTAAGTCAAAGAGCCTGGTTTGATAAATCTAGAGTTCAAGCCCTTTGCCTCCCTAGGCAATCCCATATCTCAAAACCCAATCTCTTTTCATTTCCAGCCCACCTGGGCAAGTAATTTCTGTGGCTCTTCTTTGAGGCTGAGGTTCCAAGATCCTAAAGTGAAATTATGACTTACTACTCACAACAGTTCTCAGATAACCATTCTTCCTTAAATGATGTTAATCTCTCCAAGTCCCTCAATTCTCTTTGCCCTGGTCACACTGCTATATTTTCCCTGTTAAGCCAGCACCAGATACAGAGTCAACCAGCCACTCTATTTCTAAATAGTTGCCTCTGCTGAAAAAGGGTATCATTTCAGCAACATCTTTAGTGCTCTTACATTTCATATTCCCATTCATTCCCTTTACTTCTTTCCCCAAGTCCAACATGCCACTTACACCCCTTCACTTTCAACAGATGATAAAGCCTTTTACTTCTTCACTATAATAGAGGCCACAGAAGTATGAAACAAGTATATTTTCCTCTTCTTCCTCCAAACTTGTTTTCATTCATCCTCATCTTCCCCTACCTACCCTTCAAAATTAGCTGCATGTTAGAAATCATGAGAAAATTATAAAACTCCTAATACGCAGGCAAAATTCTAGATCAAATAAATCGGCTACTTTGGGAGGTGGGATCCAGACATTGATGTTTTTAAAGCACTTCAGTTGATTCCGATGAACAGTCAAATTTGTGTATCACTGCCCTAATCTCAAATATTCCTACAGCAGTTTCCCAAACCAGCCTGATTATTAGGGCCACTTGTGATGATTATTATACATTGAAATCCCCTGGTCTCTCTGGTGGATCTTCTTTTTTTTTTCTTTTTTCTTGAGAGAGAGCATGCAAGTAGGGGAGAAGTGCATAGGAAGAGAAAGAGAGATTCTTTTTTTTTTAATTTCTTTTTAATCTTTATTTATTTTTGAGACAGAGAGACAGCGTGTGAGCAGGGGAGGAGCAGAGAAAGAGGGAGACACAGAATCTGAAGCAGGCTCCAGGCTCTGAGCTGTCAGCACAGCTGACATGGGGCTTGGACCCATGAACTGTGAGATCGTGACCTGAGCCGAAGTCAGACACTCAACCGATTGAGCCACCCAGGTGCCCCGAGAGAGAGACAGAGACAGAGACAGAGACAGAGACAGAGAGAGAATCTTAAGCAGGCTCCATGCTCAGTGTGGAGACTGACATGGGGCTCCATCCCACAACCTGGGATCACAACCTGAGCCAAAATCTAGAGTCAGTCACTCAACTGATGGAGCCACCAGGGCACCCCCCTCCCCCTGCATCTGGTATATCTTCTACATCTACTAATTTAGGAGATCTGAATTGGGGCCTGGGAACATTTTTAACAAATACCCACAGGTAATTCTTGTTTACAGGTTATTTGGGGAAACACCATTCTAAGCTTGTCTGTATTTCCTTGCTGATATATTCATACTCCATAAGCTTCTCTTTTGAGTTCAAATAAAGTATTTTTCATTCTTAATCATCCTCCTTCTGCTATATATCTTCCTAAATTATAAACATACCTCTCATCTCTTTTTATCATCAAAAGTCTTGACTGTCTCCCATTCAGTTTTCACCCAAGGATAATCTGTCTTCTATCCACTCTGTTCTTCTAACTCAGGATTGCCAAGAATTACCCCAAAGGCTTTTCAGTTCTTTTTTTTTTAATGTTTATTTATTTTTGAGAGGCAGAGATACACTGCACGTGCAGGGGAGGGGCAGAGAGAGGAAGTGAGACACAGAATCTGAAGCAGGCTCTAGGCTCTGAGCTGTCAGCACAGAGACCAATGTGGGGCTCAAACCCAGGGACTGCAAGATCATGATCTGAGCTGAAGTCAGATGCTTAACTGAGTGAGCCACCCAGGTGCCCCAGTTCTGTTTGGTTTTTAACTAAACTCGCTTCCTTGTAATATTTGCCATTAACCATCCCCCACCCCCACTCCAGAAACATTCTCCCTTGATTTTTCTCCTACATCCTTGACCAGTATTTCCCCATCTTCTTTCAGTGATTCAGTTTTCTCTGTCCTCTCCATAAGTATTTTCTATAGGATTCTATTTTTCTCTCTGTTCTTCTCAGCCACATGTTTGTGTGTGTGTGTGTGTGTGTGTGTGTGTGTGTGTGTTTGTGTCTGTGGCTTCAACTACAGATACATACTGATTAGTCTGAAAACTATATGTCCAATTTTAAGCTCTACATCATTAAATTCAACAAGCCACCAGTTGACCTGTAGGTGTTTCCAATTCATCACACCCTAAAGTAAACTCAATATCACTCTATCATCTTCTGTCTTTTCTACCTCTGTTAAACATGACCCTGCTTTCAATTACCCAGATAGAATTTTTGGAATAATTCCTGGTGTTATTGATTGTATCTGCGTTTACATGAGGCCTTATAGTATTAACTCTCCCCACACTGGTACCACACCAGACTGAGGAATGATGTCCTGCTCACCTCACCTGAACAATTTGCCCCAACCATATTTCCAGCTCTGCATTCTGACATCTACCAACTTTCATGAGCTTCTCATCTCAGTGATCCAATACCTCACTCCTACCTTTGGATCATCTTCCATGCTTGGCTCTTACAGACTGTTTCCATGGTGAATTCTTGCTATCCTCTTAGACTAAATTTCTCCCTTGGCTGTGCTGCCTTAGTTCGCCCTGTGCAAAATTTTCTCAAAGACCTACACTGACCCAAGACCAACTTTCTTGGAGGAGATGCCAAGGTAACCCTCTAGCCATATTTACCCTATCCCTAAGAGCAGAGGCTTGATAGATTCTATTTATAAAACATTCTCACATCTTTGTTCTTTCCTCTACTCCCTGACCAATCTTCATCCAGGATTTTATTCTTTTTGCCTGGAACTATGATAATAGTCTCTGGCTAGTCTTTCCTTATCTCCACACAGCCATGTGATTGCATCATTCCTCTGCTTAAAGTCATTAACTGCTTTTTATTGCCTATAGATGAAAACTCTGAATTCCGTAGCTTGCCATACAAATCCCTTCATACCTTTCTAGTCTTTTCTGTAGCCTATTTGTCCCCTAAGGTCTCTTTCTCTTCTTCTTGACCTTGTCATTTCACCTGTCTTCTCTGTTTCCAGATCTTTCTCTCTTGTGCTCTCTCTCTCTCTCTCTCTCACACACACACACACACACACACACACACTAAACTCTGGCCACACTGAATCTGTGATGCCTTTACCCACCTTACCCACCTAGAGTTTCTTGAATGCGCAGCCCCACATTCTCCTGTTCTCTATATTATAGTCATGCACACAAATAGTTGTCTTTTCCATTTTACCGCAAATTCTTCAGATGCAAGGGCTGTGTTTCTTCCCTTATTTTTCTCTAACAGCTAGTTCTGTGCCTGACAAATAGAAAGCACTCCATGAAGGTTAGTTGGGTGAATGGAATTGCTAAGATCTTTTTTAGTCAAGGATCTGCAAACTGCAGTGAGCTGGCCAAATCTGGTCCACTGCCTGTTATTGTAAATAAAGGTTTTCTTGGAACACAACCACTTACAAATCATCTACAACTCTTTTCATGCTACAGTGGTAGAGTTCAGTAGTTGCAGCAAGGCTGATAAGGTCTAAAAAGCCTAAAATATTAGCTATTTGATCTTTACAGAAAAAGATTTGATTACCCCTGCTTCTGATCACTGAAGAGTATTCTTAGTAAATCTTAAATGCAACTTTCTGTTAAAAAAGTAAAATTTTTATCTCTGATACCATTGTTCCAATTTGTTCGAATTTGTTCATGCTGTATCCCATGACTTTAACTGCAGCAAGGGTAGAATGTTCCAGTAAGTGAGAAAAAGATATTTCTGTCCAAGAAACTCTCAAACTGCTCATTTCCTTCTTTGGGAGTTCTGTTCTCCTGCCATGGGGCCCTTCTCTTATTTTGCTGAACCACTGACTGGTTTGGAAAAAATTGCTGTGGAATCATAGGCTTAGAAGATTTAAAATCAGGCAAAATATTTCTCTTGGGAAATATATTAAAACTCTGTGTATTTATGGCTTTCCTCAGCCCAGATTCATAAGTCTAAAATAATCAGCGAGTGCCACTGGGAAGGGTAGGCTTCCAGGCTGATGCAGGAAGAGGCATATTCAGTGAACGCCTTGTGTCCTTACACGTTGCTTTGGCAGGGCGTTAATGGGATTAACCACGCTTCATTTGGAGAAGGCTTGGCCCAGAATATATGCCTGGATTGTACCTGAATACCAAAGGAGAGCCTCCTACATCATAAACATCCCTGAGCCCTTGCATGGATGTTAAAACCTTGGGTGCCTTTGTTGTGGTCCTTAATTCTGTTAATCGCCCTAGGTAAAGATTAGCTGCTCTTGTCAATTTAATTCAGCTTCAAACAAAGCAACAAGGTCACTATATTTCCCCTTCTCTCTCTCTCTCCCTCTCTCTCTTTGCCAGCAAACAGGATTGAGTTGTCATGTAGCTCTAATAGGCAGCACGGGGAATCGTTAGCCCACCTCAACGCCCTGACTGATGGGCACTTCACTTCAATCATCTGCCTGAGCAGTAGTGGCCCAGTACTATTGACACTGTGTCAGCTGCGAGAGAAGATGCCTTAATCGGCCTCGACACCCTCTGCATTGATTTGACAAGTTGCTGTAATGACCTTCTTGTTTTTCTGAAGGATTACTGTTTACTCGGGAGGTGCTACTGACTAAATATACTGCATCGTCATGGAAACGCTGATGGTGGATGCTGCCTCCCCACCAGGCCTGGGTGGAGGGTGACATTGATAGGAGACTGAATATTTCAATGAATTGGTCTGTCCCAATAGTGCTAATCTCAGCCCCATTGATCAGACCTGCTTTGAAGAGCCAACTGGAATTAGGGACCAGCCTTGTTGGGTCCCCTTTAAGAGACAGTTTGCTACAAAACTCATTATTTTTCCAAAATTCATGGTGGAGTTTTCCTTTTAGTGAGAAAGCGCTGTTCACTGTGACCACCTCCTGAGTGCACCTGGAACCTATTACCCTTTACAGATTATTGAAGGAGGCTTCCTAGTCTTGGACAGACACACCCTTGCATTAGAAGAAGCAACACGAATGGATACAAAGAAAACAACACTTTGAGCACTAATGCCATGTAACACTCTGAACAGTTAGCACTGTTACATTTATAAATAAGAGTTGCTCTATAAATGTTAGCTATTATTATTATTATTGTTATTATTATCCTATTTCACTGATTCTAAGGTACATAATTTGCCCATCCTAACATTTCTGAAATCAGAAATAGTTGAGACATAGTTGGGAAAAACATTCCACTGACACCTAGTAAGAATAACCACCACAACAAAAGACAGTATCAAGGAGTCAATATTGCAGATTTTTGCAATGAGTGTTTTGTATGGATTACTTGTTTGAATACTTAAACAATCCTAACACAATTATACATTGCATTTGGCTGCAAGTAACAGAGACTTGATTACAGAGTACTAAACATGCAAAAGGATTTATTTTTTTCTCAAACAACAGGAAGACTAGAAGAGTTTGCTGGTGTTGTTTCAGCAACTCAAGGATGTCAGAGTCAAGGTCTCAGCAATCCTCTTTGTCTTTCCTCATGAACCCAAGATAGCTGCTGAAGCTGAAGACATCACATCTAATTGCAGATGGAAAGAAGAAATAAAGGGGGAAAGGGTATCAGTTGAGGATTCCTTGATGTCACTCTTAAAAGCTTCCACTTTCATGGACCACCCCTCTCTGCAAGAAAGGCTGGGTCTTTTAAAAATCATGGCATCTTGCCACCATTACCAGAACTAGGATTATGCTACTAAGGAAGAAGTGAAGAATGGATATTGAGCAGGTAACTCTGATTCACCCTATAAGTAAGATATTACTCTATGTCCATTGTGCAGATCATGAAATTGAAGCTTAAAGAGGTTAAGTGATTGAACTCTCACAGCTATCCCATGAGATAAATATTCCTATTCCCATACTATAGATAAAAGATAAACTAAGCTTGCAGAGATTAGGCAACTTGCCCTCATTGTTGTAAGTTTATCTTACCCTTGAATTTTAGCACCATGTACTACACCGCAAGTCGTTCTAGGGAAGGCTTATATTCGATGGCAAGATAATTTGTGGAGGGAAGGAGGAACTGGGGTAGGAAACATGACTGAGAGTATGTTTTTCTTCTTCTTCCAGGGATCCAGCGAGTGGTCATGGGTAGAACCCATCTTCACAGATGTCTGTGATTTGTTTGATGTTTATCAAGCGTGCACAGAATGTCTGGCTGCTTTTCCAAGACTCTTGGATGGAGACCATCTGCCCATCTTTTACTGCCTATTTTAAGGCTTATTGGCCATGCAAGTGTTTTATCTCTTGGGCTTTTGTTGACTCCTATTTCCCTGGGAAAATCCTGAGCAACTTCAGCTATGATTTAGAGAATGCTTAGGGAAAAATGTAGTTGAGGCCTGGGTAAAGGGTAATGGATTGGAAAGTCCCAAGTGTGGTAAAATTGGGAGAGATGATTATCTGAGACAATCTGAGTCAAGGCATCTAGGTAGGTAAGGTGGGGACATGGTTTCTATTTCTGATCCCCCTTCCCTTTGGAGGCTGCTCTCCCCACCCCACTCCCCAACACAAACACAATTCCATGTGGTTATGATGAGGCTACTAATCATGGAACTCGATGTAGCACCCTGGCCCTAAGCTGGCCCAAGTCACTAGGCTAGACCCAAAGTGTAAACAAATCCCATGATTACCCCAGTGATTCGGGGTGTGACCCAAGTAGGGCCAGTCAGAAACCTCCCTGAGATTATACATATTGACACTGAGAGAATGGTTTTCTGTCTTTTCGATCATGAGCCATTACTGTAAAGGCATGGGGATGCTAAAAACCATCTATCTCACTATCTGGAAAGAGCTTATCTGGGAATGACACAATCATACAGTGGAAAGTGAATCCAGACATGGCAAGATAGCCAGAGCCCTGACAACATCATTTGAGCACCTGGACCTAGCAGTGCCTAAAGCTATATATCCTATAACCCATTGCAAATTAAGTTAAACAAAGTAACAGCAACGAAACAACAAAGAAATTCACTGTCTGGTGTAACCGGAAAGTCTCCCTCACCTTTGATAAGAATGATCCTAATACTGTAGGAATGAAGCACCACTGTTAAATAAGCCCAAAGCGTAGCCAACTGAAAAGTTTAAAGGAACATCCACAAGGCAGGTATGCAAGGCTGTGTGAAGGACAAGGAAGGAGTTAAGAAGAGTGGTTTAAAATTGGTTTAAAATGGTTTAAAAAAAGGTTTAAAAATGGTTTAAAACACACACACATACATACACATATATATACACATATATGCATATATGCACATATATACATACATATATATCACATGTGTGCATACACACACACACGTATCACATACACACGAACATATATACGTACACATACATGCACACATACATGCAATATACCACATATATGCATACATATACACATATACATGCACACATATACACACATATATCATATATATGCATACACACATATATACATGCACACATATATACATACACATATATGTCACACATATACATACACATACGCACACATACACATGCACACATGTATACATACACATATGCCACACACATGTGCATGCACATATATGTACATGAACACATATACGTGCACACATGCACACAAGCATAAACATATACTGCATCATCTCAAGGAGGTATGTGTGTATCTGTGCACACTTATTTTTCAGCTCTACTGAAGTGCTGTTGTGATTGAATTAGTAGTGCTTAGAGACAAATTTGAATTTTCTGAATGATCCTTTTTATCATTTTCTAAAGCAACAAATATGAAGAAAGGATTCACGCTATATCACAAAAAGGTCAATGAATTTTTTTTTTTTTTGCTATGTTTGGTGGCTAACTGAAAACTCTCCCCATCTCTTTCTCTCAGAAAGAACCTCAGACAGGGGCACTTGGGTGGTTCAGTTGGTTAAGCATCTTGGTTTTGGCTCAGGTCATGAGCTTGCAGTTTTGTGGGTTCAAGCCCTGCATCAGGGTCTGCGCTGACACTGTGGAGCCTGTTTGAAGTTCTGTCTCTCTTCCTCTCTATCACTACCCCACTCACACTCTGTATGTCTCAAATAAACAAACTTAAAAAATAAGTGGGGGGAGCGCCTGGGTGGCTCAGTCAGTTAAGCATCCGACTTTGGCTCAGGTCATGGTCTCATAGTCCGTGAGTTTGAGCCCCGCATCAGGCTCTTTGCGGACAGTTCAGAGCCTGGAGCCTGCTTTGGATTCTGTGTCTCCCTCTCTCTCTGCCCCTTCCCTGCTTGTGCTCTGTCTCTCAAAAATAAATAAACATTAAAAAAAATTTTTTTAAAGAGCCTCAAACACACAAAGCTGATGTTGTGTCCCTAGTTCATAAAGCTACTTCTTAAGACTTTTTCCTTTAATGAGTTTAAAAATTCAATAACAACCATGCATATTGGAGCAGAATCCATTGGGTCATCCTTGTTTAAGTTTTTCACTATTAAAATCATGCATTTATAAATATCATCATGGGAGGATGCATGCATATTTGATATGCGGTTCTACATGTGCTTTCTACACAGGTTGTCAGGAAGCAAACTACAGGCATATATGAAATGTTCAACTAGATCACATGTGACTTAGTCAAATAAATACTAAGATGACAGACTCTAACAGTGATTCACTGTAAAATTGCTAATAGACTGTACGTTGTCTGTTATGCCCATATTGTGTTTCCACTGAGTCAAATTAAAGGGTGAGGAAAGTTAGATTTGTGTCACTCTAAATTGAAACATGCTTCAATATGCTACTTGAGCATAATAAAAGAATACCTATATACCATCGTGTGTTGGCATGGTAATGTATTAAGCCAAGATAGATGGGGCAGTCATCTGAAGCAGAAACTAATGATAGCCAAATCAGCGGTTAACAAGCTGGGGGCCTGACATCTATCAGGTTTTGAGAGAGAGAAAAAACATTAACAGTCCTCCCGATCAACATCTGATAAGGGTAAAAAGAAAGTTCACGGGATCTTGCTAAGCCATTTCTGAAAAGAGAGGTCATTTTTTCGAGCTAGCAGAGGAAGCAATGGGTAGGAGGATTAGGACTCCCTATCCCCCCGCCTCGTTTGTGCTGCCCACCAACTATGTCATCCCAGGATAACTGCCAGATGTCTCAAGGTACTCAGTGAAATACACCTTCTGGTGGAAGAAAAAGATATTCAAACTGTAATTCATGTTTTGGAACTTAAGTAATTTTTTTTCTTGGTGTGTTTGGGGGTTTTTTTGTTTGTTTTGTTTGGGTTTGAGTTTAGGTTTAGTTTCTATCTTGATGAAAGGTTTGTACTACTCCACCATTCCAGACGAGAATGCTATCTCATTTAGAAAGCAGGGTAGCGATATTATGCTTTTTCTGGGGCCACAACAAAACTCACTTACCCTGTCAATTCAGCGACTCCTTCCCCAACAGGAGCTAAAGCCGTGAGCTGGTAGAAAGCAGTTGTGCCTTTGGTGCCCCAGGACTGCCTCCTCTATTCTCCTTGTCCATCCTTCTCTCTCCCATTGCTCTTTTTTTTTTTTTAATTTTTTTTTCAACGTTTATTTATTTTTGGGACAGAGAGAGACAGAGCATGAACGGGGGAGGGGCAGAGAGAGAGGGAGACACAGAATCGGAAACAGGCTCCAGGCTCCGAGCCATCAGCCCAGAGCCCGACGCGGGGCTCGACCTCACGGACCGCGAGATCGTGACCTGGCTGAAGTCGGACGCTTAACCAACTGCGCCACCCAGGCGCCCCTCCCATTGCTCTTTAAAATTATTCCATTCCTCTCTTTTTCTTCATGCTACATTTTTACTTATTCCAAATGACAACCTACTTAGGTACTCACTCTCACATTCTACCTCTGAGCTGTGCCTCCTAAAGTTTTGTTGTCCATTTGTGACTGGGGCCATCAAACAGTTCTGGAGAGAATGTGTATGTCCACCTAGGTGAGCCCTGAGGCAAGGATCATATGGACTGAAACTAAGTGGTTAATTAATATCAAACTGAACATGTGTCTAGATGATGCTGGACCCAGCTGGGTACATATGTGTCTGTAGCAGTCTAGCGGTCACAAAGAGCACAACCTCCATGCAAGTGAAGACATCAGAGAATGCTAAGAGATGTCTCTGTTCCCCGAATCCCAGGCCATGGATAAGTAGATATCCCAATAAACTCCTCTGTGACTATATTTATGAGACTGTGATAGTAATAAATATCTTTCCTGCATACACATTTGCATATGAATAGGAGTCTCAGGGTGATCCCATAGATTAATAGGAATGCTACACTAGTGGGATTTGGAAGCTCTGGAGAAGCTAGTGGGACCTTCTAGTTCTCAAAACCATTTGCAGAAGTAGTCACGTATGGGATGGCCATGAAGAGCTAGGTTTTATCACGGACAAAGCCACGTCATGAACTTGTGGATATTTATTATTCCCAGGCAGCAGAATCAACATGAGGCCAGTGCAACCCGGGACAAATTCTCCAAGAGAATGTGGAGGAAGTCCAGATAAGTGATTGGAAATCGGACTTGCCTTTCATGTCAAAAGAAGGTTTGACTTTGGGGAAATAATGAAACCCGTGCGGTCGTTCCATGGAAGTTTTCATGAGGAGTGATCCTGTCCTTGAGAAGGTGAGAGCTGCTTTAAATTCACCGGTGCTGCCTCCTGAGCATCACCTCCTTTTCTTCACTACCTGTACGCTTCGGGTTCCGGCCGTTACCTCCATTTCTCAAAGTGGCATCTGCCTATTGCTTCTGTGGAAGCCTATAGACATTCTCTCTGCTGCCTCTTCACCTGCAAACCTCTCAATGACAGTCTAGGTCTTGGTTTCTGTTCTTTCTGTCACTCAGTGGTCCTCTGAGTGCCGTCCCCAGACAAACAATGCTAACATCATGTGTGAGCTTAATAGAAATGCAAACTCTTGTGTCCCTGTCTTATTTACCCCCTCCAGAACATGGAGACAAATGAGCAATCAGTTATCATTGATTTGGGGTCTCACCCATCAGCCGGATTGTCCTTCTGAGCAGAGAATGTGCCTGTTCTTGCTTACATGCTTTGTGTCCAGGTGGTGTTACTGGGGGATGTTCCAAACCTGACAAACTGACACATATTAGGGGCTCAATAAATTCCTATTGAATGAGGGATTAACAATGAATGAGAAGCAGAAGCCTAGGGTGGTCAGATGTCAAGGCTCTGGAGCCAATCCTGGATCCTCCATTGCTGATGCCCTGAGAGTTACTCTGTCTCTGTGCTTCTTGCTAGAACAGGCACAGTAATGGCCCCAATTTCTCAGGCTTGACACAGAGATTGGAACAATGCATGATGATATCCACTATTATGAGTATAAAAAAGGATTTTAACTCTCACACATTCATTTTGCCAGAGGATTTCACTGGATTTCCCCCAAAGGATACTTGGAATTAGAATACGTGTGGGGTGTGTGTGTGTGTGTGTGTGTGTATGTACTCTGATTCTATTTATTGGTACTTTTCAACACAGCATCAGGAGACCTTCTTCTAGTGATGTTGTTTTCCACCCAATTAATGGTTTTTATAAATCTGAAGCTGAGTTGAGAGGAGCAGGGATTTGCTGACCAGCGTCTCTCCCTCCTGCCTCTATCACTTCCCTTTCCCCCAGCGCCCTTCTTCTTCCCTTTTCTTCTCCTGCCCCCCCCCGTTTCCTTCTTGCTGTCCTTCTGTCCATCTCCTCTCTCTGCCTACCCTTCTCTCCACTCCCACGCTAATGGCTTCCTCCTTTCCCTTCTTCTGTCTTCCCTGATGCTTCTGGAGCTATCACAGCTGGTTTCTGCCAGAAGCTTCAAATGCCACAAAGAGTCTGACATATTTAAGATTTATAAATGACTCTTAACCGCACATGGTTTTTAGCCCAAATGAACATGCTAAGAAAGTGTTGGCGGGTGGGGGGAGGGAAGAAAAATTAATGCAAATGAAGTCCTCAAAGCGATTCTGTTCATCAGACCTGCAACTGAGATTCTTTGCTGTGCTCTCAGATGAGGGCTTGTTGTTACAAAGCTGTCCACACAGCAAAGAGCAGGGCCCCCGCTCAGGGCCCGGGGGCTGTCTTCGGTGTGCCTGGAATGCCAGCCCCCGCCCCCAGCAGAACGCCAGTCTCACAGGGCCTGCTAAGTAGATGGGCTGGAGTTAGCTGTGCTGCTTTGGATCAGATGATTCAACCACCCATGCAGCATGGAGGGGCCTATAACGCAAAGAGCTAATGATCTCCCTGCATACAGAGGCTGGGTCAGCCCCTCCTGTGTACTGAAGAGATGATTCTGGTGACTGGTAGAAGGTTGGATAAGATGACCTCAGAGATTCCTTCAAAGTGGGAATTCTGTGATTATGTTAATTCTTGACTCCAAACTCTTCTGGGGAGAATGGAATTCTGCTGTGTTCTAGGTCACCTCAGCTAACCCCTCTTAGCCATGGAGACCCTTCTGAATAGTCAGCGCCCTCTCAGCCCCCTGGCAGTCAGACATGCCTCCTCTGGGTTCTACCTTGGCCCTGTACTCTTTTTCAAGTATAAACAATAAGCCAAAATGCCTCCCTCTGAAGTGGCTAAGAATGTGGGGCATTGCCCACCAGGAGATAGTGGCTTACAGGCTCATATGGGGGTGTGGCTCAGCATAGGAGAGAAGTTCTAGTGACAATGGACCATGACCTTCCTTGCCTCCCCTCTCAGCCAAGAGGCCCTCTCTTCTTCCCGGGGTGCAGCTTCCTCCCTTAAAAGGGAAACCAAATCTGTGTCCTTTTCTTTCTCCCAGCCAAAGAGGTGATTCCTGACGGGGCAGGAAGAGAAAAAGGGCATTGTCTGCTTCTACCTCTGGCTCCCCTTCATTTCATTGAGCTCACACGTTCCCTCTTCATGTCACTGAAAATGTTATTTATCGATCCTGCTGACAGCAGCAGTAAATAGAGCCTGGGCTGTTTTACATCGCTGATGAGAAGGCAGGCTCCATAACTCATCAGGCCCAATCTGATTCCACATCAGTCCTCAGCCCTTTTTTCTCTTCTGTATCTCATTACAGAACCAGGAATTAATACACATGGACAGAAGAGAAATGAGTTCAGCTGCTCTTAGGGCTTTTGTGGGCAGGCAAGCATCCTCAGTGGCTCCTTAAGAAAAATTGACGGATGGGTTGGTCTGGTTGCGTGTTTAGGCCCACCCTCATCGAGGCCCATTAGCTGTGCCCTGATGATAATAGACTGTGGGGTCATCACACATTCGGGCTGGAGCTGAGATTTGGGATTACCATAGAGATAGAGAGCCCCCAACCATTCTTCTGAATCTCACTGTACAGCTGTGGGCCATGGGTGCCCTGAACCAGAAGATAAAATGGTGCATTTTCTTGGAATGCCTACTTTACTTCAAGATTTGAGCAGTAAATGTATATTAAAATAAACACATATATTTTAATGTGGAGTTGACTCAAATGGATGTGAATTTTAATGGGAAACTTCAAAGAAACTTCCCTCTTGTGATGAGCCTCTTGGAGCCGTGCTTTAGACCCTTAGTGACGGGCAATCACTTACTCTAGCTTTGGGGCTTTCTCAAATAAAAGACTCGCAAAAATGAGCCAACATATTTATCCTACTTTCTGAAAGCACAGTACTTAAATAATGGCCACAACAGACAGTGAGTCTACACTGAGAGACAGGGTATTGACTGGAATCCGTGCTGGATGTAGGATGGGAAATCTGAGATTATTTTCCACACCCATCCCCTTGTAACTGGATTGCAGACACATAGCTCCCCTTTTCCCCCAAACTCACTTTCCTCCTCTATTAAATGCAGATGGTGGTAACTGCCTGCCTGGGTCTTTGTGAGTATTAACTGAGACAATGACGGCAACTTTGTCGATATTCTTGTAAGTAAGATTTTCTGTAGTATTAAAGCACAGAATCAGCACTGATTTCTGATGGCAGGTCCACCAACATTGTAGGGACGTGTGAAAAGGCCACACTTCATAAATTGTCCCACTGTGTGAAACACAATTGGGATCATTAGTGAGCACCTGCTAGTTGAATTAAGGCCAGACACTGGGAACACTACGTGGGTCTAAAGATGAAGCTGATCTAAAGAACTCCATGTCTAATTGAGAACATTAGACAGGTGTCACCAGTGTGGGACAAATAGCACCAAGAGCTACAACGTCCAGCTGGGCTGTGTGTTCAGACTTTATAATAAAAAAGAACCAGTCACAGGGAAGTTTTATGGGCACCTCATGGATGCTAGGCTTTGTTCTAAGGCCTTTTCCTATAGTTATCACCTCAAAACTCCTAACAAACATCCAAAATTTGTCTTCATTTTATAACTGAAGAATTGAGGCTTAACAAGACAGAGAGGCTTCCCACCATCCTATAGTGTCTGCACCCAGATTTGTGTGACTTCAAATCTCATGACTAAAGGGCTTCCCCAGGGAGCCGTGGCTGTGTGTGTGTGTGCGGGGGAGGGGTGCAAAAAGGTTGCAAGAAAGTTCTATTTCCTCTACCTCCCATCCCCCGAGTACTAGGGATCCCAGACCCCTCCTTGTGCCTCAGTTTCTTTATTTGCACAACAAAGGATTGACTTAGATGATCTCAACTCCCAGATTCTAAATATACTTGTAAAAAGGGAAATGAGGCAGATTTTTAACCTCAGTCTACAGAAACTTCTGGTATGTTTTGTCTTTATTCTAAATGGAATAAGGAAGGGCATGATACCACCCTAAACTAGGTCTCATTTATCTCTCAGGAAATTATGACTTTTATTTTAGAAAAATAGATGTAAAAAAAAAATAAAACCTCTTGCATTCATCCACTGCTTTAAATAAATATTGAATATGTATATGTTATACATATAATATATATGAATATATGTGCATAGATACATGTATTCAAATAGCAAATATGAAATGTATATGGTATATACATATATAAGTTTGTGCATATGCATACAAACATTTATCACTATTATCATGGTAATTTTTATTAACCTGCTTTAATTTTAGGGTGACTTTCCCTCTCCTATAGCCAGAGCTTAGAGCTTGGAGCTCTGAGTATGGAGACATCTGAAAATCCCAGCTTTTTACTCCTTTCTTCGCCATCTTTAGAAGTTGTTGCTACTTGTTTTCCAGCCATTTCATAGTTCCTAACTTTGCTTAAAAGCATTTATAATTCCTCACATTTAAAAGCGGATTGCAAATGAAGTTTAATACAGAATGTTTTGTACCACGAAAACTAATGCCCCATTTTTCCCCCCTAATGAATGCCAAAATCATCACAGACTCAAGGCTCATGAATAATGTATATCATCCAATTAAGTGCAAATGCTGTTCAGTTCTTGCAACGGGTATGTGATGCCAGTTCTGGCCTTAGAATGGGCACTGAGACTGGGGATGGGAGCACAGGCTGGGGAGGGTGTGTGGTTGTGTGTGTGTGTGTGTGTGTGTGTGTGTGTGTCTGACAGCTAAGCCCCCACAACTTAGAGCAGCTCATTATGCCCTGGGACTTAAACTTCCCATGCTGAAGTCCACAGAGATATGTTTTTTCCAACCATAAAGAGAACTCATCTTAAATATCTAAATCCCTGATCCTTAATAGCCTAGGAGCTCTGGCCTGGTCATGCTGTCCTCTGCCTGTAAAACGATCAACTCTAATTGGCCAGCTGACCCCTCTCCCCAGGCTGGACTGCTTCAGAAGGTCGGCTTCCTCTCCAATGAAGCTACAGCAGTGACTCTGTGGGTAATTCATTTCATTCTTTTGGCTCCTGATCAAGATGTCCTCCTTCACCAAGAAACCCTGGCAGCCTTTTGAGACTGCTGAATTGGCTGTGTTCTCGATCTTCCACTGCCAAAAACACAGAGCCAGGAAGACATGCTATAAGTCGTTACTTTCCCAAACCCAGGGAAGGTGGTCACTTCACATATCTGAGCCTCAGTTTCCTCATCAGAAATAGAAGATGATAGCCACAATTGTTGTATCTCTGGGCTCGTATATAGACTTGGGTGGGTATTATCTGTCAATCCTGAAACTTCATACAGATGTTCATAATTACCTTCTTTGCTTTGAGCACGTAGACATCCTCACTTACAGCTTCATGGCTGGGCATGACAAACCTCCAGGACCTGGGCTGGCCTGAGTCTGATTAATGCTGTTCATAAAAATATTCATCCATCAAGCTTTCCGTTTGTAGCATTTAGTTGTGCCAAATAACAGAGCCAGCCACTGGTTTCTTAGAATTACACCATCTAATAATGAATGCTGGAGACAGATTTTTTTTTCAGCCTGAAATCTCTTCTTATAACTCAGGGCTGATGAGTGCTGCCCTACATTTCTCGATGGATCCAATTTAACACCAGACGAAGCAGTGACTCAGACTAACTTAAATATCTCAAGACGAGTTTCACCTTTTCCTCTGAGGCCGTATCAGTTCAATTGCATAAGTGCAAATTTATTGAAAGTGGTTTGGTGCTTAGCTTTTCTCTATTGGCAGTAATGGAGTTTAAATTTATAGCAGGCTGATGAATTTCAGATAAGAGAACCATTACCTTACAACAACATTAAGGAAAAATATATAACTCCGATTGCTGAGCCTCGAATGCGTATTGTTTGAATGAGGGGAGATGGATGAGGTAGGCTGACATTTGCAAATGCAATTCCTTTCCATCCTCGTGGTGCTAGCCCGGGAGTTTGAAAGCATGGCATATTCCAGAAAGGGTTTGGGAGAGTTATGCATTACAAGTGCATTATAACAAAATAGCAAGAGTAAGATATCATCTAGAGGTGAGGGATTTTTCCTTCTGTTTAGTAATATGATTCGAGGTGTCTTTTGGCAATGCACCAAGGCTGTTATAGGGCTTAGGTGGTTCATTTGGTCCTTGTAATGTGCCTCTCCCACATGTTATTTTCCTTTGACTACATGGCTTTGTCTTCCCACGGAGTGGGACTCTGGCATCGGGGAGACTAAAATGAAGGATTCCCCGGACCAAATGAGCACAGCCTCAGAGAGATTGAAAGAGGCCCGGGCTTCTGTATTTCTTAAAGTTCCTGGCCAATGAAAAACAAATGAAGCAATACCAAAACAGGGTTATGAAAATCACATTATGTGTTTTAATGGTTATGCCAAGGGGCGCCTGGGTGGCGCAGTCGGTTAAGCGTCCGACTTCAGCCAGGTCACGATCTCGCGGTCCGTGAGTTCGAGCCCCGCGTCAGGCTCTGGGCTGATGGCTCGGAGCCTGGAGCCTGTTTCCGATTCTGTGTCTCCCTCTCTCTCTGCCCCTCCCCCGTTCATGCTCTGTCTCTCTCTGTCCCAAAAATAAATAAAAAACGTTGAAAAAAAATTAAAAAAAATAAATGGTTATGCCAAAAAAAATTAACTCTTCAAGTTAAAAAAAAAAAAATACTGTGCTCTGCCTAAGATGATCACCAAATTGATGAAATAGAGGTTTATGGACACTCGGTTTCCAAAATAGAACGCAGGTTTCCGGTTGTGTGATGAACTTTGTTCTTTCTCCAATTCTGTTATGTACCCCAGCAGTTGTATGAATAACCTCATTTGGAGATACAGGTCAAGTCTAAATGCAAGATCCTTTGTGGGTTTGTGTGTCGCAGAGTCTTTCTGCTTTGCTGTTTCCACCTCAGTCCCCTACAGGCCAGAGTTTTCCAAAAAGTGTCATTCTTGTTCTCCTTGGCTCTGGTCCTCTCACTGATAAAATCCACGTGCATCTGGGGCAGAGTAGAGGTGGGGGATGATCATCACTGCGGTGGAACAGGTGAGGCCTCAGACCCAAAGGCCTCCACCCATTTCCTCAAGATGAGAGGCATTCCCACTGTTGTAGGAGGAGGCTAGCTCCGCCCGCCCCCCTCGGCCCCCAAGGAATCCGCTCCCGGGTGGGTTCTGTTTCCTGCACTCGGTCTGAAGTGTCTGCAATTGGAGCTGCACAGGGCGGACTAGCCACTGTGTGCCCTGAGCAGGAGGAGAAAGAAGGGACAGTCCCCATTTCCCCAGTCTTCCTGAGAAGGCAGAGGCTGACAGATGAAGCCAGAAAAGCTGCCTCTCCATGATACTTGGGGATGAAGCAAATATCCTATTCCCCAACACCTAATTGTTTTAGTGTCCATTGATGATTCTTGCCTGATTCAATTATTATACCGGAACTTCCCTTCTTTTAATTAAAGTATAACATCTTAAGTATTCAGTTTACTGAGTTTTAAAAATTGTACGCACCCAGGTAACCAGCACCCAAAATAAGGTATAGACAATTCCACCACTTCAGAATGTTCCAGGCACTCCCCTATCTCTCCTCAGCCCTTTCTGACTTCCGTCGCCTTAGTTTTGTCTGTTCTTATAGTTTGTGTAAATGGAATCATGTAGACTTATTGTGGTGATCATTTTGCAGTGTATACAAATACTAAATCATTGTGTGGTACACCTGAAGCAAATATAATGTTTGTTACACCTCAGCCACAATTATACTTCAACAACAAAAAAGAAATTTAAAATAATTTTTACAGGCATGCAAAAAATAAAGTGTACAAAGTGATGATGTGATACGCTAAAAAAAAAAAAAAAAATGCTGCCTCTGTCTTAGCACTGCAGGCAGGGAGCAGAAGCCCAGGGGCCTCTCTGTGTGGCCTGCACTCTCTGTTCTAGAACACCGGAGAAAGTCCAGCACTTAAAATGCAGTTAACTTTAAGAGAGAAACCTCAGTGTTCTGTAAGTAATCCCACAGGGAGTTGTGTAGAACGAGGCATTTGTTTTGGGGTTTTACACACCGCAAATTTGAAAGCAAAGGGGCTGAATTCAGTTGGCTAGTTGCTTATTTTGAAAAGAACTGGCTATTAACTGAACTCAGCAAAGTCTGAATGAAATTAAATAGGGAAACAACTTGATGTTTTGCCAACAGTTTTCTCAGTTCACAAACAGCTTTTGGTCCAGGCCCGATGCTTGGAAAGGTTGACACTGTCATCCTGGGCTGAAGCAATCAGCTGTGGTCCCCTGTTAGAACAGCACAATAGAAAAGACCCAGACTAATTCGGCCTTTAGTGGAAAATAGTATTTCAAATGCAAATTGCACAACACTGGCCAATGTTGCTCCAAGAACGTCAATTACAGTTTTAATTTGGAGTCTCTGAGGTTCTATCAATAACCCCAAGTTGCTTGTTTGGTTTTTGTTAATGTAAAAGATAATGGCACACAGCAAAATAAGAAAAATAAAAGTAATAATAATCACGTTCCATTTTGATTCATAGACTCATATAATTTCGAAAGTGAAAGAAAAACGAGAGATCATTTAGCTCAATTTTCTTATTTTACAGATGGAGAAACTGAGGCCTGCAGGATGACCAAGTGTCGTTTCTGGGGTACAGATTCCAGCCCTTTCTCCCTGAGTGTCTTGGGCTTATAGAAATCGACATCACAGAGCTTTTGAATTAGGAAGGACAGATTACTTTTTTTTGGTCCCATTTTAATTTTTCTCCAAACTCATAAAATATCATTAGAGTGCTTTTTAATTTTTTCTGAAAAGCAGGAAATCGTAAGATTGATAAATAGTTTAATGTGAACCTGATGGCTTGATTAATTAATCACCAAGCTGAGGAACCACTACAATTCATATGTCAATTCAGACTATTTTCGGGAAATGATTTGAATCAATTGCTAATGAAATTGAGAAATTTAGGAGCCGCTTTCTGACTTCCAAATGACAGGGCTCATATTTAACTCAAGAGACATGACAGTTAATGACAACATAAAAAGTACCATGAATTATTTTCTAGATCATGGGAAAATTACAGCATCTCTCCATTGAAACAGCTCTCAGCTCATCAGCATGAAAATAAACAGCCTTAATCACATGCTAACAAATCTTAGATGCTGTTTAAAATTTAGCTTCTTTTTGAAATAAACAAAGACCATAATCCTTAGGAATAATTGTAATATTTCATAACCTCTTCCTTAACACAGAGTGATAGATGAACCTACTCTAACTGATGTTATGGCTAAAGCCTATGGGGGGGGGGAAATTGTGCATCATCATTCTTAGATCTAATTACTTTAAACCCTTAAAATAGGTTGAGTTGAATTTTTCTTTTCTGCTTTAATTCATAGACTGAGTTTTCCAGTCCTATTTATGTTTAAAAGGGGTATCTTTCCATAACTTTTCATTTACACCCAAACTCTTTAATTAATTTAAAGTTTCATCTAGATATTACAAGACAGTTACTGTGTGCTAATGAAATATCAATGGAAAGTGCACTGATCAATATTTAATCCAATTAAGGTGTATACAAGGCAATATTATTATGTAATTAACTCAAAACAGCATAAGAAACACGTGCATGTTTAAATTTTTATTAATATATTTGTTAAGAATTTTTAGATCATGCTGTTTTATGGGCTTACTTGAGAGATATAAAATTAAAATGTTTGTCAAGATGCTACTGGAGCAACTATTAAATGTGGCTCTTAATCATCTTAACAGTCCTTAAGGTTCCCTTGCTGTTCTAATAGTCTCACTAAGGATGAAAGATGATCTTGCCACAAACAAGAGTCCACATGTAAAACCTTTTTGGAATTGTCTTTTCTCTTCTCTCTTTTTTTTAAGTTTCCGTGCCACATTGCGAGGATGATGTATAACAGGACTTGTAGCTGCAGGAAAATTTGAACTATGTTAATATTTTTAAGAACATTCTTTAAAGAGCTCTATGTTGCTACAGAAAACAATATATTGAAGAGTAAATATTGGATTACTCTACCTACGTCTCATGGGATTTTAATAACACAGCTTCACCAATTCTTACAGACTCTCAACTTTGGGGAGGGGGGGGTGAACTTTGGTGGGACAGCGATTATCTCATACAAAGACCAGAATCGACTGTTAGGATTTTCAGAGCTCCAAATACACGCACTGAGAATATGGGAAACCATTTAAACAAGGGTCCTTAAGCCAAATCCAGAAACAGGCCACTGTGCATCAACATTAACAAGAGTAGTGCTATAGAATGTACATATGTACTGAGTAAATTAGGGTGAAGAATGGGTCCAAAGTTACCACATTGAAGCTTCTTTTTAGGGTCATTGCTTACAAACTTTGTAGTGTCTCATTGTTCCCTAAATTCCACAAGCAAATCTAGCTCTTGAACCAGAGAACCACCTACTGGAATCTACCCATTTCATGTACAAGTAGATGTGTTTACATATTCTTTCTTTGGTGCCTCTAACTGCTGGAACACCCAAAACACTGGGAGACTTTTCTTTAAATAAATATCAAGATCACATTTGATGGAATGGCGACTTTATTCCAAAGGCTTCCATTGCTTCCCTCAATCCTGCCATTTTATTATGGAGAGACTATAGGACTTACTGGTACAATTTATTTTTCTACACCATTCCTAGTATGTATATCTTGCCTAAATGTTGGAATGGCATTTCTATGTTTTTTATCTCTGTGAATGGGGGAGTGAGGGATAACTCATACCTTATGATCCCCCCATCTCCCCTATGAGTGATGATAACAACAGGGTTGAGTCATCATATATTATATACACAACCTATTTTTCTTCCTCTCTCTTGAGAAGGACTGCAAATGCTGAAGATGACAGTTATGGAAGATGAAAAAGCCATAAAAGGTGTGAGATAAAGATGTTCCATATAGAAGTAAACTTTTAAATACTTCTGTGTGACTGTGTTGGTAATGAAGCCATTGACATGTGTAGCAAGCTAACAGGATGGCTAAAACGATTACATTCACCTCTATTATGTTTTTGTGGGGGTTTTTAAAACCATAGCTAGAAATATCTTGAGTCCACAATTCCTATTGTGTTACAAATCTTTTATCACCAGACAGCTTTTAAGACTAAGCAGCTGTTAAGGAAGTAAGAGAAAGATTCACAAAGCCCTTCATTCTGCAGGCTCATGTCTGATCCCAGCCTGATGGAGGTAGCTAATGGTTCTGCAGTCAGTCTTGGAGCTAGCAGGCAGTGTGCACCTGTGCGTGGGTGTATGGGGGAAGGAAGTTACCAGGCTGCCCCATACTGTCTCCTCACAGGAATGGTGAATGGAAACACTGGGATTTGTTTACCCCTCGAATATCAAGACTGAAGTCTTAAAGGTTCTTTGCCAATAAGAGAACAAGCAATCTTTAATTTCAAGGAAAAGGTAACAAAAGAAACCAGAAAAAAAAAATGAGGATTTTGGTCTGAAGCAAAGAACACAGCTAGATTATTTAGGAGAGTTTCCTCATAGTGCCACTTCTGATTTTTATGTGATACAAGTTTTCTGAGTGGTCTATTATATGATTCTCAGCTTTGTCTTCCCAAAGAAAAATGTTCTTTAGTTTCTCTGTCATTTCTGGGCCTTTCTGTTTTTTCGTTTGTTTGTTTGTTTGTTTAAATGTTTAGTTATTTTTGAGAGAGAAAGAGAAAGAGAGAGAGCATGCGCACAAGCGGGGGAGGGCAGAGAGCGAGAAGGAGACACAGAATCCAAAGCAGGCTTCCAGGCTCCAAGCTGTCAGCACAGAGCCTGATGCGGGGCTCAAACTCACAAACCCTGAGATCATAACCTGAGCCGAAGTCAGATGACTTAACCCACTGAGCCACCCAGGCACCCCAAGCCTTTCTTTTCTTTTTTTTTTATTATCAGCTTTATTGACTTATATTTTACCCACAAAAAAATCATCAATTAAAAATGTACAGTTCTTTGAGTTTGGCAAATTTAGATAGTCATGTAACAACAACAATCAAGGTATGGAATAATTTCATCACTTCCCAAGTACCCTCCTGCCTCGTTGCAGTCAATGTGTCCCGTGCCAACCTTAGGTGACCACTGAATTTCTTGCTGTCACTGTAGTTTTTCCATTCCTAAAATTTTATTCCAAAGGAATCACACAATATGCAGTATTTTTTATCAGACTACTTTCACTTAGCATAATACTTTTTAGGATTCATCATGTTGTTGATTATTTCCATGGTTGGTACTTTCTAACTGCTATGTAGTATTCCTCCAACGGACATGTCACAATATGTTAATCCATTGACCAATCTATATACCTTTGGGTTTTTCCACTGTTTAGCTATGAAGAATAAAGCCGATATGAACATTTCAGTACAAGTCTTTAATACTTATAAAACAAAGAGACATATGTTTTCATTTTCCTTGAATAAATACTCAAAAGTGGAGATGCTGGGTCAAATGGCTAAAGTGTGTTTAACTTTATTAGAAACCACCAACATGGTTTTTTTTAGTGGCTTCTATAACTTTGTATTTACAGCAGCAATGAGAGATTGAACTACTTCACATCCTCACCGACACCTGGGTTGTTGGTCTTTTATTTTAGACACTCTACTGGATGTGTTATATTACTTCATCCGGCTTTAATTTCCTTTTCAATTTTGTAGATATGTTTAGCATCTTTTCATTGCTTTTCTAGTTATATACATTCTTTGGCAAAGTAGCTGCTCAAATCATTTGCTCTTTTTAAAAAGCGTTTTTTCTTAGGGGGCCTGCATAACTCAGTCGGTTAAGCGTCGGACTTTGGCTCAGGTCATGATCTCGCGGTTCGTGAGTTTGAGCCCCGTGTCAGGTTCTGTGTTGACAGCTCAGAGCCTGGAGCCTGCTTCGGATTCTGTGTCTCCCTCTCTCTTTCTGCCCCTCCCCCACTCATGCTCTCTTTCTCTCTCTCAAGAATAAATAGACATTAAAAAAATTTTAAGTATTTTTTTTTCTTACTGTCTTACTATAGGAGTTCTTTATTTATTCTGAATACAAGTTCTTTATCAGGTATGTTTTCCAAATTTTCTTCCAGGAGCTACTTGTTTTTTTATTTGTGAAACAGCATATTTCTTCATTTTGATGAAGGCCAACCACTTCATCCTTTTTTCTTCTTCTTATGCTTCATGCTTTTTTGTGTCTTATCAAGAGAGTTTTGCTTAACTCAAGGTCACAAAACTGTTCTCTGTTAAATTTTTCTGCATAGAATTTTCTGCATGCATAGAAACTGCATAGTTTTTACTCTTTAGTTCTATGATCCATGATGAGTCATTTTTATACATGGTTTGCGATAACAATTGAGGTTTATTTTTTCTATCTGAGCTCCAGCTGTTTCAGTACCATTCGATGAAAACAATTTTGTTTCTTCCATTGTACTACCTTGCATGTTCCTTGAAAATCAATTAGCCATATAGGTGTGAGACTATTTCTAGGCTGTCTATTCTATTCCATTAAACTATATGCCTATCGCAATGTTTTAATTACTGCAACTAAACAGTAAGTCTTACTAACAGGTGACATACTCCCATGATCCTTACCTTCAAAACGGTCTTGACTATTCTGGCCTTTGTATTTTCATATAATGCAGAATCAAATCGTCAATTTCTTTAAACATCCCATTGAGATTTTGATTGAGATTGTTATCGCATTGAATCTCAAGATTAATTTTGTAAAATTTGATATTATAACATTATTCTGTAACCTGATATATGAACACTGTATGATTTTCTCAGTAATAGTTGGTAGTTCTCAACACAGCTCTTACACAGATTATTTTCTATTTATCTCTTAGTATTTGATATTTATGATATTGTAAATGGTACTATTTAAAAAAAAATTTAGGTTTTATTTATTGATTTTGAGAGAGAGAGAGAGAGAGAGAGCAGGGGAGGGGCAGAGATAGAGGAAGAGAGAGAATCCCAAGCAGGCTCTGTATTGTCAGCACAGAGCCCAATGTGAGGCTCGAACCCATGAACCATGAGATCAAGACCTGAGCCAAAAGCAAGAGTCAGACGCTTAACTGACTGAACCACCCAGGTAACCCGTAAATGGTGTTATTTTTAATTGCAACCTCCAACTGTTGATTGCTAGTGTATAGAAATTCAATCAATTTTGTACATTGACACTGTATCCTGCTATCCTACTTACATCACTCATTAGTTTGCCTAGCTTTTTGTAGATTCCATGAATTTTCTGTGTAAATGATTATATTGTCTGCAAATAAGCATAGTCTTCCTTATTTCTTTTAAATCTGTTCACTTTTATGCCTTTTTCTTGCCTTATTGCACTGGTTAAGATCTCCCATACAACATTAAGCAGAGATAGTGAGAGCAGACATCCTTCTTTGTTTCCTATTATAGACATAAAGCATTCAGTCTTATGAATATCAGCTACAGTTTTTCATCAAGTTGAGGAACTTTCTACAGCTGAGAGAAATTTCAAATCTTATGTAAATAGTGATGTATATTATATTCATGAATCTGAAGACTCAGTTTCATTTAGATGTCAATTCTTCCCAAATTAAGCTAAAGATTCAATGTAATTCCAATCGAATTTCCAAAATGCTTTTTGGTGAAAATGGAAAAGCTGTTTCTATGTTTTTATGGCAATGTAAAGGACCTAGAAATGCTAGAGCAACTTTGAAAAAGTTTATTTGAAAAGTTGGAGGAACCATACTGACATAAGATTTATGGTAAAGCTGAGGTGTCTGGGTGGCTTAATAGGTTAAGCATCCAATTTTAGTTCAGGTCATGATCTCATGGTTTGTGAGTTTGAGCCCCGTGTCAGGCTCTGTGCTGACAGCTTGGAGTCTGGAGCCTGCTTTGGATTCTGTGCCTCCCTCTTTCTCTGGCCCTCCCATACTCATGTTCTCTCTCTCTCTCTCTCTCTCTCTTTCAAAAATAAATAAACATTAAAAATTATTTTTTAGAAAAGGTTTATGATAAAGCTATAGTAATCAAAGAAGTGTGATATTAAAGTCAAGATAGATAAATAATAGAACAGAATAGAGAAACTAGAAGTAGACATCCCATAGAGATGGTTAGTTGACTTTCAAAAAAAGAGGAAGAAGTTATTTGGTGGACAGTAAATAGCCATTTTAACAAATGATGCTGGAAAGTTGATGTTGATATGCAAAACAAAATAAAACAAAATTTTAGTATCTTGCAATATTTACAAAAATTAAGTCAAAATGGATTATGGACCTAAATATAACACTTGAAACTATACTTTCTTAGATACAATACTAGAAGGAGAAGCATAAAAAATGATAAACTGGACTTTATCCAAATTAAAGACTTCTGCTCTTTGAATGATACTATTAAGAGAATGAAAAGGCAAGACACAGATTGGGAGCACATATTTGCAAATCACATATCTAATAAAGGATTTGGATCCAGAATATATAAAGAACTCCCAATATTTCATTATAGGAAACAAATAATCTGGGGCGCCTGGGTGGCTCAGTCTGTTGAGTGTCTGACTTCAGTTTAGGTCATGATCTCACAGTTCATGGGTTCGAGCCCCACGTCCAGCTCTGTGCTGACGGCTCAGAGCCTGGATCCTGCTTCAGATTCTGTGTCTCCCTCTCTCTCTGACCCTACCCCTCTTGTGTTCTGTCTCTCTCTCTCTTTCTCTCTCTCAAAAATAAACATTAAAAAAATGGAGCAATCTGATTCTAAATGTCCACAGATTATTAAAAGGATAAAACAGAAGTCCAACATATAATTGATGTTGTGGAGGAAGGAATAGAGAGAATGAAAGGAAAAAATATTCCAAAATATCACTGATAATTTCTAAAAACTAAAGAAAGATGTGCATTTAAATTAAAATGGATGACAGAGCAAAACTACACTACAAGCAACACCAGGGCCAATGCTATGTTGACATATTATAGATACACCTCAGGGCATCAGTGGTAAAGAGAAAATCTACTTATCCTCGCATCTTTGCCTTGGAACCTACCTCAAGAATTCAGGTAACACTAGATTTGTCATCAACAATACTGGATACAAGAAGACAGTGGAGAAGTTGAAAGTGCTCATGAAAATACTTTAATTCTAGAAATCCATACCTACACACATTGTCACTTAAGGGTGAGCCTGAACACCAAAGGTCTATAACTTACAGACCGTTGCTGAAAATAGCTGCTTCTCAGAGAATGAACTACATCAGGAAAGAAAATAAATCCAGAAATAAGCAAGAGTATGTGTGAAGATACGGTTAACAGAGAAGGGAGGACCACTGGTTGTTAGGTCTAAATAAGTGTTTATTAACAAACAAGAATTTTAACAATAATATGAGCTGAAATTCCAGGCAGCTACCACGTGAACCTTGGTAGATGCTAAGGGGAAAAAAATTCAGGAAAATGAAAATGTCCTATGGTTTCTACATTGCTCTGCGAGGAAACATAGTTACCGATTAACGGATTTAAGACTTTAAAAGAAATAAAAGTTATAGCTAATTACAGAATTACTTCACATAGGGACTGCTCACTTAATGATGTTTTGCCATAGGAGCTCTTGACAAAATATATCACTTTTTGGATGCGACTTTTTTTGTTGTTGATATAATGACTTTTTGCACCTAAAACACACTAAGTAAATATACTCTAAGATGTGGTATTTCAATGTTACATTTTTGAGCAAAGACACATTCAGCAATTTACTAGACACACTTTCTAGTCAGAGAATATCATATGGAACAAATTTAAACTGCAGGTTGTGGTTCAATGAACCAAAACATTTTTATTTGTGAATATATGCCAAGTGAGACGAATAAAAAAGAGCTTCCTCTTCATTTCTTCAGTCTGTTGAGTATGTGTGCTTTTCCCAAATGTTTCAATGTGCTTTTGGATGTTGTCTTCATTTTGTTAGATAGATTTTTTTTTCTGTTCTTTGATTTTATCTAGAAGTGTTTGCAAGATAAAACATGAACTCCAAAATGTTAACTCGGAAAGAGATCCAGAATGATGACTACGCCTTCCAAAAAGTGACTCCTTGTGCCTCTCTTCCACCATCTACCACCCATTCTGAATTTTTATCTTCATTTTATGGTCAGCACAAGAAACCTGTATTATGTTATGTACCTATTGGTTTTAATGATTGCTTCTATCTTATATAAGGTTGTTTGGTTTGTTCAATTTACATATCTTTCTATATGCGCAAATTGTGTTGGGTCTCTAGGGTTGAAATGGAACATATCTATTTTTTTTCCCCATTAAAATCAGTAGGTATGACTTTATCTCAGCTCAGACATTTAAGGAGCTTGTAAGACATCATTTTGTGTCATTACAAGACGAAAGAAAAAGGGGGCGCCTGGGTGGCTCAGTTGGTTGAGGGTCCGACCTTGGCTCAGGTCATGACCTCACTGTTTGTGAGTTCGAGCCCCGCGTCAGGCTCTGTGCTGACAGCTCAGGGTCTGGAGCCTGCTTCGGATTCTGGGTCTTCCTCTCTCTCTCTGCCCCTCCCCTGCTTGCACTCTGTCTCTCTCAAAAATGTTTAACAAACATTAAAAAAAAGTTTAAGAAAAAAAGAAAAAAAAACTGGGCAAAGTAAAACCAACAACTCATCTCAAATCTGTCAGAGAACACAGAGCAAACCACCACTCCCAAACTGGAAAGACTGGAACATCTAGAGAGATAAAGCACTAGAGACATGCTTACCTGGAAGCCAATGGAAGCCATAAATTGTAAAACTACTTCCTTTTAATTTTGACAAATTACTGTAGTCTGAGTGCTAACTAGCTTGATCGTGACAAATTCCTGGGTGCTGCAGTCAAAGGGGAGCCCACACACTTTCTTGGGCTTTCCTTGGAGGAGCCCCACAGGTTCCCACAGTGAGGATCCAAGAAAAATCTCCCGAGATGCTGACGCGGGGAGGGGGAAGGAAAGCAGCAAGTGGAATCCTCTCATTTCCTTTTCTGTAACAAAGGCTTCTTTAATCTCCAGGAAGAAATACTTCGCTAGGGAGCAATACAGAAACTTTACCTCAGCCTGGGGAGAGAGAGGTCCTGCCCATCCCACCCCTTTCTAGCATTTGTATTTTACCAAGGAGGGGAGAGGAAAAGTTAACAGGGACTAGCTTCAAGGAAATGTATTGGAAGCTTGGTACAGGAAGGGCCAGGGAGCTACAGGCCTCTAGGAAGGACAGAAACACTTGTGAAGTGTGTTCACAGAAGACCTCTGTGAAGACAGAGGTCTACCAAATGACTGACCCTTCTTTCCTCTCCCACACCCAACCACCACACCTACAAACCTTCAGTATAATAGAGAATTACAGCTGACAAAGCTGTAGGACAGAGACTGCCTCTGAGAAGCAATCCAGAAAGAAGGCTTAAGGCCAAAGGAGGAAACAAAAACAGTGATGCCAGAAGGATTTGGGGCCCCTACTCCCTATAGCTACAACAAACATTAAACACAACCCAACTCATAGCCAGATAAACAAAACTCCTCCTCCTGAAAGGTCTATTTACCTCAGGAGCTACTATTGATACATGTTGACTTTCAGCAAAAAATTGAAAGGCCTATCAAAAGGCAAGAAAAAACAATTTGAGGAAATAAAGGAACCATCATAGCCATGCTCAGATATATGAATTAACAGATAAGGAATTTAAATTAACAGAAAAGAAATTTTAAGTAACTATGATTAATATGTTAAGGATGCTAATGAAAAAAAAATAGACAGCATGAGAGATCAGATGGGTATTGTTAGCAGAGTGGTGGAAACTATTTTAAAAAATCGAAGGAAAATGGGAGAAAGAAAAACACGGAAATGAAGAATGCCTTCGGTAGCTCCAAACTGGACTTGACACAGTCTAGGAAAGAACCAGTGAACTTAAAGATAGGTTAATAGAAAGTTCCTAAATGAAACACAAACAGCAAAAAAGTAAAACATAATATCCAAGAACTGTGCGATCCAATTCTCACAAGCCAAGACTATTTAAGAACATCCCAAAGCCATAGTCATTTGTTTCGTGATCCGGTTGAGCTGAGCTATTGGTTCCCAGACAAGTTCCCCTTCTGTAGATCTTTATGAAAACTTGAGTGACAAGCTTTGTGAAATGGCTCTGGTCCTTCACTATGTCTGTGTCCCTGAAGGAGATGCAGTCTTGGGCCTGGTTCTAGAATCCGTGTCAAAAATGAGAGACAGAGAGAGAGAAAATGATTCCAAGGGAAACATCCCTGAGGTTTCCTCAGGGCAAACTCCCTAGAGGAAGAGAAAACTCATTCCCAAAAGGCTATTTTTTCCCATCAGAGGGAATCCTAGATTTTTGGAGATGGAAAAATCCATGGACAATATCCTTGGACAAGACGTGGAGACCACGTTCCAGAGAGATTAAATGACTTGTCCAAGGTCATGGTTTGTAAGTCCCGGAGAGGAAACAATATATCTTTTCTGAAATAGCATGCTTCTCACATTTTAGTCTTTCACCTCCTTAGCAAATTTAACCTTTTCTGTGCAGCTGTTGAGATAACCTACTGATCATACAAGCTAAATCAACACAAGGGACATATCTCAGAAAATGCCCCCAAACTGCCTCCCTTTTCATTATTGAAAACCGTGAGATGAAAGTCTTTAATAACTCACTGCACAAGAGGACCATTACTGTCAGCATATACCACTCAGCCATATATTATAGCCTTTTACTTCTCCACACAAAATTGCTTTGAAATTTACATTTGCTATAAAGGATTCAAGTCCATCACTATTAATTTTCTTCTACAAATTATGTTTAATTATCACCTCTTTCCACCTAGGAAGAAACCCCTCTTGTACTCCTGTCTCCATATAGCTCTCAAGAAGAGTTTCCTCAGCATGAATCTTTGATCGGTGATTTTATATCCCTTACTTGCCCTTCCTCATCAAACTCACACAGCCCACTTAGAGATATGGAAATGAATGGTTTGCCTGGCTCCGCATTTCCTGCATGCATATGAAATCTGGTCTCCCTAAGCAGGAAAAAAAAGAAGGCTAACATTTTCCAGCTTTAGCCTATGGACAATTAAGCTAGAATCATTCCATTTTAAGATTCAGAGCAGCTTTGGAACTTGGCCCATGATTGATTGCTTAACAGCTCATATACTACGTCTACTAAAGAAACTTCTCAGAGATTCAGCTGTCTTTCTGATGCTTCAAGAATCACCTTTATTCTCACACAATTTTGGAACTCTATATGAAACTACTTTAAAATAAACAAAGAAGTCAAAAAATTATATTTTGTTATTTTTTCATTTAACTTCTATGCTTCCTTACTACATGGCATCATAAATAGCGTGGTGTTTGGAATCAGAAACATCAACAGTGAAATTATAATTCAACCAAAACTTTATGCAACTTCAGGCAAATCATTTACCTCTGAGTCCCTGTCCTCTCAACCTTAAACATAAAGCTATTTCAAGTTTAACTAAGATTAACATGTATTATGCTCAGCACATTCAAGGAATTCCAATGGTAATTGTCTTTCCCTTCCAAATTCAATGAAGCAATATTTTTGTCTAAAAACTTTTGTCTACAGGGCACCTGGGTGACTCAGTCATCTAAGCATACAGCTTCAGCTCAGGTCATGATCTCACCAATCATGGGTTCAAGCCCCACTGAACTCTGACAGCGCAGAGCCTGCTTCAGATCGGATCCTCTGTCTTCCTCTCTCTCGAGTGCCCCTCCCCCATGCTCTCTCTCGCTCTCTCTCTCTGTGTCTCTCTCTCAGATAAAGAAACATTAAAATATAAATAAATAAATAAATAAATAAATAAATAAGAAAACTTTCTCTGCAACTGATCAAAACTCAACTCAAATCAACTGAAGGAAAAAGGAAATTTACTGACTTACAGAACTTACACACATGCAGTTCTGGCATGTCCCTGGCTTTAGACTGAGTTTCTCAAACAATGTTGTCATGGTTCTTGACTCTGTTTATCTCTGCTTGCAGTTTTTCTGAACTGACCAAATGCCTGGCAAAATAGCCCGTATAATTTATACAACTTCATCTCCTTCTTATTAGTCCCTCTGTCAAGAAAACTGTCTCTTACTATCTACATATCAAGCTCAGGGAAGATTCTAAATTGACCTTGCTTGGATAGTGCACCCACCTCTGACCCAATCACTGTGACCATAGGGAAGGAACTATTCAGTTTAGTGAAACTGGGTAAGGATCTGTCGTTATGGTAGAGAGCAAAATACCATGATTGACTGACTTATCAGGATTATATAGACTTATGTATCCTAAAGAAATCAGAAGAATGACTATTGGAAATAATATGGAGAAAAAAATAAACATAAATAAATATGAAAGCTTCCATGATGCATTGTTGTCAACCAATAAATAAGTATTTGGCTTCTTTTTTCATGGTTTTCTTTTCTCCCTCTAGATTGTCTTGTTCAGGGATTTGTAGTTTATGTCAGGGATCAGCAAACTGCAACCCACCAACCAAATATGGCCCACTGCTTGTTTTGTAAATAAAGTTTTATTGAAACGCAGCTACATCATTCCTTAACATGTTGTCTATGGTTCTTTTCACACTACACCATATGGGTTGACTAGTTGCAACAGTTCATATAGACTATGAAGCCTAAAATATTTACTATCTGGCTGTTTTCAGAAAAATGTTTACCAAGCCCTGATCTATGTTATAATAACAAAGATAATGAGAGAGACAGAGAAAAATGTTTACTTAGAATATTTGCTTGAAATAAAATAGAAATATTAATGACAATTAAATTTTTATGTGATTTCCACTCACAGTCTGTTAGTAATAGAAGTATTTTAGAAGTTAGAAGACCTTATCTTGCCAAAAAAGTGTTCTCTACACAGTAGATGCTCAGTGCGTATTTTTAACCCGTATTTAATGCATAGCTATCCACCAAACTCAGTCAAGTTCTCAAATTAGGAGCCATTCTTGATCCATCCTTTTCCTTCACACTACCTCATCCATATTTTCAAATCCTCTTAGCTCTACCTTCAAAATATATCCTGAATGCCTTTACTTCTCTTCATCTTTCAACTGCTTCCCTAATGCAAACCAACATCATTTTTGTCTTGACCGATGCAATAGTTTTTTAACTGGTTTCCCCACTTCTGCCTTACTTATCTACACTCTATAATCCCCTCAACAGCCGAGAGGGATCCTTTTAAAAACAAATCAGGCAGTCACTGTGCCTGGGTGACTCAGTTGGTTAAGCGTCTGATCCTTCATTTCAGCTCAGGTCATGATTTTGCAGGTTGGTGAGTTCGAGCTCTGCATGGGGCTCTGAAGTGACAATGCAGAGGCGGCTTGGGATTCTCTCTCTCTGCCCCTCCCCTGCTCTCACTCACTCTCTCTCTCTCTCATAAAATAAATAAATAAACTTTTTTAAAAAATCAAGCAAAACTCCTTCCTTCCCTAAATCTTTCTAGTGAATTCCCTCTTTGCTTAGACAGAAATCTAAATTCCTATCCTTGGACTGCTGCTAGTCACTAGGTGAACTGGCCCCTGCCTACCTCTTAACCTCAACCAGATTTACTCTAACCCTTTTGCCCCCTCCAGCTATGAAAGCCTTCTTTGGTTCCTAGAGTATATCATACCCATTCCCATGGTAGGACTTTTCTGTTCCCTTCCTCTACCTAGAACTCTCTGCTCCCATCCCTATGGCTGGCTAACTTGGACTAGTAGTATAGGAATCAATTCAAAGGTCACCTCTTCATTGGATTAAAAGATACCTCCCCATAACTTTTAAGGAGTATATAATACTGTGGTATTAAAAGTGATACTCTATTTTCTAGGTGGTTACCACATGCATTATGAGATTTACATTATGTGTAAATGCAAAGTATTTGACATCTGTAACTTTATTGTTTATGACTTGCCATCTCCTTGTTACTAGCCTGATTTCCTAACACGGTCTAGGTGGTAATTGAAGTGATATGGACACAATGATATATGCGAGGTGAATGACTCTTTTAATGAGATAAAGTGACACAATATTCATATATTTCATATTTCCATAGACTTTGACTAATTATTTCATAATTAGCTCCACCTCATCTTCTTCCTTCAATTACTGAAGTTTTTTGAGCTTATTGTTGAAGCTAACAATCTAGACTTGACACTGGTGTGTACTATCAAAATAAGAAACTCTGCACTCTGTTTAGATAACTCAATGAAGCCATATATTTTGACGCAAAAGCTGTTGACTTCAGGTAACTCAGACAAAAATATGTATATGTCATCACCACTAAAACATTCAATCTCATGATTTTTTAAAAGATTGTGAGAGAGTAAGCATTTACTGATTTTTCTGTTGCAGGACAGAGTTTTAATTAACCCTGAATATGACCTTGGTCCGTCAGGGTGTTAGCACTACATAATATAAGCTTTTATTGCACTGTGACTGACCTCTGGTGGTTCATAGTTATTCTGAATATCCACAAGTTGAAATGAATGTATTCATGCAGGTTAAAACTAGTATATTGATTCATACACCTTAGATGCAATCCTTCAGCCAAGTACTAGCCACCTTCCTGAGTATGTCAACCCCTTATTTGTTCACAAAAATATTTTGAGGACATGGCCAAATGCCATAAAAAATGTGTACATATGCTTGATCTGCAAGCAATATCAAAAACAGGAAATGGCGGTTTATCTGTCATGATTTTTTTTTAATAACCTCATCTGAAGTCCTGATGGGAACTGCTTTTTCTCCTCAGTACTCATAAAGCAGCTTGTAATTTTGATCAAAAATATCTCAGAAGTGTAGTTTGCCATGTCTTTCATTTGGGAAAACCAAATGACTCTCTCTTCTATCATCTAGCACTTCTATTAATGTTAGATATCTTATTCTTACCTTGGGATATAAACCCAGCCATTGAGGAGCTAAGCTCTCAGATAGAACCACAAGTCACTGTCCTACAATCTTGCTAACTATCTAGGGTCTCCACTGCCATGCACCAGGCACCACAGATTTCAGTCCCAAAACATTTCCTTCGGCCAAAAAGGCCAAGGGAAATGTGAGTTTATTTTGCACATTACATGCACTGTTATGATAAAGAAGAGTGAGAGGAAGAGCTCCAGATATTCAAAAAAATGTTGGCCTTGTCACCACAAAATGTGTAGCATTTTCATGGAGTCTCATCAGGTAATTGTTACTCAGACATGAGCTAAGATAAACATGTCTACAACTCACTGATTAACTATAGAAACTTAAATACAAGCTTTAATTATAGGCATTCCTGGAGCTTGAGTCATCTGTGAGTGGTTCTTAAAAACATGTGGCCAGTTTTGGACAGAGAAAAGGAGAATCCCTCAGTAGATAGTGAATGTGGTTTCCATAAATGGATCAAAAGCAACATTGAGAAATCCTTGGCAATCTTTCACTTCACCTCCACTTCTCCCTCCTTTACAAGTTCAAGCCCTTCTTTTCTCCCAAGGGCTGGGTCATCTTGCTTCTTAACAGCTGCCCCAATCCCAAAGAGACACTCCAAACCCTGTACATAAAACTTTGTGTCCCTGATTTTTATTTTTAATGATAGACTCTTAGCAAGGAGCTACTAGGACATATTGCAAAAACATTTTGCAGGTCCTTAATATATATTGCCAGAACAGCATTCTGTTTATTCATCTCAGCACTGAGACCTCTGACAGCCATATAGCTTAACTCTCAAGACTGAGAACGGAGGCCAAGTGTATCAATATGATTTTACTTTTTCTTCTTGGAAGTTGTTGCTCATTAAGATAAGGCTATAGACCAGTTTAAAAAAAAAAGCCTCCACTTTTAGCTTCAGAAATAGTTTGAAAGCTAAGTTATATGAATAATTAATTTGTTCATCTGGATAAAGAGACACTCTTGTCAAAACAATAGGTTGTTCATGGGGGCAAGCACTCACATATCAAACTATTTTTACTTAGAAGACTTTCTTAAAGATCCTTATCTTGCTGTATTACCAATCTTAAACGATTACATCATACTTTGGCCATTCTAGATCAGCTCTTCACACTAAACACCTGCCTTAAACCACTTGAGCCCAGATCCCCAAACTATAGATTTCTACCCATGGATCTCTACCCATGACCGCCCTCTTCTGAGATGTGACCAAGACCCTAAGGTTCCTCTTGCTGCTGTAAGCTTAATAAAGTTAGCTTTGCTTAGGATTCAGTTTCTTCTAGTGGTCTTTCAGGAAGTCAGCAGGTAAAACATCCAACAAATATTTATCAACTCTCTTGTTTTCTGGCACCTTGCTAGACACTGGTGACTAAAGGTGACACAGTTCATATAACCCTGGAGGGAGAAAGGTAGTAACCAAACAATCACAAAAATGTAAATTCCAGTTGTGATCAGTGTTATAAGGGATAGTTAAAAACTGTTATGAGACCAAATAACCAGATAATGTGACCCTTTCAGGGAGAATAAGAAGACTGTATTGAGTAAGTAATGTTTGATCTGAGATTTCTGGGATGAGTAAATCTAGGAGAAGATGGAGAGGAAGGGGAGGAGGAAGACAAAGGAAGGCAGGGAAGAGAGATAAATATGGAAGAAGGGGAGGAACAAGGAAAATGGAGGAGAGGGAGGATAAGGAGCAGGGGAAGTGGGGAAAGGCAGGGAATGAAAGGCAGGAGGAGGGAGTGAGAGAGAGGGAAGAGAGGGGAAGTTTGGGAGCTTTCTAGGCATATAGAAAACGACATTTTCTAGGCATATAGAATTCATGATGACAATTGAAAAAAAAATCCCCTTAATCTGGAACAGAGAGGCAAAGGAGAAAGCAATGTAAGATAATAGGGGAGAGGTCATATGGGACAACATATTGGTATGTAGACCAGAAGAGTTGTCCAGTTTAACTATCATCCATAAATGTATGAGAGTCTCTCTTTTATCATATTATTGATAGCATTAAGTATTATCATATTTTCATCTTTGCTACTTTGAGAGATGAAAAATATCCCATTATCTCATTTTTAATCTTTTGTTGACTGGTGAACTTATGAAAACAAGGCAATTTAATGTTTTAATTTCCTCCTATAAATTCTGTCTTCAGTCTTTGACGTCAATGTGTCCATTGAGATTCCTGTTTTTCTTACCGATTTGAACAAAATTTTAGATATTACGTGGTATTGGTGTTTCACCATAATTTTTACAAATATTCCTCCTAGTTCGTTGCTGGGTTTTAATCTTTATATTATTTTGTAGATACACAGAACTTCATTTGCATGCATTAAATTCATGAATATTTTCATTCATGGTTTTTCCTATGCTTTTCTGCTTACAGATACTTTTTTGATCCAAAGACTTAAAGAATCACCTAAATGTTTTGAAGACTTTCATGATTTGGATTTCTACATTTAAATCATGAACTATTTGGTATTTATTTTGGAGCATGTCGTCTGTTAAGGATGTAAATATACTTCCCCCCCCCCCTTGATAATTCTGATTGTCGAGAACTGTTTGTTGATGACTCTTGCCTTCCCTCTCTACAAGTTTTGGATAACTCCTTTGTCATATTTTGCCTTTTCAAACACTAGAGTCTGTTACGAAGTCACCTATTCATTTGTCTGTTTGTTTATCCCTGGGGCCACACGGATTTAATTACTGGAGATTCACACTAAGTTTTAATATCTGGTTACAGCCTGTTCCAGCTCTCACCTGGTTACTCCTCCGGTGGCACTTTAGAATAACAGTATCAAGTTCTGAAGAAACAAATCCTTTTGAAGTGTTAATTTGGAGTGTGTTAACAGATTCATCCTCTTACATTGGAAGGCCTTTCCAGACGCTTCATAAGGTACACATGTTATTTAGCCTGCTCATTCAGGCTTCCAGAGCTGTATTTGGAAATACTAAAACCCAAAACCTGCATTTGAGGTCAGATTTCACCCCTTCCAGCATCTGCTTGAGGAGGCCTTTAAATTTCCGCTTTCTCATAAGGAAGGTGGTTCCTGTGTGTCACATGAAGGTATCATAAGGATCAGATAACGTGTGCAAAGCTTTTGTGGGCAAGAGGCCAAGATTGGTCCTAGAGTCTGGAGATCGGCGAGACCTTCCCATTGGTGCCGTGACTGGGCCAAAGTTACACCAGCTCTCGTATTTTGTTTTCACGGACCTCCACACCCTCACCTGGTCTCTTCTACCTAAAAGCTCCCAATTTTCAGATCAATTTTGTTGTAATTAATACAGTAAAAGCAAATACCTTATTGTTTAAAGGATACCACAATGTAATCCTGCTATACAGCGAAGAGTCTGAAAAGCAAACAGACAAAATAATGGTCTTCCTTAACCCCAAAAAGCTTGGGTTTGGGGGATGTTGAGTTTTCTTCAGGAGAAGTGGGGACAAAAAGTGGAAGAAAGGAAGGGAAAGAGATCTGCCACTGGGTCAAGCAAACAGTTCACAGAGAAAAGAAAAGAGGAACAAGAGTGGACGCTTTTAGAAATTCAGCTGGTCCCCACACTAGGGAGTAGAGATGAATTTCAATGAGGATGAAAATCCCCACACTTTTCTTGGATAAGATCTCTTTTCCTCCAGGCTATAAAGGCAGATCCCAGAGAGGCCTCCCTGAAGGCACAGCCACCCTCCCCTCCTCTGAGGCTGGGCTCCAGGTTGTCACTCACCCCAGCAAACCCCAACAAGTTAATTTGTAATCTTAGGGGGAAAATGATGGCCGCGCTGTGTCTGTCACTGAGCATTCTCCCTGCCAGTTTAAACAGCTGATTAGTTAGCGCCACTGGAATCGATCCGCATCAGTTCCACCTGCATGCACCCACCAGGAACCACTTTATTGTAAATCAATCATTCTGAAAACATCTCACAAAGGGGCCAGGCTTTGCTAACAAGCCGTCAATTCCTGTTGCCTGGTGGCAGCACCCAGCAAATGAGGAGGGCAAGCAACATTTATTCAAAAATTATCTCTGCAGGTTCTTTTGAGCCTGGACAGGAGGTGGAGGAGCAGGGATGCATTGGGGCTTCCTAATGCATGCACGTGCACATGCACAAGGCTGTAAATTTGTCTCCCTGGAATAACGCCCAAGGTTTGACGAGGCCCTCCCTTTAAAAAAAATGTACAAAAGGTTTGCATAGACATTTCACAGAAGAAGATACATGTACAGCCATAAGCATGTGAAAAAGTACTCAACATCATTAGTCATTTTGCAAACGTAAATGAAAACCTCACTGATGTAAGTACAGCACCACCAGAATGATTACAATTAAAGAGACTGACAATGCCCAATGTCGGTGAGGATCTAGAGCAAACGGAGCTTTCAAACATTCTTGGCCAGAGTGTAACCCAAGATAACTACTTTGGAAAAAAAAAGGTTTGTAATTGCTTATAAAACTAAACATACCCTAGCCTTCACCAGCAATTCTACTCCAACATATTTACCCGAGAGAAATGAAAACATAGTGCACACAAAGACTTGTGTACAGACATTCACAGCAGCTTTATTCATGGTAGCCAAAATCTGGAAACAGCACAGGTGTTCATCAGGAGGTGAATGGATAAGCAAACTGTGGTATATCCATACACAGGGGATATTACTCAGCAATAAAAAGGAGAGAATTACTAGTACACACAACATGGGAGAATTTCAACGTTTATTTATTTTTGGGACAGAGAGACAGAGCATGAACGGGCGAGGGGCAGAGAGAGAGGAAGACACAGAATCGGAAACAGGCTCCAGGCTCTGAGCCATCAGCCCAGAGCCTGACGCGGGGCTCGAACTCACAGACCGTGAGATCGTGACCTGGCTGAAGTCGGACGCTTAACCGACTGCGCCACCCAGGCGCCACAACATGGGAGAATTTCAAAAACATCCTGAGGGAGGAAATTTACACAAAAGAGTATTGATGGTGGGGCGCCTGGGTGGCTCAGTCAGTTACGCATCCGACTTCGGCTTAGGTCATGAACTCGTGGTTCGAGAGTTCAATCCCCACGTCAGGCTCTGTGCTGACAACTCAGAGCCTGGAGCCTGCTTTGGATTCTGTGTCTCCCTCCCTCTCCCCACCCATACCCCACTCGTGCTCTATGTCTGTCTCTCAAAAATAAATAAACATTAAAAAAAAATTTTTTAAAGAGTACTGATGGTATGATTCCATACATCTGGTACTCTATAGCGCACAAACTAATCTATGGTAGGGAAGAAAATCATAACAGTAGTTGCTTCTGGGGAGGTGGGGTTGAGGACTGACTGGGATTGGCATGAGGAAACTTTCTGGAACAATGGTCATATTCTATATCTTAGCAGGGGTTTGGGTTACACAGGTAAATGCATATGTCCAAACTCAGTAAAGTGTCCACTTAAGATTTCCACATTATATGGTACTTCTCAAGAGTAAGAGAGAAATGTAAATAGATTTTAAATTTAATTAATGATATGTGTGCTGAAGTATTTGGAGTGACAAGTATCAAAGTCTGCAACTTACTTTAACATGTACTTTACTATAAGGTGGATAACTGGATAGATATGGCATAAAACAAGTATAATAAAATCTAAGTAGGGGTGGGTTGGTGGTTCACTGTAAATTCCTTTAAACTTTTCTGTATGCTGGAAAACTTTCATAAAACAGTGTTGAGGGGGGTAGAGATGAGATGGAGGGCCCGCCTTACCTGGTCTGCGTCATGACCGGGACAGCTTTGTGCCCTGTCTGAATGTCCTTTACCCTTTTCCACCGGCTAGATAAAATGAGTAAATTTTGGCTCTCCAGAAACAAACCTGCCAGGTAACACAGGGAACACACTCCTCAGTGAAAAGACGCTCAGGGAGTATTATAATCAGTTTCCAAGAGCTTTCTACAAAACACGTTCAACTCTTTTTAAAGAGATGGGACAAAGGCATTTTGTCTGGAGAGATTTTCCCCTACCTTTGTGGCTCCTATCTGAGTCTCAGTACGTGGGCAGGAAAGCCAAAGAACACTGTGCTCCCATTCTGGGTAATGGAGAGCTCTATTGTTTGCATTTGGTTAGAAGGCATGAAGGTAATAACCTGATTTTGCCAAGTGTGGTCCAGACAGCCTCACGCAGGAATGGCTCAGCTCATTTGCTGACAGATGATTGCATTGTCAACGCTGCATGGTTGAGAGTAATTGTGTGATGATGACTCCCTTGTAAACCTTGCATCAGAAGGCAAAACTCCAGGAGTAGTTTGAGCAGTGGGGAGGAGTAAAATTGGACTGCAAGGGAGAGCAGCTGAATGCCTGTGGCCCATCCACTTCAGCGGGGGTTTGTGGACGCACAGATGGGAGAACCAGCTTAAACTCACTGGGGAGACAGTTATGGTAATGAAACATCACAAGGTAATGGTGACAAGATAACGTGGTTAGAAGGAACCTTGGATTGATTAGGACTTGGCAACCGAGGTGGCACAGGATTTAAGGAGGCCATAGGTGCGATGACACCACTGTCACTGGTGTAGGAGCGAAGCACCCGGCAGCTAAATTAGCTTTGCCTGAGTTCAAGTCTCAGCTGGCCACTTACTAGCTCTGTGACCATGGGCAAATTACTCCAACTCTCCAGGCCTTTTACCTTATCTGCAAAATGGTTTAAATAACTGTAGCCCACATACAGTTGCTATGAGGATTGAGAGTGGAGTAAAAAGCTGAGAATAATGCCAACCATGTGATGGCATCGTGTAAATATTCACTGTGACCGGAGGCAAACCGCCTCTCCTCTGGGCCCTGGATGGTCTTGGGTTACAATGATACGTTATTAGGCTCCGGATAGTACTCTGCCGTGGCTACTCTCTGCCCTCCATTCAGGATGGGGCTATTCTTGTTCTGGGCATGGGCCATAACTCATCACGGTAAGCGGTATAAATGCGAGATACGAGCTAGTTTGTTTTAGGCTGAGCAAGTACTGCTTGAGGATTCTTTCAGAGAATTAAGGCACAGGGTTCCCACACTTCCGGGAAGTTATCTCTAACATTTTGAGGCCTTAGCTTCCTCTTCCTAGAACAGGAATAATAATGACATCTTCTGCAGAGTTACTATGAGGATAAGGACAATATATGTAAAATGCCTGTCCCTTTGTAAAGTTGCTCAATACCTGGCACATACTAGTTGCTCAATAAATTATATATGCTATTATGTATGTATATACAATATCTATGTCATATATAGCACACACACATATATACACGTACATGTGTGTGCATATATGTATACATATATGTATAAAACATACATATACACATACAGATAGCTGTAGTAATAATGGTCATATACATAGCTATAGTTATAGGAATAATTATAACTCCAAAAACTGTAACCACATGAATAAGGGCTGCAGGTGAACATTTATGTAAGCACATGATTCCCCTTTTTTTCAGGCGTAGGTAACAAGGAAAGCATCAATCCAGCCAATGATCCATTCACATGTGTTTGGTAAATTCTATTTAATTCTACCTGATTCTATTTAAAAGTGATACATATTACAGTAATAATGCTTATGGGCTATTTAACACCCCACGTAGAGCGAGGGTTAAAAGAAACAATGTTCTATGAAGCACTTAATAACAGTAATAGACTGGTATTGGTGGTAGGAAGGTTGATGGCAACACAAAGCACACAAAATATTGCCAGTTTAATGTTTTACGTTCCTTCAAATACTCCTTCTGAACACTTTAAAACCATCAAGAGAAATAACATGTAATCTAAACTACCCTATCATAGATGAGCAAATTAAGAACCTGGGAAAAATATGTACCTTTGCTCATCCTTTCATTAAACTTGTTGGATGATCTATCATATGCTCAGTGTAGTGCTTTATGTTTTGGGTAAAAAAAAAAAAAGCCTCAGATATTCTAATGGTGTATAGGGAAGTGAAATCTAGGTAAATCATATTTTTTGAGGTCCCACCAAAAAGGTCCCAAACTTTTTGAACAAAAGTTTCTAGTTCAAAAACATTGTGTGAATTTCAACCTCCTGCTTATTCCCCTGGTGGAGATTCTCAATGCACATGGGGTATATCAAATGTTCTAAGAAGTCCTAGGAAAACCTGTTTATTCAACTCTGCACTCCAACAATGATTTGACCACAGGATCTCTCTGCCAGCAAGACATGCATTCACATTATTTGGGTAATTGATAGTAGAGGGGCACAGGCATGCAAACACGGTGATGGCCTGTGACAAAGGCTGGGGCAGTTGTTAGCCTGAGCAGCCTAAGCACAGAGAGGACAGAGGGGTCAGACCTACCTCTGCATTAACCAAGGATCAAGAAAGTCACTTGATTTGAGCCAAGGTCACTTAGCCAGATGATGGAAGCACTGGGATCATCTAAGAGTACTTCTGCTTCTGGAAAAAAAGAGTACAGTGCTTCTGGAAAAAAAAAAAAGAAAAGCCTTTCCACACTTACACTTCCTATTCAATACAGGTGCTCAAAGAAGTGTGATGTTTTCACGTGTTTTGTTCTCATTGGGAAGTTCAGCATTGGTTTCTTGACATTTAGAACAAGGTGGTCGAAATTGTCATTTCTAATGCATGCCAGAGTTCCATAATTCTGTGCTTTAAACGTAGAGTCCGCATGGTTTGATTAAGGGCCAGTGGCTCACAGACCAGTACAGCAAGGCATTTCTTTTGGAGCCCCAACCCCAATCCAGCTGAAAGGCAAAGCCCTTTACAGGCTTTATCTTATTAATGGCAAAATGTATTGATTTAGGCTGGAAAGATACCATGAAAAAAGGAGCTTCCAGGTTAGGTTCGGCTATAACCTAGAATTTGGAACTCAGAAAGCTGTAGGGCAATTGCTCTGAAACCTTCACTTATGGAGAACTTCATCATACCAATGGGTAACTCTACATTACTAATTTACAGTTTGTTAATAGGTTTACGTATGAGACCCTGTACCCCTCTTTCATAAGCAGCGTTCCCAGGAGACAATCCTCTTACACAGTCCTCAAGATATTATAAGCATACACGGGATACTATGTTAGTCAAACCAGGATCTCTAGCCCCATGGGTCTGAATACGTACTCTCAGGAGACCATCCATTTAGGAGGAGGTTTAAAAAAATGACAGAGCCAGGGAATATTTTAGACGCAAGCTTGCTCAGTGAAGGGGTGAAGGAAAAAGCTGAAATCATGAATGGTCTCCAAGTTTCTGACTTGTGCAACTTCGTGATTTAGGGAACAATTTCATGCAGGTTTCACTAATAATGTACTCTGACATTATCTTTCACTAAAATGGGCATTCCAGGACTGTACTGATAAAGAATGAGGTCTGATTGTCCTGACCTAGCAAACTAAGTCTTGATGGTATTCATAGAATTCTGAAAAGCAAATGCAGACTTCCTCTGCAGTAGTATTATTAAGTCAAAACACTGAAAAAAAAATATTCACTGTGGAATAAATCTGAAGCTAAATCATTCTATAATTAATGACAACTTCTATGATTTAGTTTCAGCAAAAACATCACACTGGAGTAATGTAAATTTGAATTTTATTTGTTTTAATAGTTTTATTTCAACTTAACTTTAAATTATTTTCTTTATAGCAGATAGTTTTCAAATCACTTTGTTTTCTAGTTGAGTAAGAGCTATATACATAAGGATTTCACTCCTGATTTCATGTTTATACATTTATAGAAAATTATATTGAACACTTACATAACACCTGATGTGTTTTGCAAATATTAATGCCTTTAACTCTGACAACAATGTCATGAATATAGGTATTGTTATTATCCCCATTTTACACATGAGGAGAAAGAGGCAAAGAGAAGTTCAGTGATTTGGCCAAGGTCACATAACCAGTAAATGGCAGATCTGAGATTCAAACACAGGCACTGTGGCTCCTGAGTCTATGTTCTTAAATAACATTAATAATGTAAGCTAACATGAGGAAGGTTTGTGAATTTTTTTCCTTTTAATACATTATTCAAGTTGCACTGTCATAGTCCATTTGATTCCTTGTGCAGAATTTAGAGAAGATTTAGTCTAACATTATTCTTTTTTATCCAAGAGGGAACTTAAGCCCAGAGGGGAATAGGTGAGTATTTGGGGGTTTATTCATGCATTTCTTTATGATGTTATTCCAGTAACTTCACCTGCTCTCTCTATTCAGATTGTGAACAGAGATAGTATCTTTTCTATCCTTCAGGGACCGAGGACAGCACTGCACAGAAGAGAGGCCTACAAAATACACCATGGCTCACATGGAACTCAAATGAGATTTAAATAGTTAGGAGTCTAATTGACTGAGGACAGCTGGGCACATTTCTCTTCTCCCAAGTGTCACAGAAAATCCTTAATATGAGACAGCACTGGCCTGCGTGGGCCACTAGATTAACCCCAAATAACTAAAATGCCCATTCCTTTCCTTGTCCTTTCCCCATTGGCCTGGAGAACTCTTACTAAGACTGCAGGATCCAGAACAAATACCATCTTCCTCCTGATGCCTACTGTGATTTTGTCAGGCGGACCTGCCAATTTCTCAACATGCCTTCCCTACATGCAGGATCTGCCTCAGTTGCTACACTTCTCACACTGCCATATAATCAACTTTATTTCTGTTTCAGTGACAAGATCCTTGAAAAGCAGGGACTTTTCCTTTTTATTTTTGTTGTCCCAACCTAGTGTTATGGGCTTAATTGTATCTTCCCGAATTCTTTTTAAAAAAAATTTTAATGTTTATTTATTCTTGAGAAAGAGAGAGAGCGAGCAAGGGAGGGGCAGAGGGAGAGGGAGACACAGAATCTGAAGCAGGCTCCAGGCTCTGAGCTGTCAACAAAGAGCCCAGTGCAGAGCTCAAACTCACAAACCATGAGATCATGACCTGAGCCGAAGTTGGACACGTTTAACCAACTGAGCCACCCAGGTGCTCCATGCATCTTCCCAAATTCTTATATTGAAATCCCAACCCCCAGTCCCTCAGAATGTAAGCATATTTTGAGATAAGGTCTTTAAAAAGGTGATTAAGTTGAAATGACAGCATAAAATAAAGAGGAGGAGACACCAGGGATGAGTACACACAGAGCTAAGGCCATATGTGTACACATCCGGAAGATGGCCATCTGCAAGAAAAGGAGAGGCCTCAGAAGAAAACAACCCTGTGGACACCTTGCTCTTGGACTTCCAGACTCCACAACTGGGAGGAAAGAAAAGCCTGTTGTTTAGGCTACCCAATCTGTAATACAAAACTTGAGCAAACTAAAGCACCTAGTATAAAGCATTTATATATATTTGGTGCTAAACATAGAGGTAGATACATATCTATATTTATAATTTTATGTTTCTATCTATATGCTAAAATAAAAGTGACTTGGGGTGCCTGGGTGGCTCAGCTGAGTGAGCATATGACTCTTGATTTCGGCCCAGGTCATGATCTCCCGGTCGTAAGATTGAGTCCAGTGTAGGGCTCTGTGCTGGGTGTGGACCCTGCTTAAGACTCTCTCTCTCCCTCTCCCCCTGCCCCTCTCCTCCACTCATGGTGCACACATGCACTCCCTCTTTAAACAAATAAATAAATAAATAAATGTGACTTGTCCATGGCCACAGAGCAAATTGGTAACAGACTGTGGTTACAAAAGCAGCCCTCTGCTCATCAAGATCACTATCCTGCTTTCAACTCCAAATATCAGGACCCTCCAAGAAGTACAGTGTGTTGGCTTTGACATCATAAACCACATAAATAAGTTCTTACACTTTGGGAGAAATGCCTGATTGATTTGATTACATTAGGATCGATTAAGGTAAAGAATAAGGCAACAAAAGTTAAGTGTGTGTGTGTGTGTGTGTGCTCACAAGCATGCATTAATGTGTGTGTTTGTGCATGCACACAATCACACAACATGATTAAACTTATCAGAATCTTCTTGGGCTCTTTTTGTAACCATGATTTCATTCATATTTTTAGCGTTTTCCCAAATATTTATTTGCTTGTGCTTTGAGCAACAATTGTAGACAGGAGATGGGGAAAGATATGTTAATCCTACAAGAACAGAATAAGAGATGGAAAATCAGCAAAGGTTAGGGCTAGGACAACCAAATGCCTGCCACTGGACCCATCTGGGGCACACAGGGACAGAAACATGGGAAGAGAGAGACGGTGGGAGTCATCAAAGCAAATTTAGGGATCTTCTCCCTCAGCGCCCATGGACAAGTTCTACTGCTCTTCCTCAGACTTCGAATCCATTCTAAGTCCTTCTCTGCAAGCTGTCAAGCCTCAATAAGTGTTCATTGAATGGATGAATGAATCAAAGGGCTGATTTAACTGGGAACACACTTGAATGTTGATCATCGGAAAAGGAGGTGGGTTCATGTACTAGCCCACAGTAGAGAAAGCAATTCAATTACCAACACTAACAGACAGTAAACTCAGGCTAAAACATCGCAATTTTATGAGACTCTTGGCTGCGGCAACTTTGTCTTTCTTTCCTTGGTTTCTCTTTTCCATTTCCACCCCCTATTGACTATTTGTAAGCACCACAGTGTGGTATCCCAGTTTTTTTCATTTTTTCCTCAATCTCGTCATCATTGTGTGGGCTATGGGAAGCCTCCAGTGGCTGATAAGCCCTTTGCTTTTTTTTCCTTTTTTCCCATACAGTTGAATAACGCATATGGTCCACAGGCTGAGGAATTTGGCATGTGCAACACCACACACACAATGAATGGGAACCTTATTTGTTTAGGACACGGAAATAGAGTCGGGAAGAAGTTTGAAAGCACTGAAAAGGCTAGAATTTATCCTGACTCCCTGGTGGGTGCGTAGGTCAGAGAATAAATGTAACCTTGAGTTTTCTGGGTCCCTGCAAACAGGGCTAAGGCATTCAGACCAAGGGATTAGCTAGTCTGTCAGTTAACACAAGAAAATGCCTTCACAATTTTCCCCATGGGAGGTTAGAGAAGGGGTAGAGAAGAGGGATTAGTTGGGAGGGGAGGGGAAAACCTTGAGGAAACAAGGATGCTGATTTTTGGAAGCAAACAGAGAGGACAAAGTCAGATGCACATTGGAATCTGTCCTTTGGATGACTGAGGGTAGGATGGGGCTTTGATCTATATTTAGTCCCCAAAGCTCAGAGCTGCAAGGCAACCTTTGTTATGCCGGGGAGACTCATGTTGGACACCAGAACAAGGGCAAGAGAGGACGGTGGGAGAGAATTACAGAAGAGGGATGAGGGTGCACAAGGAGGGGCTGCAGTGGGGGGGGGAGGGGAGCGCTCTCTTTCCCTCCTTTGTGAACATACAGACAAGTCCATCAAACCCGTGGCAGGCTGCTGTGATGAGAAAGATACATAATATGATAAAGCTTGGTAGCAGGCATGTGTGATTGAACAGACCAATGAAGAGATAACATTTGAAAGCTTTACTGCTTGGAAAGCTGTTAGCAAGCTGGTGTCCCCTTCATCATGTTTAATTTTACTTTTACTACCCTTCATTTGCTTTGACGGGTTGATGTTGCCATGGTGCGGTTGGAATTCTCATAAAAGTGCTGTTACCCTTTCAAGATGGCCATTTTTTTCTAGGGTTTATACCACATTTTATAGTTATGTCAGAAGGTTTACTTGGTTTATGAATTCTCCAAGCTGTAAGATTGCTCTCAAAAAACTCCGTGTTGCCTTCAGTTCTTGCCATTTAATTTGTGATCTTTTAACAACAGCCTCATCTTTGGGTGATGTCCTGACATAATTAGAAGTGCATCTTTTGGTTCATGCAAGTAAACAAAGGACACAGAGAAACCAAACCCCCTTTTCATAGGTTATAAGCCCCTGAATATATGTAACTGTCTATATGCTTCTGAATATTGCACTTGATGCATAAAATGGTAATAAATAAAATACTGTGACCAACTATGAAATCTAATGATTAATATCTCACCATATAACTTGATGACTCCTTTATTTCCTCTCTAACAATTCAAGGCTGGTAAACTGTGTAAGAGGAAAACATTCTTTTATGAAATCCCTCCTGAGAAGCCCAGGCTATAGGTCATGAGTTAGACTTTGAGCAGGTCATCAACTTCATCAATTATGATAGTCTATTCACCTATTCAAAGAAATTTAATTACTCACTGGATCTGCATCTGAAAATTTTAAGAAGGCAGAGGAATTCAAGACACTCTTTACCACCACATTTGAGAACTAATCCAAACTGAGATAGCCAAAGGAGCATATAATTGCAAGACAGCATGCTAAGGTCGGTTACGGAATATAATTCCAATGAGTTGGAATGTGGCTTTATGTTAAGATTTGAGGTGGGACATCAGAGATGTATGTCCAAGTCTATCTTTCAGTTTTATTCTGGTCAGTAAATATTTAGTGCATTCCTCCACATTGCCTTACAAGATCTGAAATGTGAAAGTAATTTTGAGAAGTGACAAGCTACCCATCTGTATGAGTTTTCCATAGTTGCTCTAACCAAATACCACAAACTCAGTGACTTAAACAAAGCAAATTTATTATCTTAGAGTTTTGGAGATCAGAAGTCCAAAATGGGTCTCCTTGGGCTCATATCACAGTATCAGCAGGGCAATATTCCTCTGGAGGCTTGAAGGCTCTATCCTCATCTTTTCCAGCTTCTAGAAATTGCCTGTATTCCTTGGTTTGTGGGCCCTTTCCTCCATCTACAAACACAGCAATGTCCATGTCCTCTGACCATTCTTCCAGTCATGTCCCTCTGTCTCTCTTCTTCTACTTTCCTCTTTCACTTTATTTTTAATGTTTATTTATTTTTGAGAAAGAGAGACAGATGCAAGAGGGTGAGGGGTAGGGGGAGAGGGAGACACAGAATCTGAAGCAGGCTCCAGGCTCTGAGCTGTCGGCACAGAGCCTATTGCGAGCTCGAACCCACGAACCATGAGATCGTGACCTGAACTAAAGTCAGACGCTTATCCAACTAAGCCACCCAGGTGCCTCATGCCTCTTTCACTTTTAAGGAACTTTGTGATTACAGTGGGCCCACCCAAATAACTCAAGAAAATTCCCCAATTTTAAGGTCAGCTGATTAATACCTCAATCCCATCTGCAACCTTAATTCCTCTCTGCTATGTAAAATAACATATTTGCAGGCTTGTGGATTAGAAGGTGGACATCTTTGGGGGGGGGGTTCTTTATTCTTCCTATCACAGCATCCACTGGAGTTGGTTCAGTTAGGAAGACCCCTTAGAGCAGTATAGAGAAGGCTCTCGTTTAAACTAGAGTAAGACTAAACAACCAGAGGTCAACTTTCAAGCATAGACATTATGTGACACTTTGACATTGTACAAGGATCTGAAAATCGCTAACATTAGCTTCCCCACTGGTATCATAGGTGTGGCAACAAGCTTGCCAAACACCTATTTACTACCAACAAGCAAGTGTGTTTAAGGTTGCAGAGTATTTGGGGGCACTTGGGTGGCTCAGTTGATTAAGTGCCTGACTTTGGCTCAGGTCATGATCTCATGATTCATGGGTTCAAGCCCCACATTGGGCTCTGTGCTGACAGCTCAGAGCCTGAAGCCTGCTTTGGATTCTGTGTCTCCTTCTCTCTCTGCCCCTCCCCTGCTCATGCTCTGTCTCTGTCTCTCAAAAATAAATAAATGCTAAAAAATTAAAAAAAATAAAGTTGCAGAGTATTTGATTATATACACATATCGTGCTTACTTAACCTTTTTTTGACTATTCTACATTTTAATGACTTTGAATTGTGCTATTAAAAATAACACTGCAATATATGTCACTACGTAGTTCTGATTATTTTCCTGTGGTAACATCCAAGTTGTAGTCACAGCAGATCCAGTGGTGTGAACACCTTTAAGGATATTGGCACTTCCCAAAAAGTCAGGATAATTGGAAGTGTCTATCTTGGATGGAGCACAAGTGGTCTAATAAACCTGCTGGTGTTCAGCCCTTCTTGGTTCCTGAGGTCTGTCATGAAATGCTTCGTGATACACATTTTATACATCATGGCCACTAAATGCAAAGGAATCACTTTTTATGGTGGTCACCCAAGAAAACTTCAGAAAGAAAAAAACCCTGTTGGAGTTACTATGTAGAAAAATGGTCTAAAATGTCAAAGTTCAATGTAGCCTACAAAGCCCCCATGGTATCTGCCACGCAGTAATTTCTATAACACGTGGCTCTCCTTACAAATTGACTTTAGAAATTAACATCTATGGGAGATATCATTTACTTGTATCAGTGTACAATTTTGCCAGCAATGTATATTCAGTGCATTTACTTAGCCAGTGTTTATTGAGAGTCAACTATGTGCCACACCCTATTCTAGGCACTTGTGATGTAAACCCAAGATTCCCTTACAAGGTATATATTCCAATGGAATAGTAAGTACTATTACAGTAAGTATCACTGATTGATGAAGGCATTCTTGGAACAAAACTAATGTGACTAATCTTGACATTGTCTGCAGCCTAACGTGACTCATAAAAATACTATAAATAAATAAACTTGGGTGGATAACATATTCTTAGATTATCTCCCACAAATGTTCGTTGTCCCAGTCCTTTACGGTCTAACCTTGGAAGTCACATAGTGTCACTGTCATCAAGCTCTGTTGGCTGAAACCAGCGATGTCAATCATTTTAATTTACTCAACATCGCCTCTTTTAGGGAAATGTTCCTCCCCCATCACATGTGGTTCTGATGGGTCTGCCAATCATAAGACTCCTTCCCCTTCACTGCAAGGGTAGGATGATAATCCAAGTGAAACTCATCAGAATCTCTCTCTTATTAATCTAAATATTGGTTTAATCAGAGGATACGTACATGAATATGAGATATTTGGTGTCGTAACTTAATATAGAAAGGTCCCAGAGAGACAGAGACTGCTGCAAACCCTGGAGAGGCCTTGACTCCTTTCCTTCCACTGGTCTAATTATTCTCCATCATTTTCCCAATAAAGTCCTGCTCCCTCAAACCATTACCTTAAACTTAAGCTAGTCAGAGTCAGTTTCCATTGCTTGGAACAGAGAACCCCAACAGAGAGACCTTGGATACCATCAGCTGGCCATATTGACCATAAGAAATTCAGCCAAGTTGCCACAGGGATTTGTAGACTCAGAACAGTTTTATATACTTAGGTCACATTGGTATCAACAATAACTAAACTATAAGAGTTACTGTTGTAAATTCTGAGAGCAATAATTTAACAGTGTGACTTTAATTACAGGAAAACATTCCATTTTCAAGTAATAGCTATGAAGACCACACATGTGTAACTGGTGGTGGAAATGAGAGAGACACATATAACTAATGACTATACTTTTCCTAGAATGATGATTTTGCTGTAAAAATTAGAAAGGATGCTAATTGATGAAACCTTGCCTCTAATTATCATATGGAGACTGGTCAAGTCTTGGAACCCCATCTGTCCTTGACTTCTAAAATGACCCGCAATGTTTGCCATGTCCTGGTGTTCATACCCTGTGCCACCTTCTCCCCTTGAGTGTGTACTGACTCACCTAATGACTTACTTGTAACCAACAGAATATGGAAAGGTGATATGATGTCAATTCATGATTAGGTTACAAAAGATTGTGACTTTGTCTTGTTAGTAGACTCTAGGGTTGGCTGACCTTAATGAAACATGGTGCTGTACTAGAGAAGCCATGTAGCAAAGATCTAGGGGTGGTATCCAACTAACAGCCCACAAGGCACCGAAGACTGACAACAATTACTGAGTCAGCTAGCAAGCAGTTCCTCCTTCACTTATACCTTGATTGTAACCTTGTGAGAGACCCTCGAATTGATGACTCAGCTAAGCCATGCCCAAATTCCTGCCCCAGGAAAACTGTGAGATGATCATTCTGTATTTTTTAAAGCCACTAAGTTTTGCAGTCCTCTGTTACACGCAATATATTGATTATATACAGTCCTTAAAGGAATACAATTTTTGCCTTCTTAGGAGACTAAGGTTTTTCTCATGATGATCACATAAGAAAGCATGTTAGGCTGCGGGTTTTGATCACTCTCAGGCTCGTGGCCCCCGTACAAAATGGTTGAAAGTATATTGTGTCCTTCAGGCCAAACAACTTTGGAATAGCTAAAGGTTCCAAAATGGGGAATTGGAATATGTAACCTTTCCATTGCCCGCATGCAGAGTTTACTCCATCTTAGAAGAAATTTCTGCAAGAAAGAAAAATAAAAATCAAATGGCACTAGTAGGAGACAGAGGTTTTGAGCTATAGTCTCACCGGTATCCTTAATTGCACATTTTTATTTAGTTTTAGCCAACTGGCATTTAAACACCATTTTAATTAAGTTAGCACTGGAAAAAGAAGAGTATTTGGTTTGAGTTTCTTGTTCCAACTTCCTTTCTTAATTGCCTTTTCATTCAAGCTGAAGACTTATGGTGGCAGCCACAGCCCAGTTGAAAAACAATTCATTGTATCGGTGACTGGGCCTCATAACAGAGCACCTTAATAAGACCAAGTTCTGTACTTCCTGACTCCCTAAGATGGATTATGTTCATAGTCCATTATTTGAACGGGGGTATCTGACTTATGGCAAATCTATCTGAAACAGCATTGTAGAACTGTATTTTATCTTTAAGAAATGTATTTTATAAAAGTAAGATATTTACTTCTGTTGCAGGAAGGAATTTAAGCAGAAAAATTTCTCTCTAATGTTTGTTGAATCATACGAGAATGATGAGGGGGAACAGGGTGATACATCAACCAACTAACTTGAAAAACTCAGTTGTATTTTTATTTCAGGAAGAAAGGCTGAGCTAAGGGTGCCCTGTGGTATTGCATGAAATACTTTTCTTCTTTTTCCAAGTCATGCATATCGCCCAGGAATTCACAAGGGTAGCATCTCTGTTCTCTATTACTTAAATTTGCACAAGCATGCGATCAATTCTTCTTTCCTTTCCTTCCTCTTTAGGGCTTGTGAAAGGAGTTGAAATTTACAGGCTTTGAGGATGGCAATCTTTGTTTGGAATCATAGAATCATAGACTGTAAGAACCAGAAGGGACCTCTGAGATTATCTGGTCCGACCCTCTCATTTTACAAGTGAGGGAACCAAGGCCCTTTAGCAAATGATTCTGTCTGTGACTAATGCTTTTAACGACACCTGGAGCCCTGAACCAGAAGAGACCAGGGTCAGGATTCGCAAAGTGCAAACAAATCATGCACACAGGTAAGGAGTCTTAACTTCAATTTAGTATATTATCAGGTAAGGAGTCTTAACTTCAATTTAGTATATTATTTTCTTCCTTTTTGAAAGGAAGTTAGATCAAAGACAGAAGGCCAAAGGTACACAGGCAATGATGGCAGAGCCCTGGGTTCTCAGTTTGGCTCCCCAGCTCTCTAACTCCGTGACCTCAGGAAAGTCTCTTAATCTCTCAGTTTCTGCCTGGATCACCATGGAGAAAAACAATAGGGCCATCCTCTTGGGTTGTGGTGAAGATGGCCTGAATGACTGCGTGGAAAGCTGCTAGCACAGGGCCTTACTCTTAGCAAGTACTCATGAAACGTGTGTCATCATTATTATTGGTTCTTACTAGAAACATACCATCCCAAACCTGCTAACCCTTGACAATGGCAAATCATTTCGCCTTTTTGACCTCAGTTTAGCCAGATGTAAATTGAAGGAATTTCAGCATCAGGACTCACTTGAACTTGGGTTTTACACTGCAGCTGACCTTGGTTTGGAAGCTACCTCCTCAACCTTCAAAGGCCACTTCCATCAGCTCATACCCTGAGTGTCTCTGCACAGCTGGACCAGAAGTACCATGAGGATAAAATTCACAGTTGACTCTTCTGTGCTTTTCCCATGGACCTAATACGGTATCTTCAACTAATAGGTCCCCGTATTAAATCAACACTTTGCTATTTAATTTTTATTACTTCTAGATGCGAGGCAAGCTTGATAGGTTAATGCTGAAAAAGAAGATCCTAGTGAAATAACAGCTGAGGGTAACATATCATAAATCTCTGCAGAGAGCCCATGATTAGTGCCAATAGCTTGGGGAACAGTGGGCTGTCAGTGCACATGAAGCTGTGGGAAAGCTGGTAGGAGGCACGTGAAACACTAATTGGACCAAGACGTCAATTTAAGAGTTGAAGCTGGGGGTGCCTGGGTGGCTCAGTTGGTTAAGCGTCCAACTCTGCCTCATCTTGTGGTTTGTGAGTTCAAACCCCGCTTTGGGCTGTGTGTTGACAGCTCAGAACCCGGAGCCTGCTTCAGATTCTGTGTGTGTCTCTCTCTGCCCCTCCTTCGCTCATGCTCTGTCTCTGTCTCTGTCTCTGTCTCTCTGTCTCTCAAAAATAAATTAAAAAAAAACATTAAAAAAAAAGAGTTGAAGCTGAGTAGAAAGATTGGTTTTAATGGAGGGGGAGTCTATGGTGGGAGGTTAGGCTAGGTCTAGTGGTGGAAAGGGATCACTTAGTCACTTATCCTTGAGGCAAAAGAAGAAATGGTGCCTTAGTTGATTTTTAAAAAGTACTTGAATTGTATTTTTTAAGTGTGAAGCTCTTTAGTTACCAAGCACATGCTCTAAGGAGTGGCCCTGTCATTATTTTTCACCCTTCTTCTCTGCCTTTTGCAGAGTTTCCATGACAGGCAAAGGCTTTGGAGAAAACAAAGTGCAGTGCTTTGCTCACTCAAATGGACTGTCCCCTGTTGTCAGGGCTTAAATTTTAAATCATTCTGGCCGTTCAGTGTGGAACCCAGCAAAGAACCTTTGTCAGGAAAAGGTCAGATGCAGTTATTAACACAGAGTGACAACCGTACTTCAGAAAACAATTGCCCTCTGCCGTCCCTGTAACCTTCACAGGAGTCTTTCCTGACAATCTCTTCATTTCTATATATTGTCAGCAAGATATTTAACAGCACCTTGTCGTCCATCTTGGCCCTCTCAGAGGTATGGGCTGAGAGAGTGCAGGGTAACTTGGGACAATAAAGGACAGAAAGAACATTTTAATCTCTGGTCAGGTCAATTCAATGTCACTCAGTGAACATTTAACTTTTTGTTGTTGCTTTTGGCTTTGCTAACAAGACCGAGGCAACTCTGAGTCACAACTGTGGTGTGTTAGACCTAGGAAGAGTTCCATCCATGCCCCTAGGGATGCCAGGGAACTCAGAGTTCTCTGACCCCATGGCCAATTTTGTGCTCCATATGGATCAATTCTCTCTCATCCTATCTGCCTGAGGTCTGAGTCACTAGAGGAAGCTCTTGGTTTCTGGTGATCATGGGCCAGGTCAACCAACATGCTACTGTGATTTGGCCATACTTTGCCTCCTGGCACAGCTTGGTGTTCTCTGCCATCGTGAGGTTTAACAGTACCTGTCCTGAATGGATACATTAACACAGTTCTCTGGACTTACAGGACTAGGTCAAAATGAGCAAAGCTGTGAGGATATTTTGCTTTATAGATGATAGACAAGTGGCAGGCTTAACCCTTCTTGAACAATACACATGTAGGGAAAGGCAAAATCTTGATTTTGCATTATAAGAGTTATGTGCCTTCATCTGGGTAAGCAGGATTTTAGAAGCAGACACTCATACTGCACTGACAACCTCCTTTCTAGATGTGTGCGTGTGTGTGTGTGTGTGTGTGTGTGTGTGCACATGCACACTAGCATGCTCATGCTTCCAAAGCCCATCATAGGTAGGAATATGGAGGGATGAAGAAGACCAAAAGCAGTGTCAGGAGGAATAACATGTCGGCTATTGGCAGCCAGCACTGTTTCATGTAAGTACTCAAATCAAGTAATCACCGTGTATTACCCGTTGCTGGTCTAGATGCTAAGTATGAGTCAAGCCACCATCCTCATTTGGAAGAGGGCCTCTGCATCTCTCTGTTTTCTTTGTATGCTAGTACCATGGACCTTTGAGCCAGCCAGCCCTGTCCCAGTTAGATTTTATAGGAAGCTCTTTCCCTGGAATGGCGGCGCCTGTAGAGGGAAGGGCATCTTCTCCGGAGAGCATGTTGAGACCGAGAGAAGCCGTGACATGTGATAAAATGATGAGCTCCCTGGGGAAATCTCTATGGGCCTGGCACTAGCTCTGTGATTAGTCTTGTCCTCATTGGGGGATGCACATTGCCTTTCTCCAGCCTCTTGGAAGGAATAATATATGATTTGGATATTACTCTGCTATTGACATGCTGGCATTTCTGCTTAAACAATTTTTAAAGAAACAAGGAGGAGTTTACAGTTCTGGGTACTTAATAATCCTGAAGACAGCTGAGGATGGTTGCGTGAATGCATATTACATTTCCCCCAGTCTTCTTTAGGCCATTAAATATAGTCATAGGGATTTGCACCCCATCTAAGCAAATGATTGCTGATGAGGTGGATTTTCAATAGACGGGGTCAGGAATCTCAAGTCTAATTCCCCCCATACCCAATTTCCTCCTGAAGGTCAGAACTTTTTAATTGCTCTAGTATGGTACACAGAGCTGATCTGTTTCATAGTGGTTCAATGTCAAGGACCATAACTTGACGTGAGTTTTTCTCCAAATCTGTGCAACAATAAGCTTTGCCGAAAATGAGTCCACCTCTGTTTTATCCACTTGAGGGAAGACATAGACACCACAGGCAAAGTTCATAATTTTTAAATCAGTTTTTGGAGATGTCATCGGGCATCATCTCTAATAATGTATTTATCCTGTAAATGAGTCTGTACCACTTCAGGTCAATGACATGAATTTTTTTCATTTCCAGTGTGGACGGATGCTGAATGAGAAAACAATAATACTGAGTTGGAGTAGAACAGAAAAGTTTGTAGTTAGATGCAAAGAAAGATTGTTTGCAACATTTTTAATCCTTTGTGATTTGACTTTTTTTAAAAAATGGACTTGTTTATAAAGTTCAGATTCTTACTTCTTAGCCACTAATGATTACTTGTTTCCTTTTGTTAGGCATAAACTCTGAAACCAAAACTCAAGCCAAAATCAAACAAAACAAAACAAGCCCAACCTTACGGGGAGGCCCACATGAAGTAGAAACTATGGAGTGAACCAGCAGTCTGATCTGATCTGTCTCTGTCAATACAGTACACATGGCATAGTTTTTTTGTTTGTTTGTTTGTTTTTGTCAGGTTCAGGCTGAAGTGTTATGCTAATCTTTCAAAGGAGAACACGAAGGTTCTAAAATTCCAAGGAGGTCCCCACTTATGAGACAGAGGTGTTTGGGAGTAACATGGATGGGGAAGGAAATGGGATCCTCAAAGAAGATGCCTATGTATGTATGACTTGGCTTCCTAAGAGAAGGAGGCAGGACAAGCTTGAGCTAATCATGTGCATCAGGACTGGGACCACAATGGAAAATATTGTGTGCCCTCACATACTGTTAGGCTGAAATGAATCCGTTCTAAATTTGTATGTTGAAGCCCAAATCCCCGTTATTTCAGAATGTGACCATATTTGAAGAGAGGGCTATTAAAGGGATAAGTAACGTTAAATGAGGTCATCAGAGTGGGCTGAAATCCAACATGGCTGGTGTTCTTATAAAAAGAGAAGATTAGAACACAGACACACAGAGAGGAAGACTATGAAAATACAGGGAACAGATGGCAATCTTCAAGACTAGGAGAGAGGCCTCAGAACGAAAAACTCTGCCAACATCTTGATCTTGGACTTGTAGCTTCCAGAACAGTGTGAAGAAAAAAAAAATTCTGTTACTTAAGCCACTCAGTCTGTGGGATTTGCTATGAAAGCCCTAGCAAATTAATAATACACACATGTGCATATACACACATAGAGTCAATTTTTAAAACTTTTCAGCAAAGGTGGATCAGAGTATTAAATTTTGCAATTCACTTTTTTCATTTTTTATTGTTATGAAAATTTCAAACATCCAGAAAAGTAGAAAGAATAATATAATAATATAATTTATGAACATTTACATACCTACTACCAAGATGTGACAAACCTTAACATTTTGCTGTTTTTGCAAAATCTTTTAAGCCTTTTTTGAGGGAATAAAACATTTCAGGTACAATTGAGACTCCTTTGGTCCCCCCCCCCCGCCACAAATCCTAGCCTCTCTCATTCCCAACCAACAGATTACACTATCAGCGAGTTTTGTATACTTGTCCCATGCATATTTTTTAAATTGTAATGCATGTGCACGTATCCATAAAATTCACACTATTGTTTTATGCGTTTAAAAATTTTATATTAATGGCATCTCATTACAGGGATACGTCTGTAACCTGTCTTTTAACTAAGCTTTTACAATATATCAATTTACAGTGTATCCAAATTTATCACATTTGGCTGTAGTTGATTCGTTTCATCTGCTAAATAATGTGCCATTGCAGGGTATACCAAGTTTATTTTAATTTACTAACTGATGGAGTTTTAGGACATCTTCAATTTGTTGTTATCATAAACAATGCTTCGGCGATTATTCTTCAACACATCTCCTTGAAAACACATGTAACTGCTTATCTGGTAAGTGTACTTACAAGGAGAATTGCCAAAACACCCGTCAGTCATTAAATTCATTTGACCTCCCTAGCAGTGTGCGTGAGTTACTTATTTCTTTACTCCTTGCCAGCTTCTGAGTCTGATGATCACGGAATAGCTCGATTTTAACATTTGCATTTTCTTGATTATTCATGAGATTGCCTATCTTTTCATAGGCATTGGTCACCTTCGTGCCTCCTCTTTAAATTGCCGCTTGTCACATCAGCAGGGTGGAGTAGCGTTTTCTTACTGATGTGTAGGAATTCTTTGTGTATTCTGAATATATTCTGAACTCTAAAACTTTGTCAGTTGTATTTGTTGCGAGTGTCTTCTTGTTTGTGGCTTGTCTTTCCACCTTTTTATGGATACTTTGGTGAAACAGAAGATTTTACCTAATCTTTTTTTTTTTTTTTAAATGATCTGTGCTTTCTGTGTCTTATTTAGGATACCTTCCACAATTCTATAAAGATTTCGTGTACTTTTACTTAAAAGTTTAAAAATTTTTATTTTCAAGGTCCCTGGGTGGCTCAGTCGGTTGAGTTTCTGACTCTTGGTTTCAGCTCAGGTCACGATCTCGCAGTTGGTGAGATCAAGGCCCACATCAGGCTTTGAGCTGATAGTGTGGACCTTGCTTGGGATTCTCTCTCCCCCTCTCTCTCTCTGTCCCTCCCTGGCTGGTGTTCACTCTCTGTCTCTCTTAAAATAAATAAGTGAACTTTAAAAAAAATAAATAAATAAAAATAAAATTTTGACTGTCACAATTTTACTTTTCTGGGAAAAAAAAATATAAAGTGTGAGGTAAGGACCTGATTTTGTTTCCATGGGACTAACCAGTTATCTCAACCTCATTTACTTAGTAGTGAGTCCCTTCTCCACTGATCTGTATTGGGACACCTGTCACATATGGAGTTCCTATGTATATTTGTGGCTCTGATGCTGGGCTCTTCTGAACTACTGTTAATGTTTTGATCTATGCACAAATATTGTAGTGCCTTAACAACTAGGCCTTTTTTAATGTTTATTTATTTTTGAAAGAGAGAGAGTAGGGGAGGAGCAGAGAGAGAGAGAGGGACAGAGGATCCGAAGCGGGCTCTGTGCTGACAACAGTGAGCTCGATGAGGGGCTTGACCTCCCGAACCACAAGATCATGACCTGAACTGAAGTTGGCCACTCAATCGACTGCGCCACCCAGATGCCCCAACAACTAGCACTTTAATAAGACTTATTATTTAGTAGGCCAAGTTCGTCCTCATTTTTTTAATCCCCTTTATCTATTTTACCCATCCCCTCACCTGCCTCCCCTCTGGCAGCCCAGTCTGTCCTCTGTGACAGTCTGTTTTTTGTTTGTCTCTTTTTTTCTTTGTTTGTTTGCTTTGTTTCTTAAGCTCCACATATGAGTGAAATCATAAGGTATTTGTGTTTCTCCGACTGATTCATTTCACTTAGTATTATACTGTCTAGATCCCTCCATATTGTTGCAGATGGCAAGATTTCATTCTTTTTATAGCTGAGTAATATTCCACTGCACATATATGCCATACCTTCTTTGTCCACTCATCTATGGATGGATACTTGGGTTGTTTCCATATCTTGACTATTATTGCCAATTATTGTAAATAATGCTGCAATATGTATAGGTGTGGATATATCTTTTTGAATTAGTATTTTCATTTTCTTTTTCATACATACCTGGTAGTAGAATTACTGAATCATGTGGTAATTCTACTAATTTCACGAAGAACCTTCACAGTTTTCCACAGTTCACGCACCAATTTGCATTCCTACCAACAGTGTACAAGAGTTCCTTTTTCTCCACATCCTCACCAACACTTGTTATTTCTTGTGTTTTGATTTTAGCCATTTTGACAGGTTTCAGGTGATATTTCATTGTGGTTTTGATTTGCATTTCCCTGATAATGACTGATGTTAAGCATGTTTTCAAGTGTCTGCTGGCCATCTGAATGTCTTTGGGGAAAAAATAATCTATTCAGGTCCTCTGCTCATTCTTTCATTTTTTTTTTATGTTAAGTTGTATAAGTTTTTTGAAAATAAAATTTGGATAGTAACCCCTCATTGGTTATATCATTTGCAAATATCTTCTCCCACTTAGTAGATTCCTTGACATTTTATTGATGGTTTCCTTTGCTATGGAAAATCTTTTTATTTCAGTGTTCCCCCCCATTCAGTTCTCTTTATTTTATTTTATTTTATTTTATTTTATTTTATTTTATTTTATATTTTATTTTAGAGAGAGAGCATGAGCAGGGGAGGGGGCAGAGGGGGAGAGAAAGAGATGTAAGCAGTTTCTCTTCTCAGCACGAAGCCCAACATGGGGCTCGACCCCACGACCTTGGGATCATGACCTGAGCCAAAATCAAGAGTTGGATGCTCAACCGACTGAGCCACCCAGGCACAACCCTCCATTTTATTTCTAAAATTGACTGTCTAATCTTTTATCTTTTTATCTTTTTTTATCTTTTATATTTTTATTATCTTTTTTACTTTTCATATAAATTTTAGGGCCATCCTGTTAAGTACCATGACATATCGGGGCTTCAATTTTGCTTTATTTTAGGAAGGGAAACCATACCTAGGCACTGTGAGTTCCTGATTTGTTTACCCCAAAATATAGAAATGTAACAGAAGTCAGGTGGTTATCGGCATATCAACCAATGAATCTGAGAAAGTGTGCAATTGGGAATGTTGCCAAACCCAAAAACCACTAAATTCTTGTCGCACTACCTTGTCTTTATGCCTGAAGATGTCATCACGTGGCAAGCAAATTCAGTGCTTCCATTCAAGGCAGTATTTGTTCACACTGGCCCGTCTTGGCACTTGAAAGCAGGTTCACAGCAAGCATTCTTGATCGTTTTATTAGCCATCTGCTTTCCAGCATGAATAGAAGTTGTTTTCCCTCACGCATTTTGACTGAAATTGCCTGTAATTTTACATAAATTTAGAGAATTTAAAAAATTTAGGAATATTGAAACTTCCAAAGAATAAACACAGCGCATCTCTATATTTATTTAGGTATTTTTCATGTCCATCACTAAAATTAATTCTTTTTTGTCTATGATGGTCTAAGTTTTGTGGCTGGTGAGAATTATATTTTTTAAATTGTACTTTTAATTGGCCATTGCCAGCATATAAAAATGTTACTATTTCTAACAACCTTATTATTTCTTTTTTTTAAGTTTATGTATTTACTTTTGAGAAAGAGACAGAGCGCACACACATGGGGGAGGGGCACAGAGAGAATCCCAAGCAGGCTCTACACTGATAGTTAGCGTGGAGCCCACAGTGGGGCTGGAACCCACAAACCAGGAGATACGACTTGAGCTGAAATCGAGAGTCAACGCTTAACTGACTGAGCCACCCAGGCCCCCCGAAAATCTTATTATTTCTAATACTTTGTAGATTCTTTTGGATTATTTATTGTAGAAAATAATATTCTCACAACAGAGTTTCCCCCCTTCTCTCCAATACTTATACTTTTCTTTTGTTTTGTTTTTTTCTCTCTTATTGTGTTGGTTAGGAACTCCAATAAAATATTAAATAGAGGCTGTGGTAGCAAGAATTCTAAATTTGCTTTTTTTTTTTCAATGTTTTTTCATCTATTTTGAGAGACAGAGAGAGGGAGGGGCAGAGAGAAAGAAGAGAGAGAATCCCAAACAGGCCCTGCACTGTCAGCGCAGAGCCCAACTTGGGGCTTGAATCAACCAGCCGTGGGATCATGACCTGAGCTGAAATCCAGAGTCAGATGCTCAATTAACTGAGCCACCCAGGTGCTCCCTAAATTTGCTTTTAACTTTAAAGGTTTCTAAAGTTTCACCATGAAGCAAGATATTTTCAGTAGATTTTCAGAAGGAATAACTCCATTTTGCATCTTGATAAGATCTTTCCCTTTTTTAAAATCCACAATGAGTATTCAATTTCATTAAATTCCTTCTCAGTATTTATTAAAATGACCATATTTGCTTCTCTTTATACTTATAATCTCATGATTTACGTGGAGGGATTTCCTGATACAGAATTATCCTTACTTGGTTAATATGGGTATACATACAGCTACATAGATGTCTTAATTTATGTATTGATTTTATTTAATAAAATATGACAGTATATATTACATATTTCATACCTAAATATAATACTTAATGTATTCAATGGTAATAGAGTAGATTATGTAGGACTTTCTTCATAATAAGCTATACTAACATAGATTTTGTAAGTAAATAAGTAAAATATATATACCACATATATTGATTTATGTATACAAATACATATCAAAACTACTGTATTTAATATAAATATTTGATATTATATACATTTAATACAATACTGACATATAGTTAATAATGTTATATACTATGGGACTCTTATTATCTATGTTTATTTTTTCTTTATCCTTGTCTGATTACATTACCCAATAATTTTATCCTTAGCCTATAATTTTATTTTAATTTATCCTTGTCTGATTATATCATCCATTATACTAACCTAAGAAAGTGAGCAAGACATTTGTCCATCTTTTAGTATCTGAAACAACTTATAAGACATACATTTCTTGGAAGATAGCAAATTTTCCATAAAACTATTCTGTTGCCATTTGGGAAGGAAAGCGTCTTAAGATTGGTTCGATTTTTGATTGATTTACTCTGGTCTTCAAGTTTTCTTAAGACAATTGTAGCAATCTATAATTTCCTTGTCTGTTGTCCATTTCATATACATTTTTCAAATTTATTGTCATCATTGTTCCTCACACTTTTAAATGATTTCTTACTTCCAGAGTATCTAGAATTCAGTCTTCTTTTGCTTTCCTAATACTGTTTATTTTGTTTTCTCTTCCCGATCTATGTAATCTAAGATTTGTCTCTTATATTGATCTGTTTTCTAAAAAGCTTTACAGTGTATTGTGCTTACTGTCACATCTTTGTTTCTTATTTTATTTTCTGCATCTAATTTTATTTTGGTTTTAGGGCACCTGGGTGGCTTAGTTGGTTGAGCGTCGACTTCGACTCAGGTCATGATCTCACATTCACGGGTTCGAGCCCCGCATCTGGCTCTGTGCTGACAGCTCGGAGCCTGGAGCCTGCTTCAGATTCTGTGTCTCCCTCTCTCTCTGCCCCTCCCCACTCACATTCTGTCTCTCTCTCTCTCTCTCTCTCTCTCAAAATAAATAAACATAATAATTTTTTAATTTTATTTTATTTTGGTTTTCATTTCACTTAACTTTGACATTATTTTATTTTGTCTTTTTTTTTTTTGCAAAGTGGCATGATTACCTTTCTTACAGTCAGTATCTTCTTAGTTTAACGTATCTTCACATATGCACATAAATTGACCTCTGAGTAATACTTTAGCTGCAGCTTATTTATAAGCTTTCACAGGCAATATTCCTATGGGCTTCTAAGTGTGTTGTAAGTTATTTGTGATTTCTTCTCTAATTCAAGTAAGTATTAAAGACAGGAATGCCCAGTTCCAAACTTATGTTCATTCTTAACTATCTTTTATTTCTTTTAGGGGGGGGCAGAGGGAAAGAAAGAGAGAAAGCTTCTTTTTTTTTTTTTTTTTAATTTGTTTTGAGAGAAAGCACCTCTGGGCAGAGAGAGGAGAAAGTGAGAATCCCAAGCAGGCTCCACCCTGCCAGTGCAGAGCCTGATGCGGGGCTCGAACTCATGAACTGTAAGATCATGACCTGAGCTGAAGTCAGATGCTTAACCGACTGAACCATTTAGGTAGCCCTTCAGTTTTTTTTTTTTAAATTGAGGTATATAACACATACAAAAAAACTGGAAAAATCTTAAGTTTACAATTTGATGAATTATTACACATATATAATAAGCAATCACCAAGATTAAGACACAGAATATTTCAGAATTGTAGAAGGATTGTTTGTACTTTCTCTCTGTCACTAGTTCCTAGAGGTAACCGTTATTCTCTTTTCTGTCTCTACAGATCAGTTTTTGAACTTCATATAAATGAAATAACATTTTATGTTCTCTTTTGTACATTCACTGTATGATGTCTCTAGTTTCATCCATGCTGTGCCATTCTGTGTTTCAGTACTGTGTGTTTCCCCCTTGTGTGTGTTATTCCATTGTCTTAATTTGCCACATGTTATTTACCATTCTGTTTCTGATGGACAAAGAGGTTGCTTCCAGGTGGGGGATTTGCAATATGGTGGCTATGATTATTCTTGTACATGACTTTTGAAACATGTAAGCTCTCATGTCTATTGGGTAGAGAGGAGTGTATGTGGAGCTTTAGTTTTAGAAGATATTTCCAAATAACTTACTAAATATTTTGTTCTCATCTCAGTGGGGCCTGCTTTCTGGAAGGTTTCCAATACCCTTCCCCTGTGCAAGTACAGCCTGACTCTCACTCACAAGCCTTTAGGGCGTTCCCAGATATTAGACATTTTAGTTGTTCTACCTCATCTCCAACACCTGACATGATCAGTTCTAATTTTGGTCATTCTCGTGGGTATGTAACAGTTTCTTATAATGGTTTTATTTGGTATATCTAATAGTATTGAGTGTCTTCTTATATGTCCATTCATTCTAACAATTTATTTATTTTATAAATATATAATAAAAACGTAGCATGCAAGCTGATACTAACTTTTTCTGAACAAGGATTCCTCTTCCTTCACAGGTAAGGTAGAGTGGAGTTTAAAGGGATGATTCTCTTACAGATATTTTTTGGGCTCCCCTGACTGTAATCCTGCTGTGTGAGACATGTACATCTTCTTCTACACCTTCCTCCAGCCTTAGTTTGTTGGAGAACTCCTCATAGATCTCTGTCTGTTAGAATCCTTTACCCCCCGAGGTGCTACTCAGTGGAAGAATTTTACATATATGTGGGATAATTTTTTAAAGAGATATCTATTTCCTTTTATGTATTTATAATTGAAAAATTAAATTGAAGTATAGTTAACATGATATGTGTTATATTAGGTTCAGGTATACAACATAGTGATTTGACAACTGTATACATTACAAAATGCTCAACACAATATGTGTAGTTATACCATCTGTCAATTGCAGAATTGTAAAAAAAAAATGTTTATTTATTTATTTTGAGAGAGAAAGAGAGCACACAGAGGAGGGGGCAGAGAGAGAGGGAGACAAAGAATCCCAAGCAGGCTCCATGCTGTCAGCACAGGGTCTGATGCAGAGCTCAGATTCACAAACCATGAGATCATGACCTGAGCCAAAACCAAGCATCAGACACTTAACCAACTGAGCCACCCAGGAGCCCCAGTCGCAGAATATTTAAATAGCCCCAAATTCATTCTCTTTCTCCTTTATGGCCTGCCTTTGGTCTGTAGGAAACACCTGATACCCTATTTTGGTGGGTGCAAGATAATTAAAATTTTTTTTCAATGTTTATTATTTGTTCTTGAGAGAGTTAGAGAGACAGGGCACAAGCAGGGGAGGGACAGAGACAGAGGGGGACACAGAATCCGAAGCAGGCTGAGCTGTCAGCACAGAGCCCTACACAGGGCTCAAACTCATGAACCATGAGAACATGACCTGAGCCGAAGTCAGACGCTCAACTGACTGAGCCACCCAGGCGTCCCAGATTATTTTTAAATGAAGACCTCTATTTCCTTCAGCCCTGCTGCTTGGGTCAGCAGCCACAGTCCCTTGCTCTGAGATTCCCAAACATGGTCTGACAGGGGTCAAACTCCAGCAGATTTTTATCAGCTCTCCTGGTGGCTTCCCATAACATGTAAAGTGACAATATAGGTGTATCCTCTCCTTTCCCCCTAGGAAGGATACAGAGTCAAGATTTCTCTAAAGAAATCCTCCTCTAAGGGGTGCCCAGGCAGTTCTATAGGTTAAGCCTCCGACACTTGATTTTGGCTCAGGTCATGATCTCACAGTTTTGATATCAAGCCCCACGTTGGGCTCTGTGTTGACAGCACAGAGCCTGCTGCTTGGAATTCTCTTTCTCCCTCTCTGCCTGACACTCCCCTGCTCGCTCTCTCTCTCTCTCTCTCTCTCAAAATACATAAATAAAAATAAATTTAAAAAATCCTCCTCTAATAATCCATTCTTGACAATGTTATGCCCTCAGATTAGCTGAGGGGTTTCTTTTTTTTTTAAATTTTTTTTTTCAACATTTATTTATTTTTGGGACAGAGAGAGACAGAGCATGAATGGGGGAGGGGCAGAGAGAGAGGGAGACATAGGACCAGAAACAGGCTCCAGGCTCTGAGCCATCAGCCCAGAGCCCGACGCAGGGCTCGAACTCACGGACCGCGAGATCGTGACCTGGCTGAAGTCGGACGCTTAACCGACTGCGCCACCCAGGCGCCCCTAGCTGAGGGGTTTCAAGAGTGGTGATACAAGCCCTGTTCTTCGCTTTGAAAATCTGCATTTTGGTGTCTCACCTCACTTTGAAGTTTTATACCTGTGGTATTGCTGTAGGCTAAATAATTGCCCTGCAAATACGTCCATGTCTCCAGACCCTGGTAAGTTGTTACTGTAGCAACAGGAAACTAATACAGGTATCCTGGTGCCTCAGGCAGAATTTCAAATTTCGCATATCATTACTCAAGCACAAAATGCCCTTAGAAAACTGCATTATTTGAATGGGTGGATTAAGAGCCCATGCTGCTTCTAACTACAGGACAGACATGACATCCTGGGAAGGGCTCCTAAATTCTAAGTTCTACTCACCCGTGGGTGGTGCTGGCATGCAATACATGAAGATTGAGTGCCACTTTTGTGTTCTACCTCCTTGCAAATACCAGCCCTCCCAGTCTTACTGAGCCAAGTGACTTGGAGGTGTTACTCTACCTATTCTTATTCATCTATAGCAAAAGGGATAACTTTATCTGCCTTTCCAGTTTTGTCTGAGGACTGAATGAATTTATTTAAAATTTGAAAACCTTGAAGTCAGTGTTTGCCATGTAGCAACTGATTTTAAAAGCACAACCATCGAACAATTAATAGTTCAATAATTGATGACAAACTTGGTGACAGTTAGATTCATACTGAAGTCCATTTGGAAGTGTTTAGTGAGCATTTACTCAATGCTCAGGATAATCTTAGGTGCCATGGAGGGTTTAAAAACACTAACCCTTAAGGTGGTTAGTGGGGAACTGTCTTAGAGCTTCTGTGGATGAGTGCTGGTTCGGTCAGTGCCAGCCCAAGTAGGCGAGACATCACCCTGATTCCAGAAGACAGTGTCTTTGTGGCAGGTAGTCAGCTTTGAAATGTCAGTTTCCCTTCCAGTAAAAAATAACTGTTTGCCCAATATAAAATATATTTAGAACTATTGATGAATAAATCATAAAAGATGAACACTTGAAAGGTTAATATTGACATCCTGTAAGACATAACTTTATACGCAGCACAACTATTGATTACGCTGTAGTGATGGGCTGGAGTGTTCCAGGAGGGGCAAAGCCAGTACTAAGAGGACTCAGGTGCTTTAAGAAGGTGAAACTTTGTTTAAACATACATTTTGGCATTTCCAGTCCAGCCCTTAGGCTGGTTAATTTGTCTCTTGCAACACTGATAACAAAAGAAGAAGAAACATTTGTTGTGTCCAAGAAGAAATATTTGCTGACCATATACTTTGGTTAATTGTGACCCTCCCGTTAACCCAGATAAAGGGGTCAAGAGGACGCTCCCAGAGTCCTGAAAAATGCTTTTGAAGGAAACCTTGTGTTTGACTTGTTCACCCCACAAAAAGAATAAGTAAAGTTTTTGGTGATACCTTGAGCCTTTACTAATTCCTTTCTGGCTAACAGACATCAGTAAGATTATTATTAAAAGAACAGGTACCGGCAGCTCAGAGCCTGGAGCCTGCTTCAGATTCTGTCTGTCTGTCTCTCTCTCTGCCCCTCCCCCTCACACTCTGTCTCTCAAAAATGAATAAACATTAAACATTTTTTTTTAAAAGAAGATATGCCAGTTAGGAGTAATGTTTATTTCAATAATAAATTGGAGTAGAAATCAGCGAATGGCCAATAATTACCCTGGACAAAGGGTAAGATGAGTCTATTTGGTTTGGAAAGCTGAATGTACAAAGGGTGCTTTTCATTTCTTTTTTCTAACTGCTACGCATCACAAGAACACTGAAGGAACCAGTGACTACATCTGGCTGTTTCTAGCATAATTACATAAAGAAAAAGAAACAAATGTTATGGCACATATGCATATATGCATATATATAAGCATATGCATATAAGCATATACTAGACACAAAACAGAAATTCGATGATCAGATTTGTTTGTTTTTTTAATTTTCCTTTCAAAATCATTTCAAGCTTATAAAAATGTTGCAAAAAACCAGTAAAGAATTCCTGTACAAACTTTACCCAGATTCTGAAAATGTCAATGATACAATTATCATAATCAAGAAATTAATGTTCATATAATATTATCCATCTACAGAGCTTATTAAAATGTCATCAGGTGGCCCACCAATGTCCATTTTCTCGTCCAGGATCCAACCCAGTATCACACATTACACTTAATTATTATTTCTTCTTAATAGCCATTAATCTGAAACAGTTCCTCAATCTTTGCCTTTCATGACTTGACAGGTTGAACGAGTCCTGGTCAGTTGTTTTATAGACTGTCCTCCAGTTTGGGTTTGTCTGATATTTCTTTGATTCATTTGATGTTATGCATTTGGGACAAAAACACACACACACAAAAGTGATGCTGCATCCTTCCTAGTGTGTAATTCAGAAGTTTTACCTCTTCTGGACCAATTCTTAGCAGTCCATTTGTCCCACAACTGGTAATACTAACTTTGATCACTTTGTTGAAGTGATATTTTCCCCAGTTATTTCACTTTTTCTTTCTTTTTGTGGATCTTCTGACAAGTTCCTTCAAGACTGCATTAAAATCCTGTTTGTCAGTCTGCCTTTTTCCCCGTCTCCAGTTTTAGCATCCACTGATGATACTTACCTGAAATGATCATTACTGTGGTGATTTTCTATGTCCATCATTCCTTCTATGTTCATTGCTTGGAATTCAACTGTGAGGGGAAAAACAATTCCTTTCCCCCCCATTTTTTATTTTATTCAATTAATTATTAATAACAGTAAGGACTAGTGAATTCTTTTTTTTTTTTAATTTATTTTTTCAACGTTTTTTTATTTATTTTTGGGACAGAGAGAGACAGAGCATGAACGGGGGAGGGGCAGAGAGAGAGGGAGACACAGAATCAGAAGCAGGCTCCAGGCTCTGAGCCATCAGCCCAGAGCCTGACGCGGGGCTCGAACTCCCGGACCGCGAGATCGTGACCTGGCTGAAGTCGGACGCTTAACCGACTGCGCCACCCAGGCGCCCCTGGACTAGTGAATTCTTATTCTCTATGTTGTCTACAAGATTCTGACTTACGCTTTCTAAGTTTTCTGTGCTTCATGTGTATATTTTGTTTTATTCTCTTAGGTCTTACACAGAAGCTGGCACAATATAGAAATTCTTTGGATCTAAATCTCTGACATAAATGGTCTGTGTGTTAAACATTCTTGTGTATGGTGTGAGGTATGGATCTCATTTGACCTTTATTGAATGGGCTACCCAGTTGTCCCAGAGCCATTTATTAAAAGTTGGTCTTGGCCCCACTGGTTTAAGATACCAACTTTATCATATGCCTCAGCTACCCCCTCCCAGTGTCGCATTCCCTAGCTTGCAAACATTAGTCTACTACCTTCAGATTCTTGAATCCTAATATTTCATTCTTAAGAAAACTCCCTATGTCTCCAGTTTTTACTTTAATAGTCCCTTAGTTCTCACCTGACCTCATCAAAACTTCAGTCTCCAATTAATCCTACCACTCTTTCATAATCCTTTAGTTTTCTTTCCATGCTGTCCTCATGCAGCTAAGAGACTGTCACCCACTGCTACAATTCAGTGCTTGCGATCTCAGAAGCTTACAGGGTCAAGGAGGAGACGTTAATGATCGAAACTGGCAAAGCACAACTCAGCAAGAAGGTGCAGGGATGTGGTGAACCAGATGGATTGTGCACTATCTAAAAGCATTCAGATGCATAGCTTCAATACAATGCTCAAACCCCCAAAATTGTCTTCAAGCTAAATTTATCCATTTGTTTCTCACCTTATTTCCATTCATTGCTATCCTCTAAAACCTCAACTTTTGTTGAACCCACTATCTGCTTTCCCCATGTCTGCATCCACATTACCTCACGTTGCAGGAGGGAAAAATCGTACCGGAGGGCTGGTCACCTTCACTACCAAGTATCTGTCACATCCTGAGGTGGACGTTCTGCACCGAGAAGCCATTCTTCCACATTTCCTAGAAAGCTTTCTATTCCTCTCTCAGACATGACTATTTCATACTTTCTCCTCTGCATGTGTCTTCTTATTAGAATGCTTTAGCTGCAATAATAGAGTTCCCTACTAAAATGCCTTCTATCTATCTATCTATCTATCTAATAAATCCACTCTCTAACTTGATTTACTTGTTATCCTATTTATTTCTTCTTTAGCAATCATTACAGTCTACAGTCATTTGGGTTTTTGTGTACTGTTTTGTTTTTTTCATCTCCCTCAACCAGAACATAAACTATCTGGGGTCAAAAATCATATCTCTTGGTCTGGAGACCAAGAGTCTCGAGGATCTACAACAATGGCTGCCATATAGTAGGCACTCAATAAACACATGTTAAATCAAGGAATTAATCAGGGAAAAAGTTCAATACATGTGATATTCCAAGAAATCCAGGATAAAGAGTTGTTGCAGGTAAGGTCTACAGCAGGGGTCGGCAAGCTTTTTATAAAGAGCCAGATAACAAATACATTCAGCTTTGTAAGCCATGTAGTCTCTGTCACGACTATTCATTTCTGCTACTGTAGTGTGAAAGCAGCCTTGGGTAATATACAATGAATGGGAGTGGCTGGATTTGAACCACAGTCATAGTTGCAGACCCCTGGTCTAGATAAACAGATCTTTGCACAAATCAGAATCCTGGATGCACACTCCTACTTGTGGATGCTCAAGAAATTATATATGCATGTATATATTCAACATCTATATTATCTCCTGAAAGGCAGAACATTGGAGTAGTCTAGAGTCCAACATATGAACTCTAGAGCCAGATTGCTTTGTTCAAGTCCTGGTTGGCCACTTATATGACTTGTGACCATGAACTAAGTCACTGCCCTGTCTGCATTTCAGTTTCCTCACCCTTAAAACAGAGATAATGGGCCGCCTGGGTGATTCAGTTGGTTAAGCATACGACTCTTGATTTGGGCTCAGATCATGAACTCACGGTTAATGGTTTCAAGCCACATCGGGCTCTGTGCTGACCGTGCGGATCCTGCTTGAGATTCTCTCTCTCTTTCTTTCTCTGCCCCTTCTTCACTCTCCCTCTCTAAATAAATAAATAAATAAATAAACAAACAAACAAATAAGTAAATAAATACAAACAGAATTAATAACTGTGTCATAGGGGTACATAAGGATTAAATAAGGTAGTCTTTGTGAAACACTTAGACCAGAGCTTGGCACATAGAAACTGCTAGATGTCTGTGTTGAGTAAATGTGGAATAAGCCTTTGGTTAGCATTTGCATACATTGTCTCGTTCTTTTCTCACAAAAGCCCAGAGAGGTAATATATGTATTTTGAAGGTATGGAAATCTTCTTAAAGATTTCTTTTAAAAGATGTCTTTTAAAGACATTTAAATCCCTACAGAAGGTGGGATTCAGAGAAACGAGGTAAGTTTCCTATGGTCACACAGCTAGTAAGTGTTCGTATTAGAGCCAAAAAAGTACATTTAGAGATTACAAGCTCTGTGAAGAAAGTATAATGCATTTCTCCTACCCAATTTCAACTCAAAATAAAAGTAACTGATATGGATTGGTTTCTACATTGGTTTGAAAAGATGGCTGCAAATACTCTGACATGCTTCTCATCAAGAGCAATCTCCTCCTCTTGAAGCAAGGTGGATTTGAGACTGCTTCAACCAACAGAGCTTGATGAAAGTGACACTATGTGACTTCCAAGGTGAGACTGTAAATGGTGACTCAGCTTTTGCCCTTGTGGAACACAATCTCTTAGAACTCTGAGCCGCCATATAAAAAAGTCAAATCACCCCGAGGTTGTCATGCTGTGAAGAAGCCCAAGCCACATGGAGAAGCCGTGCGTAGGTTCTTAAGTTGATAGTCCCATTTGAGCCCAGTCTTGGAGTCATCCCAGTGCAGGAACTGTACATGTGAGTGAAAGTCTTCAAATGAATCCAGCCTCTGGCCCTGGAGTAACTCACAGACTTTTCAACTCTTCCTTTCTGAGGCTCTAGATATCATCCGTCCCCACAGTGGTCTCCCCAGAATCCATGAGCAAAATAAAACAGTGAGCGTTTTATGTGACTAAGTTCTGGGGTACTTTGTTAGCACAGAGATAAACAGGACATCTTTCCAGATTTTCCTAAACTACAATTATAATTCAGCTTATTAATTCTGGTCTTCCTTCATTCCTCAGTGGCCCTGCTTTGCTACTTCCCCGAAATTCTTTTGAGTCATCAAGCACTGTAAGGGCTCAAGATTTGAACCCAGAAAGTCTTCCTTTAAAGCAGGGCTATTGACCCTCACATGCTGCTAGGGGATCATAAGCAAATCATGTCATGGGGGGAGGGGGGTTAGTTTTCTGTAAAATGATGAGCAAAGCCTCCTTTGCAAGATTTCCATGAGAACCAAATGATACCAGGGGTATAAAACTGCTTTAAAGGAATTTAGACTTCAGACCTTTGTCAAGAGACCTGCGGCAGAGGGTAGTTTTAATCCTCCTGGAGTTCCAGCCCAAACAAATCAATAGTGTTGATGCCACAGCCATCAAAAGAGCAAGCACACTTCTCGTCATACACCAGGGGCTCCTAAAGGGTCTGTGTGTGTGTGTGCACGTGTGTGTAATTTAAAAGTGGGCCAGGCTGGTGATTTTGAAACAACTCAAGTGTCTGACATGAAAGCGAGTGACAGTACTTGGAACGAGGGACATGAAATGCAAGTATGTTGCAAATCACTCGGTCGTGCTGTCGGGGGAATCATAGTCACCATATATATTTTCTTAAATGTAGCTTCCCAGCAAACCTTTCATAAAATCCATGACTGTGACTGACCTCTGATACATGCTTGTCTCCACCACTTCCCCTTCCCCCTCAAATATAACCCAAGCTTATAACGCATTTGTGGCAAATCACTGTTGATTGGCTGCCGAACAGCCATTCCCAGTCCCCTTCTCCCTTTCTTCCTCTTCCCATGGAGTCTTGAAGACTATTACTTGCCAACCAGTTTTTCATGCAGCTAGTGGTAGCCAGTTTCCACGAGGAATAAACAAAAGTCTTCTTGGAAAAGTCTTTCATAAAATATTTCTCTTTCCTGATATAAGGACACATAATGCTGGCACAGCTTTTCCCACTTAATCTTTCTATTGCCTTGAATGCATGATGGATGGAGCTATAGCAGCCATCTTGTGATAATGAGGACAACTCCAAAAGTGGTATCTGCTCTAACATCTTTAAACCAACTACATCTCTCTGTAAAAAACATAGTTCCAAGTTTGTGTAAGCCTCTGAAGTTGTATTTTCTTTTACTTCTCAAATGCAGACAATTCTGATATGACTTGTGCCATGTGTAGTTGGGACCAGGTAATAAATACTATTACATATGCACGTATATATTCACATCTATATTACCTATCACCATGCTGGATTAGCAGGTCACTTTTACTTTCCTACCCTTCACAAAGATGGGTGGGAAAAAACTTCTTGAGTGTAAAGTCACTTTGAGGCCACACACATCTCTCTCCCTCTACTGGTCTAGGATTTCATAGACACTCTCTCCACTTCTCTCCATACTTTGCCACTCTGCTGGTCCAGGTCACAATCTTCTGCCTAGACCACGGCCACAGCCCCCCTCACTTCTCCATTGTTGTGCTCCCCAAGCTCTACACTGATGCCATCAAGGTCTTTCTAAAAAAATAATGTCCATGCCTGTATTCCTGTGAAAGCAGCATCCCAATGCTCACTCGTGAAAGTTTGAACTTCTTCACTCTCCTGAGAAGGCCTCTGTGTTCTTCTCCAGCTTTTACTTCAGCCAGTTATTTTGTACTGCCTCCTTTCTACAATGTTCTCAGCTCTGCAGTTTCAGCCATGCTGAATTTAAAAATCCCTCTTGCACTATTCAAATCCTTCTGCCTGTTTTGCTCCCTCTTACCCCAGACTTCTCTGATGTAGGTACATACACTCCGCTCTAGTTTGTTGTTCCTGCCATATATCCCCACAGTAATTACCTAGTAGTTGGAGAAGCAAACCCAGAATACAAGCAAATATTTTTCTGACTAGATGGTAAACCTGAGAGTGAGGCCCAAGTATATCTTGTTCACTGTTGTAATGCCAGTGCCTGGAGAAGTGCCTGGCACGTGGGTTTGGAAGAAGGGAGGGAGGGAGAGAGGGAAGGAAGAGAGGAAGGAGGGAGGGGGAGGGAGGGAGATGGGAGGAAAAAAGAAGGGAGGGAAGAGAGGAAGGAAGGAAGGAAGGAAGGAAGGAAGGAAGGAAGGAAGGACAACAAAAGAATATTTGTCTTTATATTCTGGCCTTAGTTCAGCGGTTGCTGTGATAGACTATTTCAAACTCAGAAGGTAGACAGGGAGACTTTTCATTTACCACCTGGGGCACTTGCTGACTGGCTGACATAATCCCCATTTTCAACATCCTTTTCTTTTCTACTTTTCAGATAGACCTGGTCATGGGGGAAAGTGATGCCTAATGGGGCACAAGCAGAACTGTGTGGTGGGATTTCCAGGAAAGTTTTTGCTTTGTTGATTGAGGCAGTACCCTTTCTTCCTATTCCTCTCCCCTTGTTGCTGCTATAATGTTGACTTGATGGCTAGAGTTATAGCAGCCACCTTGTAAGCATCAGAAATCACCAGAAGAGGGGCACCTGTGTGCTCAGTTGGTTAAACATCCGATTCCTGGTTTCGGCTCAGGTTGTGATCTCATGGTTTGTGGGTTCAAGCTCTGCACTGGGCTCTGCGCTGATGGTGTGGATCTTGCTTGGGATTCTCTCTCTCTCTCTCTCTCTCTCTCTCTGTCTCTCTCTCTGCCCCTCCCACCTCTCTTTCTCTCTCTCAAGATTAATAAACTAAAAAAAACAAAGAAGTCACCAGAAGAATCATAAAGACCTGTAACAACTCAAATAATTCACCTTTTATTCATCACTTACCAGAAAGCTTTTTTATAATTGGGTTTTCCTTTTATCATCTAGGATTTAATCATAAATATTTTTCGTATGTCATTAAAACTTTTTCATAAGATTGTCCACATAACATCACATTGAACACATATACCACAGTACATTTGACCATCTTTCTACTGTTGTGAATATAAGTTTGTTTTCCATTTTCTGTATACTCAAATTTGAGGAATTGAACATTCCAGGCAGCCATGCAGTGCAATGGGCTGCACTTCTGGGTTGATGTTTGGATGGACACTGAGTTGAAGACCTCTGGCTTTCAGAAGACACAATGAAGGGTGTGGAGTCTAAAGGACTTATCTCTATGCAGTGGCTGTATTTTCTAAAGCATGGTAAGTATCCGATAGGACCCAGGGCCAAGTGAACCCAGTGGACATGCCGTCTGTGTGAGAGTGAGGCCTGGAGAGACTGGGGGCTGGACTGAATTGGAAAAGTGTTTCCTAAGGAGATCTGGGACTGCATAGCTGGTGTGGAGAAACAGAATCACCCTGAGAAATGTCAAGGTGGCTGCCAGAAATTAAATGCATGAAAAATATATGGACATAGTAAGAACAGAAACAAGAAGGGGCGATTGGGTGGTTCAGTTGGCTGAGCGTCCGTTTGATTTCAGCTCAGGTCATGATCTCGTGGTTCACGAGCCCCAAGCCCTTTGTCCAGCTCTGCACTGACAGTGCTTGGGATTCTCTCTCTCTTCCTCTCTCTCTGCCTCTCCCCTAGCAGAGTCTCTCCTCTCTCTCTCTCTGTCTCTCAAAATAAATAAACTTAAAAAAAAAGAATTGAAAGAAGAAAATGAGAAATGAAGTGATCAGTTGGGAAATCAATAAAGTATAAAGTACATGGTGTGGTTGCAGATCAGGTTGCAGACAGACACTGAGAAGACATTGGGCTCCGTGTGACAAGATGCCTGTCTACCATGATGCAGACTGATGCACAAACTAAAGAACTCACTTCTGCTAGATAATCCTACTCTTCGTTTTCCCTGATCAGTTTGACATATTTTTATAGGACAAAACTATTTATTTTTTTTATTTTTTTAAACATTTATTCATTTTGAGAGACACAGCATGAACAGGGGAGGGGCAGAGAGAGAGGGAGACACAGAACCCCAACCAGGCTACAGGCTGTGAGCTGTCAGCCCAGAGCCCGACGCGGGACTCAAACCCACGAACTGCGAGATCATGACCTGAGCCAAAGTCAGACACTTAACGGACTGAGCCTCCCAGGTGCCACAGAAACTATTTCTTTATGAAAAATGGGGTGCCTGGGGGCTCAGTCCGTTAAGTGTCTGACTCTTGATTTTGGCTCAGGTCATGATCAGACAGTGTGGAGCCTGCTTGGGATTCTCCGTCTCCCTCTCTCTGCCCCTCCCCTACTCTCAAAATAAATAAATAAACTTAAAATAAATAAATAGATAGATGATAGATAGATAGATAGCAGAAACACTGCAATTCAGAGGCCATAACAGTCTCTTTCTCATCTCTCTGCTATTTCTCAGTCTGTTTTTAAGCATTATGTTATTGGATCCCACCCTGTGACTGGACAGCCAGATATGCCAAGGGGCTCAGGACACTCTCTTCCTGCCAATGAAACTAAAGTTAAAGATTAGAGTTAAAAAGGGGAGCCTGGGTGGCTCGGTCAGTTAAGCGTCTGACTCTTGATTTCGGCTGAGGTCATGATCTCAGGATTCATGGGAGAGTGCCCCACATCAGGCTCTCCACTGACAGCACAGAGCCTGCTTGGAATTCTCTCTCCCTCTCTCTCTGCCCTTCCCCCACTTGCATTCTATCTCTATCTCTATCTCTCAAAATAAATAAATAAACATTTTTTTAAAAAGATTAGACACGAAGAAATAGAGCAAACATGACTACTGATGGCCCCTAGCAATAATTCATATGGTAAATGTTCTGTTTCCTCACCCAGGTGTTGTGAACCACTGTCCTCCCCAACTTCCCCCCGCAGAATCTCCATGCTTTAGGGGAGTCCCCACACTACAGAATGTGCCCCCCACTCTTTGGGATAGTCATCAGGTGCTCATCAGTCTCTCTCCTTTCTGAGCCCCATCCTGCTTTTCCCTTCAAGGATTCTATTAATTTTCCCTCAGCCCCAGCCTGTGTGAAGGTGAGCTTTTTCCTGCATTGACCTTTATCTGGCCCCAGTCCCCAGATCATAATTTGGTCACAACCTGGGCTCCTTTGCAATATAATTATATTATATTAATTTTAATTATGGTCTATTAACATTATATATTAATTATATAATATTATATATGGCTAATGTAATGTTAATATAATCATATTAATTATATCACAATTATATTTCCCCATGGGAAACGCCAAAGGTAGAGATTCATGAAATAATAGGCCAACCAAGAAGGACTACCATGTAAACTTAAAAGTCAAGAGCTAAACTTGACAAAACAAATAACAAGTACTAATTGACTTCAGGGGAAGACAAAATTAACAAGAGCTGTGTAAGACCGAGGAGGGGGTCACAGTGACACCTGGATTTAGCCAGGGCCTTTAAGACACTACATTTATGGAGCTTACCATGTGTTAAGCTCTGTCCTAAATATCTCACCACCCAAGCTCTTGTAATCCTCACAAATAACCCGAAGGAAGCATTACTTTTAAGCTCACTTTGCAGGGGAGGAAACCAGCTCAGAGACAGGAAAGAACTTAATATCACAGAACCAGAATTTGAACCCAGGTCCATCTGACGCCAAAGCCTGTACTGACCTTCAGAGCATGTGATTGATAGGGTCTAGCACAGAATGACTGCTCCATCAATATTCATTGAATGAATGAACGAAAGAAGCAGTGACGTGAGAACGAGAAGGCTCGTGTATCTTGGAATTGGATTATACATCCACAGTAGAGCCGGAAGCTTCAATGGAGGAGATGATTGTGCAGCTACTGAATCACTGATATTTATCGAGTGCTTACTCCGTGCGAAGTGCTTTAACACTTCATGACAATCCTCTGGAGGTCAGTAGAAATATACTGAGCATTCAGATACTCTGCCTAGCCCTGTCCTGGGCCCTCGGGATGGCAGATTACCTGCAAACATCCACAGCCCAAATGCAGAAGAAAGACTTGTAATGTTCTTCATGCCATAAATAGGGTTATCTGGGGTCTTAATTTACCTACTCTCCACTCACCCTCTACAACCATGAGCAATCCATCAGGAGCCAGATTTCTTTGTCTCCGGGGATTTGGGAGTGATCAACAGCCTTGAATATAGTAGAAAGCCAACCCCTCCTCCAGTTCTCACCACCTCCTCATAATAGGCTCCCAAATAGCGGGAGCAATTTACAGTATAATGAATTTGTTTTATTCCGGTTCAGCCTGGGCACCACGGCCCCTGCCTGCCTTCCTGTTGTTTTATTTACTCCTTAGCCATTCTCGTTTTTGTAGCTATTCCCTTTAGCTCTCCTTTTCTGTAAGGTCATTCTAAGGACAGGATGTTGCAATGGCCAAGATGAGTTGTGAACAAGTGCAAGTCAGATGTGTGCTGGTGTTTCTCTCTCTTTTTGGGGGGTTCTCTGAAATCTGGCCCATAAAGAAAAATATCACACGCTCAAGATTTAGAGCCCAAATTCCGGTTTTGAGGTCGGTGTCATTCAGATGAATGCCCCTGAGCCAGGCACAACAGAACAGTTACTGAGAGAGATAAGGTGATTCAGTGTTGTACCTTAGTGAGCTGTAACTCACGAAGGGTGGGGGGGAGACATTTTTGTAACCACTAAAATGTGTAAGGCCAGCCTTAGCCCTATATATTGCTGTTTTCCACAATGGTTGTTTCCTGAAAAATCTATCTCTTTCACCACAGGGTGCTAGGGGCATTGAAAATTAGTCAGTTTGCTCTATTGGCCTTGTTAACTCTTGTGTCAGGACATTAATACAGGATAATAGTAATCGCATTTGGTGTTAAATATCTGCAGTGTTAGGGCAGTGGCTTTGAATCTCAACCCACTACATCTGATTAATAGCAATACTGATCATAGCACCAGGAAGATGGACTCCCCAGCCTTCTTGTCCAGACAGTATAAACACCCCAGAGATAAATGCTTCATTCATATGTGAGCACAATTAATATTAGCTTCTAATTATTTCTGGCGCATGCTCTTTGATGCTAGAGATTTTGAGTCACAGTGGTCAAAGGGTAATGCATCATAACAGGTTACAACATCCCCAAGGATTTCATGATTGACATAAAAATGGTTTTTTCTCCAACTGATTGACACTATGGCAGGTGTGATGTGATGGCCAAGCTTTTAGCTGTCCATTAAAAGATATTAAATTGGGGGGATGTGGCTTCAATAATTAGCTTCCACATTTGGGAAAAGAGACCAGGTGGACCATGGAGAGAGTTCTTTTGGGGGCTAGAGCGAAATAACTTTCCAGTTGAGTCAGTGCAAACAACTTGAAAATTGATTTCCAAAAATTTCTGGAGTGTCTTTTTTTTTCCTGGAGGGACATAAATGGAAACCAAAGGTTTATAGTGAATCAGCAAGACAAGCTCTAGCTAGAGGAAGGCAATTTGCCAAAGACAAGATTTTGTCTTTGCAGAGACGTTGTGCAAACAGGTGGGGAATTGTGTTATCTTAAAAAAAATTGGACCATATGTTTCAACCATTCATTGGGAAAGGAGAAGATGTATCTCAAGAACTATAACACACTGTAACCAAATGGGTATGCTTGGGAAGGGTTGCAGAATGGGCATCCCACTATGTTCTAAAGTTCTGTGTGCCAGAAGGACAAGATTTCCCTGACCTTTGGTGACGAACCCCATTTGGTCCTGCTACTTGCTCTGTGACATTGTTTTGGTTTGGACAGAGGGTTTTCAAATGCATATTTGTTCATTGGAACGCTGGAAGTTTTGGAGGCAAGCAATCCATGGATTTATAGACTGCGGTCTCTTGGGGAACAAAGACCTGGATTTTTTCTGTGTCTGGGGCAGGTGAGCCAATAGGAGGAAGGAAGTACTACTAGGTAAAGATGATTCTAATAGCCTAGAAAGGCAAACCATCATGTTGTTGCTTAACAATAAAATCCAGGCACACCTGCTCAATGTATTTGCTTAGGTTAACAGATCTTAGTCTTCTGGCCTTCAAGTTCCTTACCCAATTAAACGAAACAAGAATTTAGTGTCTGCTATGCATTCTGATGCTAGAATCAAAAGAAAATAGGCTTTTTTGAGGAGCTCACTTTGCACTGTAAGAATAGGTTAGAATACATATAACAACGAATCCGTAGTGCTAAAGCGCTTGGAAACTGCACTCACCAAATGGTGTAGAAGTCCACAAAAACAGTCCATTTCTCTGGGAAGGGAGAAATGATACACAATGCCAATAAAGGCTTCACAGAGGAGTGGATATTTCAGCTGAGCTTGAAAGATGAGGGTGGGGGTGGAAAACACAGTGGCTCAGGTGGGAAAGGGGTGTTCCCAGCAGTAGTTTGCCTAAGGAAGGGTGTCATATGATCTCCACCCACCAGGAGCTCCCAGGAAGGCAGAGAGGAGAGCAGAGCATCAACAAAGTCTCCAAGGGCATGTCCATTTACTCAGGAACTGTTTGTTGAGGATCCGCTATATTCCAAGTACTGGACTCTGCAATAAACACCATGGTGATGTGGATAGGATGTTGAGGTTAGCTTTTTTCTTTTCTTTTCTTTCTTTCTTTCTTTCTTTTTTTTTTTTTTTTTTGTTAATGTGTATTTATTTTTGAGAGAGAGACAGACAGAGTGTGAGCAGGGGAAGGGCAAAGAGAGAGGGAGAAACAGAATCCAAAGCAGGCTCCAGGCTCTGAGCTGTCAGCACAGAGCCTGATGTGACACTCAAACCCACAAACTGTGAGATCATGACCTGACCTGAAGTTGGACGCTTAACCGACTGAGCCACCCAGGCACCCTTCTTTATTCTTTTTCTTTTATCTGCTTTGACACTATTATAGAAACTCACTACTATATAAGTTATATGTATCATATATATTATCTAATTAAATATATTACATATAATCTATTATGTATATAAGAAAGTAACTTACAAAAAATAAGTTAAAGAGTTTGTATTTATAGTAATTTTTATTACTGCTGCCAAGTAGAAGAGGTCTGTCTGTTCAAGTTTGGGGGAAAAGAAAGGATTGAGGTCTTTTAAAACAATAATGTATTTAGTATATATACATTATATCATATACATAATATATATGCTATATGATATGAATAACTTATGTATATATAGTTATGTTTACATAATATACATTTTAATAATTATTTATATTTATACAATTTTTACATATATCCAAACCTAATTTTTTAAATTTTTTTTTCAACGTTTATTTATTTTTTTGGGGACAGAGAGAGACAGAGCATGAACGGGGGAGGGGCAGAGAGAGAGGGAGACACAGAATCAGAAACAGGCTCCAGGCTCTGAGCCATCAGCCCAGAGCCTGACGCGGGGCTCGAACTCCCGGACCGCGAGATCGTGACCTGGCTGAAGTCGGACGCTTAACCGACTGCGCCACCCAGGCGCCCCAGCAAACCTAATTTTTTAAACAGTAATAAAGTCCTTGTGCCACATCACAGTTTGGTCATCCCACCAAGTTTACTTTTATAAGATCATTGCTGAGCACTGACGTGGAAAGTGTGTGAAGGACAGAAGAGAAAGGGAAGAAGAGAGGAGTAAAGATGGATGTGAAAGTTGGCACTGGACACCCTGGGCCTTTTGCTGCCATTACCTGTTGGGAATGATGCACCATTGTAAATACGTAAGCTTGGGGGTGTGATGTGATAATGACATCTGAGTATCAGAAATAGAGTTCTGTCAAGGGATAGCCTGGGCCAAGAAAGTGGGGGGCCAGTTCAGAGCATAAGATGTGAGGTATGAGATGTTGAGGAACACAGCTATGCCAGTAGCTGTGAGAATGTATGGGAGGGTCAGGATGGAGAAACACTCATTCACTGAGAGCTGGTTAGATGTGTGAGGTGTTGGCACAGAAGGAAGACATCGAGATTGGTGCTCAGGTTTCCCCTTTAAGCGGGGGTGTGAACGTTGTGCTGTTTCTGGCTTAGACCATCCAAGAAGAAAGAGAAATGTGGGGAGGTTACACCATGTGCAGTTCTGGGCAAGATGAGGATTATCTCAGGAGGATTATCAAAATGAGGAAGATTTGAGAGCTGAAGACATAACAACTAAGAACCCACTAGATTTTAAAGCAAAGGTAGGGAAGGGGTAGGAGAAGAAAAGCCAGTGAGAAAAAGACAGGGAGATAGGAGGAACTAAGGGAAAAGAACTCACTTTTATCTGGTATGTTTCAAATTACACACAGCTAGGAACTTAACCTGTGTGATGGCATTTAGTCCTCAGAGAAGCCCGAAAATAATCTCATCCCACTTTACACATGTGGTTAAGATGTTCTGAAATATTAACTGACACTTTTCCTGCAGTCTCTCTTTGTACCCATCAGCCTTTTTAACGTGGCGCCCGTTAATTCATAGAATGAATTTCACAGAAGAAAGTAAGAGAAAAACCCTTCTGATTTTAAAGAGCCTAGAACTTTAATTTTCAAAAATAAGTAGCTTTAGAGAATTGAAAACCAAGAGAGTTGTGTCTCTGATTCACAGAGCCCCGGAAAGTGAGAAGGTAGGGGTGTCCAGCAGGATGGGCCACAGGCAACCTCAAAGAGTTCCTCGTGTCTCAGCGGCATGCAAGGGCAGTGGAAGGGTTCAAGATGGGAGTGGTGTGGAGGTAGGAAAAGGTATTAAAGAGCCCCATCACATGTCTTACACCCCAATAAAGCTGGGAAGTGGCTCCTGTACACTCATGAAGGGTATGAAACTAGCCTGGATAGACACAAGCTGGATGAGGCTTTGGGTTCAGGAATGAGGCATGACTCAGGGCAACCTGCATGGACAGACAGACAAGATCAGATGAGAGCAGACATCTTGCAGATGTCAGTGTGGGTACAGCCTGACTAATCCAGGATCAGAAATCCTCAACCCATAGAACTGTACGAGTCCACAGGACAAAGAAAGAACCTAGGGAAAACAAAAGGGGAACCCTTGAAATGACTGACATTGAATATTTGCCCCTAGCCAAATGGGGGATCTAAGCATGGGAGAAAAATAAAGGAAGTTCTATTCCTTGCACTGCTGAATTTGTGGTCAAAGATTCGTATCTACAATCATCAGTAAAATTGTATTTAGGAGAAAATGTTAAGGGACTTCCAAAGGTCATGTAGGTAGGCCGTGATGCAGCTTGTATGTGAGGTTAGGTCTGCCTGGCCCCAAGATCCTTGCTCTTGGTACCTATTCCATTTGTAATGTGCATTCTCATTTTCAAGAGTCAAGAGAAAAATGGTCAGCTGTGTCAGACTTTGGGGGTCTGGCCAGGAGGAGATCCCTAACCTTTTGTGTTTTTATTTCCCTGTACTGCTGAGAACAGATTATGGAGTCAGTCAGCTAAAGACCAGACTCAGCTCTTCATCTGTAAACATCCCATTGTCCCGTCTACTAAGAAACTGGCAGTGAAGCTGCAACTTTCTCTGGCACATTAAGGTAGGAGTTAGAGTTGGGTAAGAACATAACTTCAGAAGGGACAAAGTAAGTGAAAAAGAATTTTTATTTTAGAGTAATTTCGTTATTGTTGCCATGTAGAAGAGGTCTGTTGAAGTGAGGAAAGGAAAGGATTGAGGTCTTTTAAAGCAATAATGTAAATAAAAATTTACTATATGCCAGGAGCTGTATATCACTGCTATCGAAAGTACAACCCATTGGCCCATATCATGAATGCCACCTGGAAGCTTGTTAGAACTACCAGTTGTTAGGCTCCCCCCACCCACATCAAGTGAACCAGAATCTCTTGAAATGGGTGCCAGAAATATGTTTTATAAGGCCCTCCACTGGATCTCATGCATGCTGAACTTCGTGAAGGGCTGCTGTAGAAATATGAAAAGAATGACTGGATATAAGGAAATGGATTATGGAGAAATATAGCGTCAGGTGAGCCTAGAAATTACAAGTGTGGGAAGTATCCCATCACCATGGTTCTTATATTCTCAGTGTGTGCTCTTGGTAGTTAGCTTAGAGATAGATTCAGCGAAAAGGGTTGGCTGTGTTCATCCAGAATACATGCAATTTGCAACATACACAAGCAAAAGGTCAAGAAGAAGATAAAACTGAGGAGTCTAAGAGTGTAGTTGATTTGATTAAACTACATTAACCACACAGGTAGGGTGGAAATAATCCCAGGATGGAGGCAATTGATGGGTAGCTTTATCTAAGGATGCCATGATGTCTATATGCCACTTTCCTGCAGGATGTGACAGGAGAGGTGGAACGAGGTGGTCAGATAAAAGTGTGGTGCTACAAGTAGGTTGCTGACATGGAAAGGAACTAAGAGACAATGGAAGCTTTTTCTTCTCATTCACAATCGATCCTATGCTTTTTCTGATATCACAATGAGGCCCAGTCATCAGCAACACGGGGACAAATTACCGGGAAAACCAGAGAAATAATCTTCTTTCTATAACCTCCTGACTGGTTTTATGCCTCCCCTCCCCTCGCCTTCCTGGGATTCTAGTGTTTCCAAAAGGTGAATAAATCTGCAATCCAGTTCCATCTCCCCCACCTGTGAATTAAAGTGGAGCATCAGAATGTGCGTGCACACAAGCCTTGGTGCTCTATGAGAGATTTTTTTTTTCTTTTGCCTATCTAGAGAAATCACTTGACTTCTGTGTATTGCGTTAGGCCACTGTCATTAACAACAGTGGTGTCATTTTGATGTGCTCTGTGAGGCAGTGGGAGCTTTGAAGTTGAAAGATAGAACAGACATGGATAAATAGTACTCTGAGCAGACTGCTATTGCACCATTATTGCCAGCAATTATTTCACCGAGTGACACATCTGATAAAAAGTCAGCCACCTTCCTCCAGGAAGCATCTCAGTAGCTACAACTAGGGCCTTGTGCCTGATTTCATTCTTTATTCTCCTCTTTTTTTAATGGACAGCAGCTTGTTAATTTGCTGGCTGGAGCCTTGTGTGTCCTCCTCTGTTGGCTCTGGCTCCCTTTCTGTGAGTGGGGGTCAAGGTTTTAGATGCGGGCTTCGTGGGAGCTAGCGTGGGTTAAAGCCTGTGTCCTGGGATTGGCGAGGTCGTAGGCTTTTGATTGGTCCTTTCTGGGTTTCCTTTTTGCTCAGCTCCTTCTCAGCCTGTCATTACTTTTGACAGTTTTCCTTTCCTGGTTTTGGAAATGCAGATGTAACTTCTTAGAAACTGAACAGCTGTGTCTAAAGAAGACCTAGCATTTGATGGGCAGTGATTTTGATCACTTACAGCACCATGTGCACAGTATTGTCTTAGCATGGCTACCAGTATTAACTCTCTCAGTCTTTATAATAATGACTGGAGGTACTATCGCGATCATCCCCATTTTTTCAAACAGAGAAAGTGAGGAACAGGGACTAAACAGAGGCCACACAGCTAATAGTTAGCAGAAGAAGACTCATACCCAGGCAGTTTGGCTGCAGAGATCCCCCAGCTGCCTTTTTGGCTGTGCTGTGCTCTGTGGAGGATGTGCCTGGCATTAGAAGTGGGTAGAGGATGTGTGTACATAGTCACGAGTTAGAGGAATGAAGTTGGACTTTCTGAGGTTGCACTGAGACTTGTCCCTCGGTGCTTGTTCTGGAAGGATAGTAGTATCAAGTGGTCACATAGGACTCACTGCGTTAGGGACCCCTAGAGCCAGGACAGGGACGACCAGCTTCTGGTTAGAAAATCGTGCATGTGTAGAACTGGATGTCCCAATGGCAGTGATGGAGTAGTGGCCCACATATAAGTGGGTCTATGCCCCTGGGAGGTGCTCAACAGCATGGGGGGTATGGGCTGAGGCTTGGTGGGCTGTATCAGGGCTGGGGAGATGGTTGCTGGCAGACATTTTTTGGAGCTGGCTGCATAATGATTGGTCCTGGAGCCCTGGTTCTAGTCTGGCTCAGTCCAAATGGGAAAGTTTTCTAAAATCTCTACAACTCTGTTTCCAAATGTGATGTCTAAGGAACTTATCTGGGTAGACCATATCTGTATGCATTTCTTTTTCTTCTCCCTCCACCTCCACAAAATGTATCATTTAGGTAGACATCCTGCTTTAAGGAAGACTATCAGAACCTGTAAGTTTTGCCCATGCCTGATTCCCTGGCATGACTTATTGACCATGTGATTTAATCAGATGGTGTGTTGATGACAATAACTGAGGCTGTTACCTAGAATTGAGGAAGTGTGCTTTTAACCAGCTTTGCACAGTAAATATGGTAGAACTGTTACTTCTTCACCTTTCTTTCTTTTTCCCATTCCTACCCCAAGTGGGCAATCAGGCTTTGGTAAAATTGCCAAAAGGTACATTAGCATCCTAAGACATTTTAATTACAGTAAAAATCTTCATGGATGGTGTAAGGGAGACAAGAGAGAGGAGGGTTATTGTGTAGGACGACTTTCACTGTCACTGATGGATGTTGACTACAGTACAGTATTAATGAACTCTTGTCATATACTATATTTAATGTAACTGACAAGAAGGCAGCAGATGAAAGGGTCTGTATCTGCAGGCAGCCTGACCTAGAATGAAGCAAAGTATTCCTAAGCTTACTCTTGTATGGAAGAGCAAAGGACTGTCCACAGGCACTTTGAAGTGACAAAAATACACTTGTGGGCACCTTCCAACATTCTGAAAAATTGCTCATTTCTGCAAACCCTGTAGCCTGAGACCAAGCATCTGAGCATGGGAGATGATCACCCACAATCTTACAGCAAGGGAGGGAGAGAGAAAGAGAGAGAGAGAAGAACCATTGGCTCAGTTGTGATCATGTGACATTCGGCATCCCATACTAGTTGTATTGCGAGGCGTTGCTCGCTTATCAAGTTACAACTTATTAGAAATATTTGCTCATCTTGCAGAAAAGTTGCAGAACAAGTTGCTCACAATCCAAGGGTCTACTGTATATTGAAAATGCCATAAGGCAAAGGATTTTTTTTGTCTTGTAGGGGTTCCCAATGTCAGTTAATTGTTGTGGTATGTGCCATGATTCCCACTAATTTCCACTATGGATAGAAAAAGAACAGTCTAAAGAGTTAAATTTTCGAAAGTGTTATTGAGGAACTAAGCTAAAAAAGTCAGAGTTACAAGATTATGGAAATTGTCAACTCCAAGCTGCGCATTGAAACCAAAACAGAGGCAATCCAGACATGTGGTACCCCAAGAAGAGAGCGAACTAAATAGAAAGTATAGAAGGATGTGTTATACCCACAGTGCAGGGAGAGTCGGTTTGACATCGGCCTTGGGATCTTGAGGCAGAGGTGGGAGTGATGGGAAATAGTGTCTGCAATTAGGTGCTCAGGGAGCATCTGAATTCATCCTTTCTTCTGTGGAACAGTCTTGTCATTTTCTTAATACTTTGGGGTCCTGTGTTCCAAGGAGGAAAAATACCCACCCCCAGATTCAGGGGTAGACAACTGACTCAAGCCAAGAAAGGGAAAATGTACTCTCAGAATTCTCCTGAAACAATCGTGAATGAGAGGTTGCACAGTTGCTCAGTTAAAAGCCTGGAGCAGCTATTGCCCATCTTTTCCTTCACAATGAGATAGCTTCATTCAATCTGAGAATGAAGTCAACACTGAGGAAAGAAGAGTCTAGGGAAACAGAGATACAATTCTTATGATATCATGTTAACACCTGAATCACACTGCACCTGAAGCCATCACCCTGGACTTTCAGACTCATAAGCCAATAATTTGCTCCCTTTGCTTAAAGGAGTTTTAGTTATATTTCTGTCCTTTGCAATTAATATAAAAATGCCTTTACTGCCTTGATGCCATAAGAATTTTTATAACTAAAAGTGTTTTTTTGTTTCCGAACCAGGATCACCCAAACTTACTATGAAACAAACATCTAATGTTCCGTGGATCAGCAATCTTTCTTTGCAAGTGCAAGGTAAAAAGTATTTTAAGCTTTTTGGGCCAAGAAAGCACACTGAAAACATTATGTAGTTACTTATATAACCATTTAAAATGTAGCCATTTAAAAAAAGTAAAAACCATTCTTATCTCCCTGGCCAAAAGAAAAAAGAGAGAGAGAGAGAAGGAAGGAAACAAGGAAGAGAAAGAAAGAAAAAGAGAGAGAAAGAAAGAAAGAAAGAAGAAAGAAAGAAAGGAAGGAGAGAGGGGGAAAGGAAGGAAGGAAGGAAAAAAGAGGAGAAAGAAAAAAGAAAGGAAGGAGGGAGAGAGACGAGGGAGAGGGAAGGAAGAAAGAGAGAAGGAAGGGAAGAAGGGATGAAAGAAAAGAAAAATAAAAAGAAACAAGTCAGCCTCTTTGATTTAGCCTGCAGGCCCAACAACAACAAAAATGACACATCTTACTTTGAGCATTCTTTCAGTTTCTGTGTCTTAAGAGAAAGAGGTCATTTCATTTCCATCCTGCAAGACTCGGCACAAATATCCCCTTGCCATAGAGGTTAACCTTGCCCTGGAGCTTCTTGCCCACTGCCTAGGCTGGCTCTATGCTCCCTCTTCTCTACTCCTACTCCACCGTGCTCATAACCTTTACCTTATTCCTTCATACATTTTGACATTTAAAAATTATGAAACTTCAGCATTACAAAATGATATAAAAATACTGAAATAAGCACTTGTGTAAAATGTGTAAGACCAAGCACGTTGGTTAATTCATTACCAACACATTTGATGCCCATTTTTATGTTAATTTATTTTTGAGAGAGAGAGAGAGACAGTGTGAGAGCAGGGGAAGGGCAGAGAGAGAGAGAGAGGAGACACAGAATCCAAAACAGGCTCCAGGCTCTGAGCTGTCAGCACAGAGCCCAACGTGGGGCTTGAATCCACAAACTATGAGAACATGACCTGAGCTGAAGTTGGACACTTAACCTACTGAGCCACTCACGCACCGCTTGACGCCCATTTTAGACCCTTTTCCAAACACATTACGCCCTCCTCTACAGATGCCGACTACCCAGAGTTTGACACCTGTCATTCTTTTGCATTTCATTTTTATTTTATATCATCTGAAATTATTCTTATATATATATATATATATATATATATATGTGGGTATAACATTGTTAAATATGTTTCAAACTTTATGTAAAATATATGGGTTCTTCTGAAATTGGCTTTTTTCCTTTTTCTTTTTTTCACCTCAGGATTGTGTCTGTGAGAGTCATCAAAGTTGATTTATGTAGCTATAGCTCATTAACTTTTACTGCTCTATTGAAATACATTTGATGAATATACCACAATCTGTCTATTTTCCTGTTGATGGACAGCTAGGTTGCTTCCAATTTTTTTCACACGCAGAGACGTGCTGCTCCGAAAATATTTTGCCTGCATCCTCATATACATCTGCGAAGGTATCTGCACAGTATACATACAGGTCAGGAATTGGTTGGTTGTAGGTTATGCACATCTTCAGATATTCTAGAGATTGCTATATTCCTACCCAAAAGCATTCAATTTCTTCCCTCTTACTAGCAGTCTACAAGAGTACTAGTTACTCCAAATCCTTACCAAAATTTTATGTTGTCAAAAATTTTTCCTTTTTTTTGATGGAGAACTGCAAACATATAAGAAATTGACATAAGAGTATAATAGACCTTATGTATGCATCATTCAGTTCCAAGAGTTATCACCTCAAAGCCAATCTCACTTCATTGGTACTTATACCCACCACTTTTCTATCATACATCATTTTATTTAAAAAAAAATTTTTTTAGCGTTTATTTATTTTTGAGACAGAGAGAGACAGAGCATGAACAGGGGAGGGGCAGAGCGAGAGAGAGACACAGAATCTGAAACAGGCTCCAGGCTCTGAGTGGTCAGCACAGAGCCTGACGTGGGGCTCTGTCCCACGGACCGTGAGATCATGACCCGAGCCGAAGTCGGATGCTTAACCGACCGAGCCACCCAGGCGCCCCTATCATACATCATTTTAAAACAAACATCAGACAAAGGTATTACTGTCATTTAATCTGTAATTATTTATTACATTAAAACTATAAGAAGTATTTTAAAGAATAACCACAATAGCATTGCTGCACCTTAAAAAATATTTCCTAATAGTACATTTCCAATAGTGGCATAGTCATCACAAAAATATTTTAGCAGTTCGTTTTAACCAGTATCAAATGAAATCTGCATATCACAATTGATCGATACGTCTCATATCTTTTTTAGACTAGAGATTTAATTTCCATTTTCTTATTTCCCTTTCTGTGTTTATTTTATTAAGAAATTAACTGGTTTGGGGGTGCCTGGGTGGATCAGTTGGTTAAGCATCCAACTTCGGCTCAGGTCATGGTCTCACAGTTTGTGAGTTCAAGCCCCGCGTTTGACTCTGTGCTGACAGCTCAGAGCCTGGAGCCTGCTTCAGGTTCTGTGTCTCCCTGTCTCTCTGCCCCTCCCCCTCTCGCACTCTGTCTCTGTCTCTCAAAAATAAATAAACATTAAAAAAATTTTTAAGAAAAGAAATTAAGTGGTTTGTCTTGTACAAATTCCCGTAGACTAAATTTTGCTGTTCGCCTCTCTATGATGCCTTTTGACATGTTCCTGTAAATTGCTAGTTCGTCTATAGATTGGAGGGTTGATGTTGTATTTTTACACCACAATGTCTGGCTGTCTCACTTGGTTTTATTTTAGCAGTTGATGCTCAATCTCTAGATTCATTGATTCATCTGGTGTTGCAAAATACGGCATTCTGATTCTCTCGTTCTTTCTTTTTTTTTTTTTTTTTTTTTTTTAATTTTTTTTTTTTTTTTAACGTTTATTTATTTTTGGGACAGAGAGAGACAGAGCATGAACGGGGAGGGGCAGAGAGAGAGGGAGACACAGAATCGGAAACAGGCTCCAGGCTCTGAGCCATCAGCCCAGAGCCCGACGCGGGGCTCGAACTCCCGGACCGCGAGATCGTGACCTGGCTGAAGTCGGACGCTTAACCGACTGCGCCACCCAGGCGCCCCTCTCTCGTTCTTTCTTAATTGACTAGCTGGGATACTGATAAAAGTGTCCCTTCCTCTGCTATTAACTTACTTGGTGATAGGGTTCATATAGTAAAGATCAGACAAAAATGACTCACTTCACTATTTACAAGTTCTTGAAAAAATGACTTGGTTTACAACCATCCTTCAATAACAATTAATAAATTCATTTTTGCATTATCTTCTATTTTTAATGATAAAAATGTATAAAAGTTCATGAATTCAAGGCTATTTGATGGGTTTCAACGTATACTGCTTCTTGTCTTTATAATACTCAAAAGTTCTCAGTTGTGGCTGATGGAACCTTCTTGAATTGGATCCTGTGTGCCTTTGACAATTTGATATCTTCTTGACATCTACTCTGACAGGATATTCCATGTATTATCTTGTATTTATCTTTCTCCAGACCTGGAATCATCTAGTCCCCTGAAGAAGCTCTGGTTTCTTTTAGTGGAAAATGGTATTTGGAATCGAAAATCTAGGCATTGAGGCTTGTTCATAAGATATTTTAATTCTTATCAGTCTGATGGGTATATAATGGTATAAATCTGTAAAACCTCACTGGTTTGAATTTGTACTACCTAAATGATTACTTAGATTGAGTGTTTGTATGAGTGTTTTTACCATTTGGGTTTCTTCTCCTATAAATTGTCAATTCATATCTCTTGTTCATTTTGTTCCATTGGACTGTGGTCTTTCTTATTGATTTTGGGAAATTCTTTATGTATTTTGCATACCTGTTCTTTGTTGGCTATATTTGTTTCAAAAAATTCTCCCTATAAGTAACCTGTCTTTTTATTGTTGCTATACTCTCTTTAGTTAAGAGAAGTTCTTAATTTTAGTGCAGTTAAATATATTTTTTATTTCTCTTATAGTTTATACCTCTTTGAGTCTCGAAAAAAACTTTCTGAGAAAGTTTCCTAAGTGGAGGTCTGAGAAGACTTGCAGACCCTCTCCTGAGTAAAATAACTATACCTGATAAAAATTATGAAAATAACATCCATTTGAAGTCTCCAGACATATGTTCTAAGACATACAGTAAATGAAGAACATTTATCCCAAAACATCTAGAAAGTCTTGGTAAAAACAGTGTGAATCTGTGGTACCAAAGGCATGACCCTCCCACCTCCCCTTTCCCAGCTCAACCTGATGGAAGCAATACTCTGATTGGGTTTGGTCAAGAATATGAAGCTCCCTTTCCCATCAGTTCTCAATGAAGGACTACTGTATCTCTGTAAGAAAAGCAAGCCACCAGTGTTTGCCATCCCCCTTCTGCCTCCGTATAGCAGAGAACAATTTCCAGGTGAGTGTGGCCAAGATGTAAGAGCTCCCTTCCTTCAACCAAGTCTTACTTGTAGGGCAGAGGCTTTAGATCAAGAATACTGATAGCTCTGGGGCACCTGGGTGGCTCAGTCAGTTAAGCGTCTGGCTCTTGATTTCAGCTCAGGTCATGATCTCACAATTGTGGGATTTAGCCCTGCTTTAGGCTTCGTGCTGGGCATGCTTAAGATTCTCTCTCTCCCTCTCCCTCTGCCCCTGCCTTTCCCCAAAAAGACTACTGATTGCTCTGATCACCTTTAATGAGCATGATTAGAAAGCAAAAGTTCCATGCTTTGAAAGCAAAAAAGTGCCAGGGGCTACTGCCTCTATCTAGCACCATGCTCACAAGACAAAAGTGTCACTCAAGAGAAGCGTGCCACTGTCTCCACCCCTAGCTTCACAGCAGTGGCCTTGAAATTTCGCTCAGTTGAAGAACAGAGAGCTAACTGCATATCTCTCCCCAACAAAACTTAGTTTATTTGGAACAGAATGTGGGAAAGTTCAAGACTAAGAGTACTCTTGATGGTAAACAATTAAGAGAGGGCTGGTAGCTGCATGAGAGCATCAGCTAAACCGTAGGCCAGCTGGATCACTACAAAGAACCAGGGAAGAGACGGCTAAGTAGAGCCACCCTAGGGTTAAAACAAAGCCTGGACAACTTGCTTCAAAAACTACTCTTATCAAAGACTTTTATTTCATTAGATCAAACAATGGAACAATTTAAGCCCTAGGGTATATTGAAAAACAATAGAGAAATTAGTATGCAATTCATGAAGACTAAACAACTGGGTGTGATACCAAGAGAGACAGTGTAACAGAGAAACAGAGAAAGAGACAGTCATAAAACCTTGCTAAAATTGCCATAATCCCAGGGTGACATGCATTAGGTTGAGTCCCCTAAGGAGCGATATCAGAGGCTTCACATTTCAGGGAGAAATAAAGTTTATTAAAATAGTCTATACACATCAGTAAATGAATTAACAAGCAAGCAAGGAAGTGTTAAGGAGGGGCTGTATTAATAAGGTTAGTACTTTGAAAATTATTGTGCCTTTCTTTCTTTTGGCTTCTTTATAAGACATAGAATTATATAAAGTAATAATTAAAGCAAGGTATTGTTGGAAGGAAGAATTAGTGCTCAGAGTTGCTACAATATATTATCTAAAATGTGCAGATTTCACCAAGAATTATGAGACGTGAAAAGGAATAGGAGTCTGTGAAACATGCAACAGAACTAGCCGTGAGAGGGCCAAGATGTCAGACTTAGACCACGATTTCAAAGCAGCTATTAAAAATTCAAAGAACTGGGCCCCTGGGTGGCTCAGTTGGTTAAGCATCTGACTCTTGATTTTGACTCAGGTCAAGATCTCACGATTCATGAGTTTCAGCCTCACATCAGGTTCTGCACTAACAGTGCAGAGCCTGCTTGGGATTCTCCTCTCTCCCTCTCTCTCTCTGCCCCTCCCCAGCTCCTTGTCTCTCTCTCTCTCAAAATAAATAAATAAACTTAAAACAATTTCAAAGAACTGAATCAAACCACCCTTACAGATGTAAGGGAAGATATGATGACAACACCTTCTTTTTTATTGTTTATTTATTTTTGAGAGAAAGAGAGAGACTGAGCCTGAGTCAGTCATGACTCATGGGGGAGGGGCAGAGAGAGAGAGACACACACACAGAATCAGAAGCAGGCTCCAGGCTCTGAGCTGTTAGCACAGAGCTCGATGCAGGGCTGGAACTCATGAACCACGAAATCATGACCTGAGCTGAAGTGAGATGCTTAAGCCATTCAGGCAACCCCCTTGAAAATATTTTTAAATAAATAACCGTTGAAAACTTCCCAGGTAGGTACAGCATTCCAATGTTACCCAGGCTGCCTCCCACTGCCAATGTTTTAACTAATGTTCAGCTCACTGTGTGTCTATTTATCATCTATTTTGACTTACTCCTACCACTTTGTGCTGCCTTTTTAATTTTTTATAAATCTTTTCTGGCTTATTTCACATTGATATATTTTTTGTTGCATTTTCTTTTCTGCTGATTTGGAAATTATACACTGCTTCTTCTGTTAAATGGCTACTCTTAAATTTTACTGCTGCACACTAAACTTAATGTCTAAGTACTAGGAATACTTCTGCACTTCTGAATAGTTCAAACATTTTGGATGGTTTAACTCTGATCACCAATGTATATCTATTCCTCTAATATTGTTTATCTATTTTTTCCTAGCTTATATTGCTTTCCTTTTTTTTTTCAATAATTGTTTCCTTAAATTTACTCACTTAGATTTATTTGCTACTTTATTTGTTCACCTTTCTTTCTGTATTTTACAATTTCCTTTTGAGATCATTTTTCTTATTCCAGGCTAAAAGGGGATTTTTTTGGAAAAACTAATAATATTAATCTAAAAAAAGTAAAAAAGGACACAAATGACCAATAAGAAAATAAAAAAGACATCTCTTTTAGATTGTCCCAATATTAAAAAAGGTATGATTAGGGGCGCCTGGGTGGCGCAGTCGGTTAAGCGTCCGACTTCAGCCAGGTCACGATCTCGCGGTCCGTGAGTTCCAGCCCCGCGTCAGGCTCTGGGCTGATGGCTCAGAGCCTGGAGCCTGTTTCCGATTCTGTGTCTCCCTCTCTCTCTGCCCCTCCCCCGTTCATGCTCTGTCTCTCTCTGTCCCCAAAAAAATAAATAAATGTTGAAAAAAAAAATTTTTTTAAAAAAGGTATGATTAACTTTATCCTAAAAATCTTTAAATTTTCCTTGAAACAGAAGGATGCCACTCATTGTGACATCACAGAACACCAAAGACAAAGAGAATATCCTGTATGTCTCCAGATATTACCTGAGAAGGGAAGACAATGAGACGGTTGAAGCTGTTTAAACTACACTAGAATTATATTCCTTACTAAATTATCATTTAAGTTCAAGTGAAAAATAAAAACCTTTTCACACAAGGAAAAACTAAAAGAGTTCATCACCGATAGACTCTTCCTAAAGACAGTTAAAAAGGTGATGCTTAGGGGCCCCTGGGTGGCTCAGTTGGTTAAGTGTTGGACTTTGGCTCAGTTTGGCTAAGGTCAGGATCTCACTGCTTGTGGGTTCGAGCTTGGAATCTGGAGCCTCCTTTGGATTCTGTGTCTCCCTCTCTCTCTCTGCCCCTCCCCAACTCATGCTCTCTCTCTCTTTCTCTCTCTCTCTCTCTCAAAAATAAATAAACATTAAAAAGAATTTTTTTTAAAAAGTTGAGGCTTGAAAACAAGACACAGACTACCAATAATAAGGATAAAAAAGGGGTACCTATCATTAACAATACTGTATTATACCCTTAAAACTCTGTTAAGAAGGTAGATCTCATTTTAGGTGTTCTTATTGCGATAAAATATAAATAAGTAAGAAGGATTAAAAAGAAAAAGTAACAGAAGAAAATATACCAGGCATGAAAAGTAATTCTCTGATTAGGGAAGGTATTTTAACTGACACAATATTCAAAAGGCATACATTAAAACATTTGTGTAAATAACTAAATCATTTAAAAATATTCATATCAAAAATAAAATGTCATGTACAACATCATAAACCCATTTGTCAAAAGGCAAAGACGGTGTATTTATTTCTGATAAATACTAACTGGTATATCATTCCAAAGATTCCACTGATGAACTAAACAAGCTATACAATTAAAAAAAAAATTTAATGTTTATCTATTTTTGAGAGAGAAACAGAGTGAGAGTGGGAAAGGGTAGAGAGAGAGAGAGAGAGAGAGAGAGAGAGAGAGGGAGACATAGAATCGGAAGCAGGTCCCAGGCTCTGAGCTGTCAGCACAGAGCCTGACATGGGGCTCAAACTCATAAACCATGAAATCATGGCCCGAGCCGAAGTCGGACGCTTAACTGAGCCACACAGGTGCCTCCTCAATTTTTTTTAAAGACAAACTGTTGTAGACATTAGTATGCCACAAAGACAGTGATGAGCTTAAAGGTTGAGGTTTATTACTAGGTGGTCCCACTCCCCAGTCTAACATGGATAAATCATGACTGACCACGAAAGTCTAAGTCAAACACATTAATCATCAGTCCTTTTCTGGTTATCATTCTGGGTGTGGGCACAGGCTCCCATCCTGACCGACGGGACCTGAAGGGCCGTGTGCAAGGTGCCTCTAGAAAAGGTTTCCTCTCTAATGGGAAGAGTGCCATCAAAGAAAATGGCCTTTCTTCACAGGACATTGCTACATCTGGACATGACTTTTAAAAGAATGGCAGCCACTGTGTGACCACAAACACAGTGGTGGCCAGCACACGGAAGGAGCAGGCACAAAAGGGAAAACACCCAGAGTCTCAGTAAAATGGCATGTTCCTGCATCAACCAATCCTGTGACTAAGTCTCCCCCGGCCTTTTCATTTTATCAGGTGACAACCACCTACTGTCCCAGCCACATTTAGCTGGGCATTGCGATACTTACAGTCAAAGCATCCTGGTTAATAGAACATTCCACCTTGAAGAGAGTGTGGAAAACCAGGGACTCAGTGATGGGTGGTAGAATGTTTTAAGACACCCTCTTTGGGGAATCATTTGGCAGTATCAAATACAGTTAAAACGTTTTCAAAAATGACAGAGCAATTCCAGTTCTGGGAATTTATCCTATACTATTATATCTGTGCACAAAGATATACACACAGGATGTTCACTGAAGCCTTGGGGGAAATAAAAGAAGCTGAAAACTACCTAAACGTTCATGGGTATGAGAAAGGCTAAATAAAATACTCATTATATGGAATACTATGTAGCCCTTAGGAAGATTGATGGATGGGGGTTCCTGGGTGGCCCACTTGGTTGAACGTCTGACTTTGGCTCAGGTCATGATCTTGTGGTTCGTGAGTTTGAGCCCCGTGTCGGGCTCTGTGCTGACAGCTCAGAGACTGGAGCCTGCTTTGGATTCTGTGTCTCCCTCTCTCTGCCCCTCCCCACTCATGCTCTGTGTCTCTCCCTCTCAAAAATAAACATTAAAAAACAATTTTAAAAAGAATGATTGATGGATGGATAAAAAACAGTCCACACGTTATACTGATTTTAAAAAGATATACAAAAAATATATAAAGTGTATGTACAAATTAAAGCATACTGTGTTCAGATTATGCTCGTATGTACAGAAATTGTTTCTGGAAGGATAAAGAAGAAACTATAAAGTATGATTGTCTGTAAGGAAGGGAACTGGGTGACTAAGAGAGACCAGGCAGAAGAATCACTTGCACTGTTTACTTATCTCCCATCTTTAAAATTTGTGCAACTAGTATACGTGTTCTATTATAATTAATGCGTTAATTTTTGCATTAATAATAATGTTAATAAATAAAACATTAATAATGCGTTTGCATTAATTGAGGGGTGAAAGATCCTTGAAAGGCATATCCTTTCTTTGCAAGATGCCTTGATTAAAAAAGACTGTGTAAAACAAAAGCAGCCCACGGTCCAGACTGGTGCTGCCCAGTTGAGGCTTGAGGAAAAGGGCAGCCTTGGGGCTGGACTTAACCAGCTGGGTCCTGCAGTTCCTCCTGCCAGTGTGCAGAGGGCGCTGTGTTGGTGCTGAGTGTGCAAGTGACAGGAAGAACAGTTTGAGTGGCTTCTAAGACACGTGCTTGCTAGCTGGACAGGTCCCGAGCTCAACACTTGCAACAAACTCAGCAGTAGAGAAAATGTCCCTGTGTCTCAGGCTTGCCTGTTGTACACGGGACACTTTCAAATAGGGAACAGTGAGATGCAGAGCCCTAGAATGGTCTATTGGAGTGAGGCAAACTGCATTCCCATTGTGGTAAAGCCACATATCCTTTGTGACCTTAGGCCCTTACTTATTCATTTTTCCTAAAAAGAAGTATCTGAAGCACTTTTCTTAATGTAATTATGCATGTTTAATCTAAACAAACCTGAACAAAACAGAAACGTAAAGTGAAAGTAAAGGTCTCTCATATGTCCTGTCAGTTTTTCCCTCTGCTCCTGCCCTACCTTGACAATCATGTCTATGGTTTGCCCTATTTCCTCCCAAATTTTAATGACTCTAAATATACCTACTCATTTGACAAAAGTATGATCCTAATGTGCATTATATTTTCCCATTATATGCAACATAGGCCAGGAATCAGCAAACTTTTTCTGTAAAAGGTAGGATAGTAAACATTTTAGGCTTTACATACCATCCAGTTTCTGTCATAATTGCTTATCTGTGCCATTTCAGCAGGAAATCAGCTACAGATGATACATAATGAATGGATGTAACTGTGATTTAACAAAACTTTATTTACAATACAGGCAGCAGGGCCACGTTGGGCCTCAGAGACATAATTTGCCCACACACACACACACACACACACACATCATCTCCTTTACTGGGTACCTAATACTCCATTGAATGGATGAGTAAATCCCTTGTTGAAAGATATCTACAGCTATTTCTGTTAGGAGCTCTCTTAATCAAGCACTGCTTATCAACTAGCTGATACTCTCTCCATCCCTCTGCTCACTGCTTTCCCTGGTACACTGACATTTTATGCCTGCTCCTTACTGCACTTGTCTCCTTGTGCTTTCACCAGCTGAGCTTACCAGCAACTCCAGGCATGTTTAAACATTTGTACTTGTTCCTGTAGAATGGATTTTAATTCAATAGTATGCTAACTGAAGAAACAGAAGTACTTGAGAAAGAGATTGTTGATTCCAACCAAAAGTCTTTTTGAAAAGACTGGATTGAGGCAAATAGTTTTAAAAACAAATCTTGCAAGGTGGCTCAGTTGGTTAAGTGTCCCATTTCGGCTCAGGTCATGATCTCAAGGTTCATGGGTTCGAGCCCCACATCGGGCTCTGTGCTGACAGCTCAGAGCCTGGAGCCTGCTTCGGATTCTGTGTCTTCCTCTCTCTCTGCCTCTGCCCCATGTTTTAAATAAACACTTAAAAAATAATAAATAAACAAACAAACAAATAAAAAAAATTTTAATCTGTCAAATGAGGTATGGGTGAAATAACTAGAACAGATAGAAAAGCCAAGGAGCATGAGTTGGGCAGTGGGTGTGAAAGCCCCACGTTAGTTCTTTGGAAAGCATAGGCCCTGCTATTATGGTGCATCTGGGCACAGGTACTCTGTCCTGCTTCCTCCTGCAATTTTCAGAGGCTGGACTGGGCAGGGGAACTGCCTTCTGCCCAGTGACGCCCCACACTCCCACCTTGCCAAGCCATCTTTTCCAGGTCTTGGGGGACCTATTATCTCTGATTTTTAGCTTACGTTTTCAGACTCTCTGGCTGTGAAAGGTTAGTAAGCATGAGATTCTGCTTCTTCTCTCAAAGGCCCGGTCCATTAACATTTAAAATAGTGCCTATGCTGGTATTTACATTTTGATATCATTCATGCTTTATTTCTTTTGCACACTGTCTATTCTGTTCCCCCCAGTTTTTCTCCCAGGCAGAATCTATCTTATCTGACATTGCAAAGCAGTTAACATTGATTCTGGTGAATGGTCTACTTTGATTTTTGCTACAGGGAGATTTTAGCACAAATTCACATATATTGTTTTCTCAACAAATAGAAAAATATGTTCCACATTCATTGTGCCGCGTATGCCGAGCCTGCTCTTTTGTAACTCACTGTCTCGTCTCTTTTATTTGCTTTCTCTGTCACTGTCAATCTTTTCCTAATACTTCATCTTTTATGCAGACTCCTTCCTTGGAGCCGAATTTGGCAGTGGAGTTTGCCTAACTAATGGGGACCATATGCTCTGCAATTACATTCCCCAACAACGTTCAGATTTGTTAGCAAATATTGGAGAAGGCAAGTTGAGAAACTGAAGTGCAAAGACTGTCAGGAATTGGCACATCCTGACAATAAACCTGCTCTTGCTGACCCCTGTGAGTGAGTTCTGGTGTGGGCTGGTCTTGGCTTAGGCAGAACTGGGGTTTGTTTGTGGAAGTATCAGTCGATTGGTAGACTGTTTTTCAAGGAGGCTGAGTGCCTCTTATGTGTTCCCAATGGCATACTGTGCTGACCCCTCTAGATCAGTTTTGAATACATGACTCTTATCTATTTATCCGGTGGTTCCATCCGCTCCCAGACTGGAGACAGAGATCATGATGTTGTTACTTACTGTTGTATCCCCAGCTCCCAGTAGAGAAATGTGAACACAATAGCTATTCAGTAAATATTTGGCTGATGAACAATGAAGTAATCTCTAGAATACATTAAGTGCCGCTACACTATATACATTGCATGTATATAACTTGGATGGCTTTTCTCCACTCCCCAGTTCCTTCCCTTTCTCCAGGCTAGACCAGACTTAACCTTGGGAGTCCAGCCTCCCTCAAAGAGTTTAAACTCCCAGGATTCTGAAGAAGAGGGAAATCATGGCCCTGAAACCACAGTGCTAATTTTGAAGAGGTCTTTTTTGTCTTGAGACAAAGTTTCATCTATTGCTCCGTTGGGGGTGAGTGTGAGTCAAAACTTTAGAAACTTGTCCTGGGTTTTGATGATATAAATGCAGGGGGAAAGAACATTGCTTGGCTCTGCAGATGTCAAGAAAGGGTAGTCAGCTTGGGAGCACGCGGCTGAGGAGAAAAGTTTTCTAGCCTCCAAAGTCCTGTTTAAAGGCTACCTATGTCTTTACAGGCTTTCTCGCGGACGACCTCTGCATAAGCATGCGGTCCCTCTGGCACCACATCCAATGTCAGTGGCTCTCCCTCTCGCCCACTGTGCATTGCAGCCTTGCCCGGGCACCCGCTGACCATCTCCTTGGACCTGTAAGGGTCTGTGTGTGCACTCCGAGCTAGAAAGGCACTCGAAAGGCAAGCCCATGGCTCTTATCAGTCTACAACTTTGCCTTCATCCGAGAGAGCTAAGCTATCTGGCAGGAACTCAGGGACTTTGCCAACCTCATCCCCTCCCCACCCCCAAAACCCCCACAGACACGGGTGCTACAGAAACACAAGGAACACTCTTTGTTTTAGAACACAAATACATAAATTTTTAATCTGCGAAAAATACAAAATGAAACCATGTACAAGTTATGTACAAACCCTTTTTACAAGACAAGAGAGTTATCACTGGTTGTTACAGATGACAGAGTTGGGCAGATCATTTCAGAGCACCGGCATTTATTCTCTCCTCCAATTCCTGATCCGTCATGGTAATTAATCATAATCATAATCATAATGCCAGCAATCAAAAGTTTGAAAGACAGATGAATAAGCCACGCTCTTTTTCCTTAATGAATATGTAGGCTGACCTCTGTGTAAGTGTACTTTTTTTTTTCCTTTGTCCCTGAAGAAACATTGAGTGCAGGTTTTGGTGTTAAGTGGGGAAAGCTTTTGCTTCAGCATCTGGGTGGTGGGATGTGGGCCAGAAGTTTTAGGCAGGATGCAATCGTGCCACCTGGGAATGGAATGTTTTTAATTAGGATTTCCAGGCTGAGTTTGGTTTATGTCTGAAATGTTGCAGTTCTGGTCAAACATGTCTTGGGCTGTGCGAAGCGGAAGGAAGGAAAAGGGGGTGCGCCGCTCTGGGGCAGCGAGGCTTTGGTTTAGTGTGGAAATGGGGCTCTGTCAACGTTGTTGGCAGGGATCCCTTGCCTGCTGGCTGCCTCTCACACTGACCCTGAATCCCATGTGAGGAAAGCTCTGGTTTGCTCTGGCAGGCGTGTGTCAGTGCCGTGTATACATTTCCATCTAAGATTCTGAACAGCCATCTCGGTAACGCTTCCAGAGGCAGGGACACTGGAGAGCTTTGGTGTCACGTTTGTCCCTGTTCTGCTGAATTGCAAGGTAGGGGAGAAGAAACACAGATGTCCTCAAGGGGATAAGCAGACCAAATGAAACCTTTTTAAACTTAAATTCTACCTAAACATTAAGGTCAGTTTTCACTGGGCCAAAGAACCTCTCCCCTTCTGCTCCCTGTCCAGAAAAGCCACCAAGGCAAAGGGATGGTCACATTTGTTTTAAGAATGCTAAAACCAAAGCTTCCAGTGTGTGGTGTTCAGGAACGGATGAAGAATAATGGGGTGACATGAACAGGGAGGGGAAAGAAGAGGCCCACTTCAAGATCCCTCTCTTTTGAGTCCTTCTCCAGGAAGTCCTGCCCACCCTGCATTTCCCATGGCATCCAAAATAACACACAGCGGCCAGCTGACTGTCCACCTTGAGCCAGGCCTCATGACAAGCTCTGCAGATAAAGACACATCAACGAAGTCCTCGCCCTTATCATGTGAGTCTTTTTACTTCTGAGTCATCATCTCCAATACCCTTCAGCACCAATGAAGGTGACTCACCTTTCTTTCTTAGAGTTTCTCTCTCCTTTTTGCCATTTCTCTGTTTTTAGAGTACTCTGGATCCCCTATCACAGCGGCATTTACCAATTTTGTTCCTTTTAGCTCCTACAAGCATGGCTGTAGCCCCCTATCAGTCTTCCGCCAGATGACCTTCCATACCTATGCTTCCTCCCTTGGAAGACTCAGCCATGTTCCCCACTTCACAAGTATCTCAGTGGCTCTGACTTCCAAATGCACAAGGCCTGCTGGAACCCTCTCCCCAGCTCCACTTGCCCACTCCTTTTTGCCTGCAAGGTCCTCCTTAAGGAAAGCTCTCAGCTTCTTCCACTCTGAATGAATCCAATACGACATTGCTCAGCTGCCTACATTTGCTGGCTCCCCTTCCTGTCTTCTTGTTTTCTTTCTAGTCTTCCACATCATTCTTCCCTTGAGGTCCAAAGGCAGTGTCCCTTTCACAAAGAACCTTTTCCAGAACCAGTTATTGCCCCAACACCCAGTGCACCCACCAGCCCTTAACAGCCCCAACTAAACTTCTAGTATGATCCATAAGACTCATCTGAGGAGAGTAGGCGCTTCCCATACTGAGTTCTTGACTTGGAACATGCACCCTTGAGAACTCAATGCTGCTGAGAAAACATTTAGCTCTGCATATGTCCTCATGATGACTTCCAGGAGGAACTGACATTTGAAAACTTTCAACCTAAAAAATGAACAGGCATAGGTGTTCATCACTCCATTTACAACTTTTAGCAGCTTTCCGTAGATTTCTAAATCAAGTCTCAACCCTTGGCCCTTAAGACTGTCTACTTCCTAAGGTCTCATCTTAGATTTCTTCAGCTCCCCTACACAATCGTGTCACCGTAGACAAAATAGACTGTGTATTGAAATCACATTCCGTCCAATGAGCCATGGCCCATTAAATCACCTCTTCCTGGAAAACCTTCATTCTCTTGATTTCTCCAGGCATCTATTTCCTGTTGAAATACCTCCAAAACCCATCAAGCATTATATCACTCTGTATTCTTCCCAACCCGTATAATTCAATGCAACCTTTCCTTCCTTTCTAAAGCACTAACTCTTGCCACCACACACCTGCCCCTGGCTGATGGTGCTTGAAAATCCTATTTATATCATTTTGTTTTTGTTCATTCTTCCTAGCTCCTAGATGCATGTCCTGACTTGACTTGTCTTAAGATACTTGAGTCCCAGGCTCTTTTTCAAAAAAATGAGGCAAAAAAAGAAGGCCTGGTACAGATAGTCTAATTCAACATTCCTTCCCCAGTCTAACCGCATGAGGCTGTGGTATAATGCAGTCTCCAACTGGTGTGCAGCTAAAGGGTTTCTGCGTCAGGGCAGACAGGCTACTTTCCGAATGTGTTCCAAGCAATGGCTAAGTAGGGTCTGTAGTTCCTTGGGAAATAAAATTAATCATAAAAGTATTCTCTGAACTGTCTTATTTTATGGCAATTTTGAAAATATGAACAACTGGTATTGCATGGGCAACAACCAATCAGAGTAGACTTCACTTAAAAATCCAATATGGCCACACTCATACAAACTGGCTGGAAATTGTTTCTATTTACCACTTTCCATTAACAAATCCAAAGGGTTGTATCACTGCCTTACATGACCATGGGATTTGAGTGTCAAATCATCTCTGCTGAATAGAAAAATAAATGTACTTTGAGAACATGGGGTGAGTAGGGGAGGAGCAGAAAAGGAATTTACCAGGTGAGTTCCAAATGAAACCTCAGTTCCCTTTGCTTTTTAAAGAGGATGAGTCAAGCCCTAAATAAAAAAGTCCCTTTCAAAGACCACAGTGATTGGTGATTTTACCATCATTCCAAAAGCTGCAAAGAGGAACAGAATAGAAAATAGACTTTCGGGACTGAATAGAAAACTGACAGATTCTGCAATGGACCACCATGTCCAAGTTGAGTGGATTTGCTTGTTCTTCTATGACTAAGGTGGCTCATGTTCAAATCAGTTGGTTTGATACTTTTTTTCTCTGTCTTCCTACCTCTCTTCCTCCTTTTGCTCTTTCCTTCCTTTCTTCCTTTACTGAGATTCTCATTGAAAATTAAGAATGATAGATCAAAATTAGACTTATGAATGTAAGTAACAGAGATGGTATACCAAGAAAGGAATACTAAGATGGAAGAAAAGAAATCAAATAAACAGGACAGGAAATGAAGTGAGAAGTGAGACAGTTGCTTCCTAAAGCCCAGATCCACTTGTGGAAATAAAAATGAGGAAAAATCCCAGAAATCCAGGGGTCAGAGCTTGTCACTACATATTGAAAAGTGGAGAGATGGGTTAGAGATGAAGGAATTGACTAGAACTTGAGCCTGGTGCCAAGAGAAAAGGTAGGTAGGGATGAGATGGAGAAGACCCTGGGAACACAGAGAAAAGTCTGGACCACACCATGACCCAAGAGAACTTGAAGTCTGAAATTTCATTTGAACCTAAGGAGACTCCAAACCGTAAGATGGAGGAATGAGGAATGAACTTAATTTCCACGTTTCTAGAGCAGAAACTGCACACTACTCGCAGGAGTATCGCTTGAGTACTGCAGCAAGAGGACCGTCATTCCAGCACAAGACAAGGTTGTCTCCACAGGCTGTTCCCATGCTCCCACTCCCAAGCAAGCTCACAGCTTCCCAGACCTGGAAGGGAGGCTATTTAGATGAATCTCTCTCATTTCCAAATGAGGTCCCTGGGACTCCAGGGGTTTCAAGAACATTCTCACATAGCTGGTTATTTGTAGATATAGTTCTTGAGTACTCATATTAAACCACAAGAAAAGAAGTTGCACTTTTTCTCTCTTTTCAACCTCAATTTTAGGTGTGCCTGGGTGGCTCAGCTGGTTAAGCATCTGACTCTTGACTTCAGCTCAGGTTATGATCTCATGGTTCAAGAGATGGAGGCCTGCATCTGGGTTCTGTGCTGACAGTGCAGAGCCTGCTTAGGATTCTCTCTCTCCCTTTTTCTCTGCCCCTCCTCCAGTTGTTCTATTTCTCTCTCTCTCTCTGTCTCTCAAAATACATAAAAATATTAAAAAAGAAAACATTCCCAATTTTCTAATATTTTCTCAATTTCCCTCTTTCCAATCCTAACTGAACAGTTCTAATTCCCTGTTTTTTTTAAGTTTTCAATAAAGTTTTGCACAAAATACATCGTAAGATGCCCAACCTTTGGAAAGAAAGAGCTCTGGGTGTCCCCCAACATGCCTTAGTCACGATCACTTACATTTGAAGTACTTTATATTGGTTCAAGGTGATATTTTTAAATATAAAATTGCTTAGATGAAAATAAAAGTTTTCTTAATAAGAAAGATGATGGTGGTGATGACGTTTTATAAATAGGTGGTTTTAAAATAGCCCCTTGGTGAGTCTTTGATTCCCAAAGCACCCAAGAGTCTTTATTTTGGGTAAAGGACTTTTCTGGAACCCTAAACTGGGATGGGAGATCATAGTCTTACAAGACAGACTGTACCAATGATGACTATCATTGGCTGCTGATAATTTAATCAGAAAATGTGGGAGCGGGTTTGTCACAGTGGGGTAGAATGATGACCTCTTCCCAGTCAGAGAGCTCAACCCATAGAAACTAATCAGGAAGCTCTAGCATTGGCTTGAGCCCTTCAGTGGTCATACAATCTTGTTTCTGTTCTTGTGTCACTTTTAACCTACTAGGCACCAGTCTTTGCCAAAGGAGCCACCAACCAGTCACTTTGCACACTTTCTCAATAAAAAAGTAAAGCTTGCTTTTATTTTCTGTTTGAGAACAGTTCATTATTGCAAAAGCAAAACTGCATGAGCTTGCTGCTCTACCTTAGAAGAAAAAATAGATTCCTGCCAATTAGTTTTTGGGGGCAGCTCTTTGCTGGTGGGAAACATCTTAGCCATTTTGGTCAAGAGAAAAAATTTCTTTCAACTATACTTGAATGAAAAGAAAAAAAGAGAAGAGAGGAGAGGAGAGGAGAGGAAAGGAGGGGAGGGTAGAGGAGGGGAAGGGGGAAGAGAAGGGAAAAGAATGAAGAAGATAAGAGAAAGAAGAGAAGAGAAGAGAAGAGAAAGGGAAGGGAAGAGAAGAGAAGAGAAGAGGAAAGAGAAGGGAAGGGAAGAGAAGAGAAGAAAAAAGGAAAGAAAAGAAAAGGGAAGAGAAGAGAATAAAAAAGGAAAGGAAAAGAAAGAAAAGGGAAGGGAAGAGAAGAGAAGAGAAGAGAAAGGGAAGGGAAGAAAAAAGGAAAGGAAAGGGAAGGAAAGGAAAGGACAGGAAAGGGAAGAGAAGAGAAGAGAAGAGAAAGAAGAGAAAAGAAGAAAAGAAAAGAAAAGAAAAGAAAAGAAAAAGAAAAGAAAAGAAATTTAGATTCAAATCTCTGGCCATGATGGTCACGGAGTTTACACGTCTGCTTCCAGACCAACTTGGCTGAAGAGATGGGTTTGAGAGGCATGGGACACTGTGTTTCCCTAAGGAAAGGTCATTTAGGTGGCCACCATCACCTGCCCCATAGGATACCAAATAGTTATAACAAATTCAGAAATGGTTATCAGGAAGAAGAGTGAAGAAGAGTCCACCAAGGTTCATGAAGGAAAGAAGAGCGTGGATTGCTGTGAATGTACTAAGGTGACCCCAATGCAAAATCATTATGTAGAAGAAGGCATAGCTTTCAGGAAAGTGGTAAAATCCTCACAAGGGATTCTCCCCACAAACCCATTCTACTTCTGTTGGAAACCAGGAAATATTCATAAGCTTGAAGATAGACTGCTGACGTCATTTTAGTCTGCTGTGTAGACTAGTGATTGGTTATAAGTAGTTTTTAAACAATCCAATTGGACATACATTATATTCACAATACTTTTATAGAACTAGTTCTACAAAATGTGACGACAGGGTAACCACAGTCTGACAAGTCACTTCAGGACGGCGCCTACAAGGCGGAAGCACAACTACATTGGCTCTGCAGGGAATAGACGGAGGTGGAAGCCATTTTGCCTACACTGGTAATTGGAGTACTTAGTGGACATATGTTTTCATGGTGATTTTGTTGCTTGGCTCTGATCTGATTTGCACTAATGTACTAAGTACCACAGGGTCATGGCCTAAAGAATTAATGGAATAGATACCATGGGACTTTGGGGGATATTTTAGTAAGTTTGGATTCTTTGAGTGTCCACAGTTGACATTTTTAAGAAAAGAAAAATCACTATCACATCCATGCTTCTCATAGACCCTGATGATTGTATAAAAGATTGATCATTTTGAAGTTGAAAGATTTGCTAAATCGTTTGGAACGTAACAGTTGCCGGGACAGAGAGCATGCAAGCCACAGCAGAGCTCTGAGACTTGGTAATTGTGTCTGATGGCTAGAAAAATCTTTGAGCACAGTTGGAAGTGGCTGATACATTTGATTTCATTGCTGGTCATTTTCAAAGGCCTTTTCTAACAGTCTGTATTGAGCGCATTCATTGCTTTCCTTTTGTCGTTATTATGTTTTACACTGTCGCAGCTAGTTTGTGTGTTTTGTCCCAGCAACTAAAGGAAGGCTGGAAAAAATAAAATCTGGGCAAAAGTAGTCTCTTTGATCATGAAAATGTTCTGACTTTTTAACAAAACTCAGTGAAAAGAATGATTGCATTATCATATCCTATTATTAAGTGGAACTACCCATTGGTGTTCACAAACTTTCAGGCTAGAAGCTCTGAGATTTGAGGAGTGGGGAGAAAGCCCACCAGAGCCTCCCAGAGTTGAAATTACTGTACTTGTGCAGGTGGTTTGGAGATAGGGAATGGGAAGCATAATAACATGGAGGAGTCCCCACCATCAGAACAACAAACAGAGCAATATCTTGTGTGCGTCTCGTCCTCAACTTCCACGTCCCAGGCGTGCTCACGCCCCTCCTGGCATCGTTAGTTGGCTGGATAAACCTGATCTGGCAATTGTAGCAAAGCTGCAAGAAGGTCTTCCCTTTAAATATACGAACAAAGGGAGGAGAAATACAGAATGAAAACTAAAACTACAAAAATATGACTTTCAACTGTGAAAATAAATAAGTTTCCATTTATTAAGAGCTGGTGTCAGTGCAGCTAAAATACACACCCATCCAGGAAATTCACCTGCCCCCTTTTGTCTTCTTATATGAATTTACTAAAATACATGTTTACATCATTGGACCATTTTAAAATTGTTTTAGCAATCCATTTGCCTTCATTACGATCAATTGTGGCGGTGACCATCATTCTCCTCAAAGAAAAAGACAGAAAGAAGAGAAATACATATTAAGGAGTCTGGCCACTTACTCATTTTGATTTTGCATTGTTTAGATACAGGGAAGATATTTGACAATGAAAAAAAAAGAAAAAATATATTTTCTTTCTAATAAATAAAAATAATTTAAAATGCTAGAGGCTATACATGACTATTTTAATATGTTCATTTATAAATGAAATCATTTTCTTTCCAAAATACATGGAAGCAATATTCAAGGCAGACAAAGAGAAAGATCTGTCTACTTTATTTTTCTTGCAATTCTCGCTTATCCTAACGTTTCCACCAGTGATTCAGCATGTAAGAGGAAGAAAAGTCACATCACCATTTATGAAGTTTGTCAGGCTTTAAAAAAAGAGTTCTGGTCTCCTGGAAGTCAACATTCATCTTCAACTTCTCTGATTGGTGGGATCAAGCTGCTTGTGGATTTATATTGGTTGATCTGGTTAGCCATGTGGGTACTCATGGGCTTGATTTGAATGTTTCTGGGATAGGCATTATCCGGTTCATCTGTAAACCATTTCTTTTCTGCTAAAGGGCGAAACGGATAGAGAACAAGAAGGAGAAATGAGAAGCTTAATTAGTCCTAGGGTAAAGCCTTTGGAAAGTTCCTTGAAAAAAAAAATGCAAAAATGTAATCGATAGAAGCTGACAGTGAATATAGTTGCTAAGAGGGAGTGCAGTGTAAGGAGAATTCCAGAACCTGGGACAGCTCTGCTGCCTGTGGCAAGTAATGACCAGCGTGCCCTTGGGACTTGCAAGGACCATGGGTAGGACCTCTGAGAACAAAGAGGGGTTGGAAGAGGAACTCCAGCAATGTTCTCTGGGGTTCCTTTAGTGGACTGGGAATCTTTGGTGGGAAGGAGATGCTGAATATATCAAATATTGGGCATAAACACTGTGCCTGAGGCAAGATTTGTGTGTTCACTGATTTGAGTGAAACATGAAGGAAGTCGTCCCCGACACAGAGCCAGTGATCTGGAACCTTATGCAGGATCTCCTCTTCCCAAACTGTACTTAGCTTTGTTTGTACGAGACATACTTGAAGTTATATCTCAATATACCACTCTTCTGTATTTTTTTTTTTTGCAGCCAGTTTTGAGGGTCTTAAAGGAAGCCCACAGATTTTGCTGGGTAATGAGACTGAAAATCAGAATGGTGACCAATGTTTTAAGACGGTTTTGAGATGGCTTTTTATTTCAAGAAAGAAAGCTCTGTGTTGGTATACAGTCATGAAAAGAATTCCTACTGGCAATAACTTAACCGACTATAATAATCCAAGCTGTTGACAAGGGAGCTTGACGACATCTTGGCATTTCATTTCCACCCTAAACACAGAGATGGCTGGGGGAGAACGCTGAGTCAGAACGTTCGGGGGCTGGGGAGAGGAAGAAAATGGCCTAGTATCCTCGTGGCACTTCAGTGGTATTTTACAGGATTCAGGCCTTGCCCCCGCCTTTTTCTAGGATTTGAAACTTTCTGCATAATCGGCTATGTGTACAGATATGAAGAGACTGGGCAAATAAGACATTCTAATTTGGGAATCATATTAGTGACTTAGGAAAAGAAAAGAAAAAAGGAAAAAGCTTTCAGGCACATCCACTGCTCTAGAGACAATGGCTTCTCTTCTACCTATCAGAACAATTCACAACTGCCCTGTTCATGGTTCTGGACCGATACGTAACAAAAATTGCTCACCTGGCTTGATAGAGAAGTGTGAGTATGTGTGTGCATGTGCGTCTGTCGGATGGGCTAATGATCTACAAATTCAGCATCTGTGATCAGCTCACGATCGCTCTGCTTATTTCTCCTTGATCTATACTTTCTCTTGCTGTGTCAAGTCTGAGCCCTCAATGTAAACACTGTCACTGGAGTGGGTTAGTGAGAGCTTGCTCACTACCCTTTGTTCAGCAGCTCAGTTTACCCCCAGGAAACTACTGTCTCTCTCTTGGATCATTCTCCACTCCCCTTTCTCCTGCTCTGGCTCTCTCACCTATTATAATTAAGTTCACTTTGATTTGAACAGATTGGACGATAGGAATTCATAATGCTACATCCTCACAGTGAAGCTAACTGATTAAGTGCTTTAAATTATTCCCCCTGACAGAATGATAAAGTTACAATCTGTTCTGAGATGATCTACAGCTTGCCAGACTCCTACAGCTTCTTTCTACATTCATTTATCTTTTTGTCAAGCAGAGTTTTTTTTTTTTTCCTAAGCTTCAATTCCATAGATCTTTTAAAGTCATCAGCACATCTGAATTATTAATGAGGCTTTAGAGGCAAGGTTCCTGATGGACTGGTTAAAAAAGGTTGTATAGAAATCCAGGACTGTGTACACATCAAAATAATTTCAGCTCCATTTAAAAAACCATTTAGTTCAAGTGTGACATAGATGAACCATTATGCATTTGTGGAAACCAATTTTTTGTGATCTACGATTAAACTAACCTTTCAGAGAGGAGTAAAGTGTGATGGTTATCATGTTTTAAAAGCATTGCCAGGCCGCTGAAACAATTTCAAACTACGACTTTTTCCAACGGTTTATGTATAAAGATGATTTTCAGAAGAGCTGAACCTAGCGCCTCTGCTAGGTTTGCCTGAGCTGCCCTTGGTTTTGGCTGTGCCACTGTGTGGACTGATTTTGCAAAGGGATTTAGTGCTGGGTTGGACATGCCAGGTTGGAAAGGAGACTGAACTCTGTTGATGGAAACGAGTAGGTCTTTTGGGCGAAAGACCTAAGACAGCTGCAATTTGCTGAAATTTTTACAACTGCTGCAGAGAATAATTGTTCAGAATTTAGTCTTTACAGTTCAATTCAAAGTTGGCATTTTGACCTTTCACGGCAGAGAGAATATCAATTTCCTTCTGCTGTCGGTAAGATAGAGAGCATTATTTCCCCATTTAAGCTTCATTCTCTTTCTTTCTAAATTTCTCTCCATAAAAGAAAATCTAAGAAGAGTAGCCCCTGTGTTTTGGCCACTGAACTTCCACACAAGAATGACTTGTGTTAAAGTGCATCCTGGTGATGAGTTGAGGTTTTTGTTATGCCTGAGAAACATGCTTTTTAATTTGGGTACCTTGTAAGATATAAACATATATGTTGTCGGAGACTTGGTTGGATAGGATGTTGAGGAAATGGAAATATATCAATGCTCTGAGCATTCTAGTAAAATATCCAGGGGCAAAGGTATTTCATGAAAAGATTCTCCCACAGGGCATCAGAGGAACACACACTTAACTGATCGCCAGTCGTTTTCTTCAACAGAGAGTGCGTTGAGCATGATGACGACACTTTGGTTCACTGAATCTCATCTTCCAAAGAAGAAACTGTGCCAATGGGAAGCTACAACATTGGCTATAGGAAGAATACTCAGGGAAAGGATTTAAATGGGTGCTGAAGTGGTCCAGGATAAATCCAAATCCCTGGGTTTATCTCCTCTCCCTGCCTCATCCCCTATGCCAAAAAGATTTCCGGGAGCTTCATTTTTGTTCCTAAAATGGGAGGGGCAATGGATCTAGCTGCAAGGAGCACCTCACTGTCAGAAAAAACAAAAACAAAAACAAAAAACCAGCCCTATTTGTTAAGTCTCTTGAGGATGCAAAGCATGACGTCATCACTGCAAGTACAGTGCGTGACCTGCCCAGATCAGGAAAGGAAGGCATTTTAGGCTCTGGCAAGTGGGCTAGAACAACATAGTGACTGCAGAAGAGATGGATGCCTCTAAAAGACTTAGCACTATCATCGGGAGAAGGCACCTATCAAGACCAGCCACGCCATGAGCTATCCACCATGGACCAGTGATGAGGTGTGGGCTAAGGAGATGGCGTGGGGCAGTGGGGAAGTCTAAATGGATCTGGGGTCTCACACGGTAGTTGCATGGCTCCAAGAAAGTCACTATGTAATTGATCTCTGCTAGTTTCTCTTCTGTAAAATGGGCTAGTGATCAAATCTTCCTAATGTGGTCTGGATGAAAGGGGCTAGTGCTGGTGAAGCACTTACTGCAGGTCCAGATACGGTAAATAAACGTGAGCATGTACGTCTGTTAGTAATAGTAGCCACATCACAGCATAGTGGCAGAGTTCATAGCCCAGCTTTAAATTCCACTCTGCCACTTTCTGGCTGGATGCCTTTGAACAAATCTTTCAGATTCTGCATCCTTCAAACAGAGATGCTAACCACATGTACATCTGAGCTTGTGTGAGGATTGAATGAGTTAATGTATGTAAAGTGCTCAGAAAAGTGTCTGGCACCGAGTAAGCACTAAGGTGTCAGTCAGCTTGTCACATAAGGTTATGTTACATGTTAGCATTAACGTGAATATTCTCAGTACTAAAGGGTTACGTAAGGATGGGCGGTACTTTTCAGTGTGGCTGCAAATGAACCAGGGATGGAGAACTAGGGAACATAAATTGGGGTGCTGGCCCACAGAATGGGGATTTTGGCAGCAGAGATGACAGAGGAGGATTCACTTGGGCTACCTTCATTTGGAAGGTAAGGAGAGGAAGGAGTGACCCAGTGTTCTTTCTGGGGGGTTCAAGGATGCTACCCTGCTGTGGGACCTGTAGCCTTGAAATAACGGCTTTATACTCAACAGGTGCCCTATCCCATCCATGAACCATCTGCGTCTTCCATTGCTATTTTCATCACTGAGACAGAAGTGTCCAGGATATGAGTGAGGACTTCCCCAAGCCATAAGGAGCCTGGAGGAGTGGGCTGTGGGTGGGAAAGAACACCAGAGCTGGGCGGACCTGACTGCCTGGATGCCTGCAAGCAGAGAAATAGGCTGCACTATGAAAACTGAGCCTCGCTGTCTCTGTGGGTTGTCAGTGCTGTGGGATTTAGCCTTTTCACATAACTACTCCCCAGAGAAGAGTACACGAAAGGAGAGATGATAATACAGCAAACGTATTTGAAATAATTGGTCCTCTTCTCGCTGTACCACAAGCTGAGGTTTAGAGAGAGAGGGCTTGAAAGAAAAAGGCTGTTTGGGTAGAGACAACAGCTGAGAACAGTAAGCCCTAACCAGGAGCTGACGCCTTCAAAGGTAACGCTGTATGGTTTCACAGCTCACCTTTCCGGAGGCAGGCTGGCTTTTGCCCTCTGCCTGGCAGACCCTGAGGCCCACAGTGGACCCACCCATGCATACTGCCTTCTTTCCTCTCCATGGGCAAAGTATGGCTATTTCATAGAAATGAAAGTCATTTGTACCCAAACCAAGGCAGCTTCCACTTATGAAAACTGTCATTTGCAATTGTCCGCCATGGCTCTAGTTTCCTCTTTTCACTGAAAGTCTGATGCTGCCATTCGCTGGGCAGAGCAAACTTCCCCCTTTGGCCCTTTCCTGGGGCCTTGATTCAGCTGCACCCCGAGGACAGACTCTTCGCTGTTCCCTTTTGGATGGCAAGGGGTAGGCCCCCTCACCTCCCTAGGCAATAGATGTGTAATCTCCTGGTGGGAGACAGGCAACCAATTTAGTGATAAGTGCCCACAGCTTATTCTTCATCATGTTATGACAAAACAGGGATGGGCTGAAGAAGCTGCTGGAGACACTGATTTTTACCCTGTCTTGACTTCCATGGCCCCCCAAGTTTCTACACTATCCTCTTTATCCTTCCAAAACCTGAAGGATAGGATCCTGTTGCTATAGGAACCTGGCAGGTTGATTTAATTGTCCCTATTGGGATACAGACACCTTTAGGCTTTTCCCATGCTGAAGAAGAGCCAGTCTAAGGTTTTTCTGGTCATCTGAGATCTTGACAATACTGGCTGGAGGCACAGTCAGTTCTGTCTCATGGAACTTAGGAGGGTGTTCCCCTTCTCAGAAGAAAGTGCCAACAGCACAGTAGCATCGGGAAGCACCTAGAGGCATTCACTGGTTTTTTTTTTTGTTTTTTTTTGGTTTTTTTTGATAAGCCAAAGGAGTAAAGATAATGTATAACATGATGAATGGTATAAAAATGTTTAAGGTCAATTTATTTCAAAATATTACTGAGCGTTATTGTAATGTTCTGGGTCACAATCCTTAATATTCATAACAGAATCTGATACTTCTCCAGTTGTGGTAGAACTCTATGTATGTGGGTCCATCTTTCCCTTTATACATCTGAACTGGCTTCAGGAAGGACCCTGGGTAGCAGTCCTTAGGGGTGTTGATGATTTTATGATCATCTGGGTGAACATTGAGGCCGAGAAATCTTCACTGCACCTCCTGGTCTACCCACTCACTTAAGGTTCAGCCCTTCAAAGCCTAAAGCAAATTGGACTGAATGGCTCACAGACTGCTTCTCTTCTAGAATGGTACAGATAATTAAGTTTCTTGCTATTGCTCTTTTAAAATGTATAGACCTTCTCTTCAAATAATTCTTTCACTTTCTACCTTTACCTACTTCTTTCTCTTTCTTTCTTTCTCTTTCTCTTTCTTTCTTTCTTTTCTTCTCTTTTTCTTTCCTCTTCTATTCTTTTTTTTTTATGGGGAGCAGGAAAGGGAGAGACATAATATGAGAACCCTGTGTACTTCCTAAGAGAACCTGAGGGGGAATGGGGAAGTTTGGGGTCACATGGAAGACAATGGAGGAGACTCTGTGTTCTGTTGAGGAAAGTATAATACAGTAGTTTTAGCTAACAGAATAGAGGTCACAATGATACCTTTTCATCATTGAATATATCATTGGCCAAATACTATAGTCAACTCTCAAGTGTGTGCCCTAAGTCCAGGGAAAATTCCAAAGTTACATCTCATGTCATAGTCTGTTCCCACTCCATTCCTGTCACAGCATCCTCAGAGCTGCTAACAGACTGTATATAACACACATTTTGGATTTACTTCTCTCTATCTGCCCAATCTCTGGTTGGGATTGAACAAAGGCAGGTGACAGGAGAGACCTGGAAAATACAGAGACTGAGTCGTGAAACCTCAGATCACTGGGTGTGGGCTATGAGTTGATACACATAACTGAACAGTTTTAACTTGGGGTCATCCTGATCAAACATAAAGGAGACCAACGTTCTGTCATTAATGAACCTCCTGGTCTAAATTAAAAAGAGGGACAAAATATTAACCAAGAAGCAGGTTTGCCAAATGGAATAGCTGCAAATGTTTTCCAGCGAAGTTTATCACCTGGCATCACACTTGTAGTAGGTCTTGCCAAGATAAACACAGAGATGTGGACAGACTGATGGGGGGGCCGGGTTGGGGTAGTGGTAATGGGGGGAAGTGGAGGAAGCTGGGTTTCTTGATGGCAAAAGGCTTTTGGACTTGGAGCGAGGTACCAAGGTGGGCAGGGAGGCCACGTGCAGATTTGAAGGCAAGCCAGATGGAGAGAAGTTCCCCCCAAATTACCCAACCCCAAAACCAAGAACACCAAAACAAACTCTAAGGGATCTAGCGGTAGCAGCAGCACAGCCTCATTGCGCTGAGCAATTTAGAAAGTGAAGGAAAGAGAAGTAGGGAGGGAAAGGGAGGGGGAAGGGGAGGAGGAAAAAAAAAGCAAAACAAACTAAAGAAAACCACAAACAGAACAATATAAACAAAAAGAAACAAACCAATAACAGAATAAAATTTGTAACTCCTTTTTTTTTTAATGTCACAAAAGTTTTCACAAGGACAACGTTATAGAAGAAAACCCCCAGCAGTGGCTAGGTCATGCAGAACCATTAATTGTCATACCTTGGCCCATTCTATTCATCCTTGTTGCACTTTAGAGAGAGAAGTAAGCTATGTGAGTTTTACAATGCTTTTAAACTGTCATATTTCCTGTCGAGCACTTTAACTGGCACATTCTTATAGTTATAAATGTTCTATGGGCACAACTTTATAACCTCCTTTGCAAAGAATGCATGAAAAGCTCTTCATGATCCCAAACTGGGGTATACGTGTGTGTATATATATATATATACACACACACACACGTATATGTGTGTGTGTGTACATATATGTAGATATAGATATAGTTCTATATAAAAGGATAGATAGTTATACGTAATATAGAAATCGATATATATGGGGACAAAAATAATTTGAAAAAAAATTCTTCCACTCATAGGGCTTTTTAATATACATGTATACAATTTTTCCCCACCCCATTCCTGGTCTGAATACTGCCCTGTCTTTGGTGTGGGGGCACAGGTGCAGACTGAACCTCACCATTTTGTCAGTAAAAGTGCTTGTCAATTCACACAGCAAGCAAATCTCCAAAACTATCATGCTTAGGGGAGAGAGGGGATCCGAAATCTAAACTCAAAGCATTCACCATAAAAACACCTTTTTAGAGATGGTACCACTGTGACATATTTCTCCTCCCCTCCACCCCTATTCTGTTTGGTGGAATCTGCTCAAGTAGACACTTCAAACAGGTATACGCGCCCAGGGCTAGTCCACACACAGGATAATTCGGTTATGGTGGAGTTTGCCGATTCATAAGAACTACCGCACCGCCTACAGCATGCATAAACATCTGACAACTGTATGCTGAAAAAGGGATTTTTCTACCTTTCAGCTCATGCTTTACTAACTGTTCAAAAAGGAAGGAAAGAAAGAAAACAAAAGAAAAAAAAAACAAGAATTATACCAAAATGTGTTTGGCTCACTGTTGCACACTTCTTCTCCCCCGTCTCATGACGATAAGGAGTGGTTCGCTATTACCGTCATTCACCTGCCTAAGTGAATTGGCTGTGTTCAAGAAATTGAGGAGGAGGAATTTTCCCACCAGCTTCCTGCTTTGGGACAGCCAGCGCCATGCAGCTGTGCCCACAGTTTGAAGTAGTAGCTAGCTTTTGTCTCTGTCGAGTCAACTGTGGCTCGATCCCCCCACAATCTGATTTATTTAGCATGTTGGCTCCTAGAAAAACATGATCTGCTGCTGGGTTTATCTTCCTCACACTCTAGCTTGGCCCCAGCCCCTGCTCCTGCCTGGCACTGGGGCCTTAGCTAATCAAACAAAGGGGAGTAAAAAGGTCCCCTGAGAACGCGTGGAAAAATACTCGCTCTTTCCTGAGCATTATTTATTCTGTACATAAGGTAAGTAATTCACCTTTTAAAAGATGTAAAAGTCCCAGGAAGGCAGTTTTTAATGACTTACATCTGATATTTATGATACATATGGCTTTTCATCCCAAATGTCAAAAGTGAAAGAAAAAAAAATAGCTAGTCATATGGCATAAGGAGACAGAATAACAATTTAATATGCAATCAAACCTCTGTTCACTTAGATGACTAGAATTTGATACATCCACGAATGGGATACGATTCTTTCCTCCATAGTAAGGGTAGAAATGTGCCTAAGAACTCCCAGAGGAAGCTAGATCTGGGACGAAAGGCCCAGGTGAGTAAAAAAAAGCTAGGATGTTCTCTTACAAAAGCAGATGCTTAATAATCGTCTACACAAATGGCGAAAGCCTCTTAAATGCTTCGAGATTCTTCAGCCCAGAGAGTGAGAGTGGAAACAATCGATGTGTTTTTGTTGCTTTTTGGTTGCTTGCTTCAAAGAAATGTGTATGTGTATATTATTGCGTGTGTATTAAAAAAGAAGAAGAAAGAAAGAAAGGAAAACAACAAAATCAAAACCCGAAGCACCCTGATAATCCTGATCAATCAGAACAAACTTTTCTTCTACATTAACTAAACTTGCTTTGCATAACTGACATGGATGACAATGACGCTCCTCTACTCTGCGAACTCCTTCCTGCAGTGAGCTATTTATGTCTGGAGCATGCCTTTGGGTTATTTTTCCCCTAGAATCATAAATAACTTTTGGTCCTTCTGCTTATTTGCTGTTGTGCTCAAGGGTTTTATGGTGGTGAAATAAAAATGGCAACCACATGCACACTATCATACATATGCAAATATGTGTAAAAAAAAGGGGGTGGCTACAGGGGAAAAGGGAGGAAGTTACTGTTGGAAACACCCACTGGGGAAATGAGTGGCAGATACAGTTTCACACACGGTGGCAGTGGATACACATATCAGAGGCGCTCTTCCTGCACGTACTTCTGTTTGTCTCGGGACTCCCGGGACTTGGGTCGGTTGGGTCGGTTTGCGGTGGATGGGATGGAGTGCACGGAGGAGCTCTTCTTGCTGGATGACTGGGACGAGTGGGAGGAATGGGAGAGGCTGGCCCGGGACTGGCCGGCGTTGTGGTCAAACTGCATCAAGCAGAAGATCAGGTCTGTCGGCACGAGCTCAAACTCGTACGGGGGGTTGGTGATGACGTACCTGGACAGGGAAGCAAAGGGGTCACAGAATGAGGACAACTGGGTGCGTATTTCACCTCTCATTGAACCGAAAAGGATCCTCAGGTCTTGCAGAGGATCTGGAAGGCTTCTACCTGGTCCAAGACCTTAAATATTATCTTCCAAGCTGAACTAGCTCTTCCTCTCTTCAGCTCAGCGCAGGTGGCCAGCCGTGAGCCCTGGCACCAGAGGCTCAATTGGTGCCCGTGGTGGGGGAACCACACCGTGCTTCTGATGGTCCCCACCCCTTTCCACTGAAGTTCGAGTTCACTTCTGATCCCGAGTAGCCCAGATGCATGCAGGAGGTTCACTGACTGCACCGCCTCTTTTGCTAGAGAATGTTCTGACACACCTTACAGGGTCTTTGTTTCCCATGACCTAACATCTTCTCAGCCTTTTCTCACTCTTTACCTTTTACAAATCAGTTTTGGTGGGGATTTTTTTCTAAATGAGAGAAGGTAAGATCCCTCCCTGCCTCTGTGCTAGTCCTGCTTTAACTATTCTCAATCCCATCAAGCTTTCTCTAGTTAACACCAGACACCGCTAACACAAAACAAAACAAAACAAAACAACAACCAAAAAAACCCCACCGCCTCCTCTCTAGTAGTAGGAGATCCCAAAGTGGGTCCTCAAGCCAAGACATATCAGCAACACCGGGGCATCACTTAAAATGCATTTTCTTGGGGGTGCATGGATGGCTCAGTGGGCTAAGTGTCCAACTCCTGATTTCAGCTCCAGCCATGATCTCCCAGTTTGTGAGTTCTGGCCCTGTGTCGGGCTCTGTGCTGACAGTGCAGGGCCTTGTTGGGATTCTCTCTCTCTCTCTCTCTCCCTCTCTTTCTGCCCTTCCCCTGCTTGTGCATGCTCTCTGTCTATCAAAACAAGTAAACATTCGAAAATAAATAAAATGCAACTTCTTTTATTTATTTTTTTTGAGAGGGAGACAGGGAAGGGCAGAGGGAGATATAATCTTTTTTAATTTAATTTTTAATTTTTAAAATTATTTTCTTAAGATTGTATAATTTATTCTCAAGTGAGCTAACATACAGTGTATACAGTGTGCATAGATTCCCGTGACATATCACTTATATACAACACCCAGTGCTCATCCCAACAAGTGCCCTCCTCAGTGTCCATCACCCATTTTTCCCACCCCCCAACCCCCATCAAGCCTCAGTTTACTCTCTGTGTTTAAGAGTCTCTCATGGTTTGCTTCCCTCTGCGTTTGTACAGACACATGAAAACATGCTCAGCATCGTTCATCATCAGGGAAATACAAATCACAACTACATTCAGATACCACCTCACACCAGTCAGAAATCGAGAGAATCATAAACAGGTTCCACACTCAGTATGGAGCCCATCACAGGGCTTGATCCATGACTCTGGGATCACGACCTGAGTTGAAATCAAGAGCCGGATTCTCAAACAACTGAGCTACCCTGGTGTCCCTAAAATGCAAATTCTTAAGCAACTTCACTCCAGACCTACAGAGTCAGACATTCTGGGGAGTGGGGTCTAGCAATTTGTGTTTTAACAAGCTTTGTAGGTGATTCTGTTGCTCTCTAAACTTTGAGAACTCACTAGTCTACAGCAATTAGCTGCAACTCTGGCTATATACTGTAATCTCTGGGCACTAAGAAATTATCTACACTTTCAAGCCAGACCAGATAAATCAGGGAAAGCAGAATATTTTTAAAAAGCACCCCTGGTGATTCTAACGTGCAAGCAAAGCTGAGAAATACTAATCTCTGTAGCATTGTTTCTTGAGATATAGTATGCAAATGCACAGATTTGGGTAATTCTATGATATACTTTTAATTTGGGGCTGCTATGAATTTATTTTAGTGCAATTAAAAATATGTAACTAGCACACATAAACTATTATATTTTTCTGCTTAAGGTGATAACACACACATTTCTTGAAATAAATATATAAAAGTTTAAAAAGTGAGTCAATTAAAAATATATTAAGTAAAAGCAGAGGCATCTAAGATATGGCAAAGGAAACATCTATCTTAAACACTAGCAATATGAAATATCTCTATATGAGGTACCGGCAGAATAATCCCAGTAGCTAGAGTTTGGAGGAGATGCTCCTATTCAGGAACTATTCTATAAAACTTGAATTCTTCCCATAATGTCTTTACATCTGCTATGAGGAATTAAAGAAAAAAGCCTCCCATAACCTCCAAACCCAGTGTTGGATTTAATGCGGGCAGAGTCATTTGCATGTTGAGAGCATGTACTTGGACCTTTGCCTTCACAGTGGGAAACAAGACAGGGCATTTCTGTCTCTGCATTCGGGGTGGGAGAGGAGAGTGGAAATATACTCACCTCTTCGTGCATTGGCTGGGGGTGCTGAGGTGAGCATCTCTCAGCCGATAAATTCCAAAACAAAGCATATTATACGTTTTCAGAGCTTTGCAGAACAGATCACCATAACAACCACCATCCTGGGAGACAAGGAAAGAACAGAGAGAAACATTTTCATTTGCCTGGAAGTAGAGGTCCAGGGGGAACAGAGCCTTTTCGTGAAAGCTTGTGTTGGTGTCTCCTCAGTTGGAGGGTCTGTCCCAAGGGACTGAGGCTAAAGAAGTCAATGTGATTAAGAGCCTACATCCAATACTGGTAATTTTGGGGGATCAGATAATGATGGGGTTCTCCTCCGGTTCTCTCCAGTTTTCCATCTGTAGCAATGAGAGCCCTAGAGAGAATGGGCCTCTCCCTCATTCTTAGTGATTGTGTAAGGCTCAAAGCTCTCAGATGCATGTTTGGCAGAGAAGAAACCAGCTGGGCAAAATGGCGATTATGTCTAGCCCCAGCTCAGCTGTAATCACTGTGATCTGACCGTGTTGTCAAAACTGCTCGAGTGATAATTAAAATCACCACGAGGAGAAAAGACCCCACCAGGTGCTACGGTGAAAGACTCTTTCAGGGAAAAGACTGTGTGAAAAGCACAATTTACAGACCTCAGAGATGGCGCGGGTGGAAGAGAATGTGTTTCCCCAGGAGGTGGAGAGCTGCAGGTTGAATAAGTGGGATTCACAGTCCTAATCAGTTCACAGTCACCTCCCAGAGGGTCTGGGGCCCGACATGGAATGTGAAAGCAACTCCACTCACTTGGAAATGCTGGCTTCACACAGCCAGGTGGCTTCAGGTGGGTGTGAGTGTAGGAAGGGCACTGAAGAATGACATCGCTGGGAATAAAGTGGCTGCCTTTGTCCTTCTTGTCGTTGGAATTTCCAAATGGGCATCATATTACAGAACACAAATGGGGCCATATCTTACCGTCATTTAAAGTCTTTATCCTTTTAAAGTGTATCAGTAAGTCGGTGATAGATGAAAGGAGCCACGAGCTACGGAAGCTGCCTTTCCAAAAAGCCCAGTCTAACATAGGTCCTTATCCATAACCATACTAAAATATGGTGCAAGTCAGCATCATAGTTTCAGAAGAAATAGAAAAAGTGACCCTTTCCTTGGGCGACGCTATTGTTTGTGCAATAAATGTATTGGTTGCCAAGACTTGTGGCTCCACCCCTTGAACCCATCCATGGATGCAGTATAGGGCTGTGAATAAGGGTCAAGACTGCATACTTCTGCCCAAGTGTGAGAACCCAGTTGGTGTGTGGAGCCCAAAGGGAGGCACTGGTCATCCCCTCTGCGGCAGGGAGGGCGTGGGGGAGATTAACTGGGTGCAGCCTCAGAGATGCAAAGACCTAGGTCTGGAATTAGAGACATTAAATGGTCCACATGAGATGCCATTTGTTTGGCCAGTGGCTCGAGATGCACATAATTACTGGTGGTGTTTTAAAAACCTCCAATGCCTGGCATATACCCAGATACAAAAACTCAGAATCCTGGGAACTGGACATGGCCATCAGTGGTTTTGAAAAGCTCCTCATGGGCTATTAATGTGCCTTGGGAGTGAAGTGGCCCTGAGGGAGGCTAAGACCCTGTGGAAAGGGGTCCCAGACTCGGTCACATGCTGGAATCACCTGATGCCTCCTAGCTCGTGGTAGAAGATACCTAGGGGAGTGAGTAAAGCCCACAGGCTCTGAAGCCAGGGTTCCTGGTGCAAATTCCTGATAGGGCCAGTCTTCCGTCTCTCTGAGCCTCAGTTTCCTTAGAATGTCTGAGAGTAGAACCTATGTCGAAGGATTGCCGTGGGAATAAAGATGGACTGCATGTAAAACACAGCACACCATACACATCACCTCTAGTGAATCACCACAGAAGACAGAAAAGACAGGTGCCTGGCTCCTCACCCTGGCACCCAGTTCACTCTGGCCAAGCCATTCCCAGTCAGTGGGCTCAGGTGACCTCTGCATCATGAACTTACCCCCAGGTCCGCAAAGGGCCCATCCAGCAGCGCTAACTGGGCCACGCGGCAACGGTCCCTGTTGGCCAGCGTCTGGGGGGTGCTATAGCCCCCTCGAAGTGCATTCTCCTCGGCAATCAGAGCCTCGAGCTCTGGCGTGGCTCCTCCAGTCACCAGCGTCCGGATTAGTGTAAGGATATTGTCATTGAAGTATGTCTGGGGAGAGAGTTGGGGGGTAGGGGAGAAAAAAATTCCTTTAAGCAAACACCCTAAAGTCACGACAACAGACATCCAAATTACAACTTTTCTTGGTATCTCCTGTTTAAAGTTCTGGCCTGTCTCTTCAAATAATTTTATGTGGGAAGTGAAAAGACAGCAGCCTCCAATTATTCCATTCTTTTCTCTCTTACTTGGTTCTGCCATGAGAGCTTGACTTTCAAAAACCACTTCAGGGAACTTTTATTAAAGGGCTGATGTCTAAACAGTTGGTGTTTACCATAATTGGTGTCAGTAGGGATGCAAATACTGCTTCCCCTTCCTCGAGTCCCACGTGTCTACTAAGGGACTTTGGACCTGGGACACAAATGCAGCTTGCACAGGCTGCTAACCCAAGGAAGACTCCTCCGAGGTCCTGTCACCCTATGCCAGGAAGCCGCCTTCCCCAATGTGGCAAAACTTCTTTGTGTGTTGGAAGGAGATGCCGAGAGCATCATTAAGGCCACACGCTCAACAATTTACTACAACCTTTGATAACAATCTAACCCAGAAGTCTCTATCAATTAAATATGCCAGATAAAATTGCAAGGAGGAAGATGCCCTCGTGTGTGCACTTTGGTTGTTTTGTTTTGTTTTTAATAATCTCAATAGTCTGAGGCAAATACAGAATATGACAGAAGTTTCCTTCTATGTGTACATTTCTCTCACACATGAAACATAACAGATCTGTCAGGAACAAAACAATTAGGGTTTAAAAACATTAATAGGGGGTCAAATCAAAGAGCTCAAAAAGACATATGTCACCCAGCCTAATTTGAGAAAAGTCTCAAGTGAGGGTCTGCATTCCATTTTCCAAGATAAGAAGAAATCAAGCAGGCTGAAGTGAAATCAAAGCAAAGTTTGCCTGTGTCTTCTGAGGGCATGTGGACCTTTGGAAATGGGTTAGGAAAGATAGCTAAATTTCATTTCAGTGATTTCTCGGTTTACCTGGCAAAACACAGTGGGGAACAAGCCAGAGAAGGACAATTTCCCATCCTGCTTGGCCATCACTAGTTCTATGGCTTGGGGGAGGTGGACTAACCATTCTAGGCTTTGATTTTCTCATCCATAAAATAAACACAGACATTAGGGTCAAGCACATATGCAAAAAATTCCATGAGGACTTCTGAGTTCAGATGATAGCCATTCATGGGGCAAGATTCACTTTCCTTACTGAAATACTTGCAAAACACCCAAAGTGATAGAAAATTCTAACAGCAAAGGAAACTAGGAATGTTACTCAGAAGGAGTCAGACCCTGAAGAGAATGAATGTATCCTCTACTAAAGCTTAGATGGGCCCCAGGGACACAGAAGCAGAACCAGGGCAGGTACAGGAGGAAATGTTGCTGGTGTGGTCAAGAGATAAGAGCCAGGCGGTGGGTTTAATGCTGGGCTTCACCACTTAGTAGCTGCGTGACCCTGGAAAGTTATTTGTCATTTTTGTTCTTCAGTTTCATGATCTATGAAATGTAATAATGGAGTGGTTATGAGGATAATATAACTAATACATGTGAGGCACATAGAAAAGTGCTTGGTGCACCGGAAGCCCTGATAAATACTTCTGGCCTAATATTAGAGACTTGCAGCTTTTGCTGGTGAGAGGGACAGTCAGCTCATCCTCAACCTTCCCTTTTAAAAATCGTTTACACTTGAGGTGAGAGGTAGGCAAACCAAGGCTGTTTACATCATCCCTGAATCTGCACTTCTTTTTTTTTTTTTAATTTTTTTAATGTTTATTTATTTTTGACAGAGAGAGAGACAGAACATGAGTGGGGGAGAGGCAGAGAGAGAGGGAGACACAAAATATGAAACAAGCTCCGGGCTCTGAGCTGTCAGCACAGAGCCCGGTGTGGGGCTCGAACCCACGAACCACGAAATCATGACCTGAGCTGAAGTTGAGTGCTTAACCGACTGAGCCACCCAGGCACCCCCCTGAATCTGCACTTCTTAATCTCCCCCCATTCTAAGACCCTATTTGGACTCAGCAGTGGCACAGCAAATGTCACCAGGGTGCTGAATCCTGGGAGGGGACAGCAGCAATGGGAAGAGCCACTAGAGTTGTGTTCTAGTAGGGGTCACCTTGGGGAAAATCCACAAACATGTCCGAAGTTTTCGGAGGTAAATCCACAGCCCTACAGTCATATAACCCACCATGAGAAGCAGAAGACCCCTACTTAACCCTGTGGCACATTAAATGAGTGAGTGCTGAGCAAAGAACTTTGACAAGGGTCTCTGCACTATAATCACCCTTTTATTTATTTTTTTTAATTTTTTTTTTCTTCTTTTCAACATTTTTATTTATTTTTGGGACACAGAGAGACAAAGCATGAACGGGGGAGGGGCAGAGAGAGAGGGAGACACAGAATTGGAAACAGGCTCCAGGCTCTGAGCCATCAGCCCAGAGCCCGACGCGGGGCTCGAACTCACGGACCGCGAGATCGCGACCTGGCTGAAGTCGGACGCTTAACCGACTGCGCCACCCAGGCGCCCCATAATCACCCTTTTAGATCAAGACCAAGAGGAGGAATCTAACAACTAGCGAGGTGGGAAGCAGAACAGTCAAGACCTCAAATACTGAAAAACAGATCTCTCCTTGCTCAAAGATAGAAATAAAAAGAGCCAGTATACATATTTTTAAAAAAGGAACCATAACATTTAAGATATAAAGGAAAAGCATCATTTTGACTGATTAAATTGTTAGTGGAAGAAGTAATAGGAAAAGATCAAAGCATCTGTTTTGGAATCAAAATCATTTTTTCTTAAATATGGTTTCTATAAGAAGTAAAAGATCAGATTATAAGAAAGCTGACTTCATACAACTTACCCAATCACTTTTTTATGTAAGATATTTAAATTAAAATGGATATGATTAGAGATGATTAAAAGAATCCAATACCCTTCTTAAGATCAGGAACAAGACAAGGAAGTCAACTCTCACCACCTCTATTCAACAGAGCACTGGGGGCTCTAGCCAAGGCTAGAAAAAAATAAGGTATCCATATCCAAAATGTTTCTGTTTACAGAGAACATGATGTTATATACAGAAAATTCTAAGGTATCTATCTATTAAAATTCAATCATAGGTAATAAATGTGTTCAGCAAGTTTCCAAGTACAAAATCAATATACAAAAAAAATCATTTGTATATCTATATGCTTGCAATGAACAATACAAGAATAAAATTAAGATATTCCACATATATTAGCATCATAAAGAATAAGTACTTAGGAATAAATTTAACCAAGGAGGTGCAAGACTAGTACAATGAAAACTACAAAATAGTGTTGAAAGAAATTAAAGAAAATCTGAATAAATATAAAGGCATCCCATGTTTATGGATTGGAAATCTTAATATTATTAAGACAGTAGTATTCCTCCAAACAATCTACAGATTCAGTACAATCTCTGGCAAAATCCCCAAAACCATTTCTATAGAGACAGAAAAGTTGATTCTAAGATTCACATGAAATTTCAAGCACTCAAAATGACCAAACAATATAAAAAAAGGAAAAGTTGGAGGACTCAAACTTCCTAATTTCAAAATACACTAGAAGCCTACTATAATCAAGATAGTGTAATATTGACAGAAGGACAGACATGGGATTAAAGAATGTCCAGGAAGAAATTCATATGCTTTTGTCAATTAACTTCAGCAAGGGTGCCAAGTCTATTCCATAGAGAAAGAACATAGTCTCTTAAGTAAATGGTGCTACAACACCTGGGCTTCCACATTCAGAAGAATAAAGTTGGACTCCTACCTCATACTATATATAAAAATTAATTCAAAATGGATCAAAGACTTGAATTTAAGAGCTAAAACTATGAAACACTTAGAAGAAAACATAGGATTAATTGTCATGACTTTTGATTTGAAAATGGATTCTTAAATATGATACTCAAAGTTAAGGCAACCAAAAATAAATAAATAAATAAATTGAACTTCATCGAAATTAAAACTTTTTTGTGCAATAAAGTACACTATCCAGAAAGTGAAAGAAACCCACGAAACCTGCAGAATGACAGAAAATATTTGCAAGTCATATATCTGATAAGGCCTAGTATCCAGAATATATATACAATCTTACAACCCAACAATATAAAGACAACCCAATTAAAAAAAAATGGATAAAAGACTCAAACATTTCTGAAAAAAAAGAGATACAAATGGCCAACAAAATGAATGAAAAGACATCACTAGTCATCAGGGAAATGCAAATCAAAACCACCATGAGCTATCTCTTCACACCCACTAGGATGGCTATAATAAAAAAGACTGAGGATGGGGAGAAATCGGAACACCAACACTCTACTGGTGGGAATATAAAGTGATACAGCCACTTTGAGAAACAGTTTCACAGTTCCTCATATGGTTAAACAGAGTTATATATAGCTCAGTAATTCTACTTCTGTGTATATACCCAAGAAAAACTAAAAAAATATATGTCCATATGAAAACTTGTATACAGATGTTTACAGCAGCATTATTCACAACAGTCCCAAAATGGCAATAGTCCAAATGTCTATCACCTCATAAATGCAGAAGTAAAATGTCTGATATCCATGCGTATCATTCAGTTATATGAATATTATTCATACCATAAAAAGGTACAAAGTACTAAACATGTTCCAACATGGATGAACCTTGAAAACATTATGTTAAGTGAAAGAAAATCACAAAAGACTACATACTGTATGATTCCATTTATATGAAATATGTAGAAGAGCCAAATCAAGAAATATAGGCAATAGAGTAATGAATGGTTGCTTGGTGCTGAGGGAGGGAGACAGAGGTTTACGGGCGGTTGCTAAAGGGTATGGAGGTTTTTTGGGTTTTTTGTTGCTGTTGTTGTTGTTGTTGTTGTTTGTTTTTTGAGACAATGAAAATGTTCTAAAATTGACTGTGGTGATGATTGTACATACTTGTGATTATACTAAAAATCACAGAATTACACACTTTAAGTGGGAGAATTGCAGGATTATTAATCATATCTCAGCAAAGGTCCTAAAACAAGAGAAACAGCTAAAAGGTAAACTAAACTTGTAATGGCCAGATTTTTATCCATTAAGAAATAGTAATTAACAGTACTATATGATACACTGAAAAATTTAAGTGGGTAGATCTCATGTGAAGTGTTCTTGCCAAAACAACAACAAAAAATACACAGTATGTTGTAGAACTAAAATCACATAGTCAGTGATGTGGAAGTAAAACTAAGAAGTTGGCCAAAACCACATGTAGAAACTCTCTTTCATCCTTTCTCCCTCCCTCCATCCCTCCCTTCCTTCTTCCTTCCATCTGTCTGTCTCTATGAGAATGCTGGTAGATACTGAGGAAAGACAACAGACATCAAATTGATAAATAGCAAGTGTTCACAACTTAATGTTGTAAACAAAATTCAAGCAGGTAAAAATGAGTAAGCAAGCAAGGAAACAGTTGAAAACAACCTGTCCTGAGCTGAAGAATGAACTGAGGATGTGGATTGAAATGGCTCACCAAGTAAGAGTGGTTAACACCTAAATCTGTACTAGGCAAATATTTAAATTTAAAATATGAAATGAAGAAGGGCATCTCAGTGGCTCAGTTGGTTAAGTGTCCGACTTTTGATTTTGGCTCATGTCATGATCCCAGGGTCGTGGGATCAAGTCCCATATCAGGCTCTGCACTGAGTGTGGAGCCTGCTCGGGATTCTCTCTCTCCTTCTCTCTCTGCCCCTCCCCAGCTCTTGCCTGCTTTCTCTCTCAAATTAAATAAATAAACATCTAAAAAACATATATTAAATAAATAAATAAAGTAACCTAACACAATGCTGTACAAAAATAAAAAGTACAAGATCAGGTTAGCCAGAGACTTCTCTAGAAAACTTAAGAACGATGCCAACTGAGATTTCAAAAGACACATTTATTCCAAGAATTCTACATACAGCTAAATCATCAATCATTTGTGAAGGCAATAAAAATATTTTTGAAAAAAAAATATTTTGAATCTCTGAGTACCTAAGCATTTATTGATTTACTTCATTAAAAAAAAAAAAACACTCAGAAAAAGGGCGCCTGCGTGGCTCAGTTGGTTGAGCATCTGACTTTGGCTCAGGTCATGATCCCACAGTTTGTGGGTTTGAGCCCTGCATCGGGCTCTGTGCTAACAGCTCAGAACCTGGAGCCTGCTTCAGATTCTGTGTCTCCCTCTCTCTCTGCCCTCCCCAGCTCACGCTCACACTCTGTCTGTGTCTCTGCCTCTGAAAAATAAATAAACATTAAAAAAAAAAAAACTCAGAAAAAAAAATTGCATCCTTTAAGATCATTTTAAACTTTTAGAAATTAAAAAATGAGCAAATTTGTTTTAAAAGTACTGGTGAAATGTATTGAAATGTGGAATTTAATAAATGGTTGTGTTTTTTATTACTAAACTAAATGCAAATGTCAAAAGTAATCCTTGAGGGAAAAAAATGACATAAAATTATCTGTTAATACAGTAACATTCATTAATTTTTAAAAGTCCACAAAATGAGGTAGGAGAGAGGAGGATGGATATAAAGGCATGTGAATTCCTTAATCTTATAGAAGGAAGAATCAAGAATTAAATTTTTCTAGACAATAATGCTTAGAAAATATACTTTCACACATATTTATAGAATGCCTCGTAACCACTAACTAGAATCAAAAATAGAATATAGATAGTTCACATACCACTAGAGTCAATGAGCATACAAAAATATAGTCCATATACCCAAAGATGGATAATAAAAGACACAATTACAGAGGCACGTGTAAAGCATAATGCAAAACTATAGCATTATATGTTAATAACTAAACAGATACGAACTAAGTGATTTGGTTGAATTACAAAGATTCTCAGACTTGTTCAAAAGCCAAAATGAAAATCAAACTCTGATATCTTCATAAAAAAACATGAAAAAACAAAATAAAACAGCCATTGAAAACTGTATTTCAAGAGTAAAATGTTAAATGTTACATTAAGCAAGTTAACTTTACATTGAGAGTTAAAATTTACAACAAAGATATTACCTATTTATGGACAAAATAATATAACTGAAATAGAGAAAGCAAAACTAATTAGCAATTAGAGTAAAATAAATGTGGACTAAGGGTGGTATGTAAAATATCACTGTTTCTAGCTTCCAAAGCTCAAACCAAAATATAAGAAAATTAAGGATATAATGCAAGTGATTTAGTAGATTTGTGCTAAACTTTGTGACATTTTTAGATAGGTCCCAAACAATAATTACCAAAAAAAAAAAAAAAAAAAAAAGATCCACAGCTCAAAGTATAAAATCTCAGTATATACAAATAAAGTATGAGCTGTAGGGTCTACATTTAAAAAAATTAAGATAATAATAGAAATAAGAGTAACTATTCCAGCATCTCCAAGTTTAAAAGAAAAGTATTCTAAAACCTAACTATAGGTCAAGATGGAAATCAAACTTAGAATATAGAGTATTAAAAATTAAATATTTGAAAATGGTATGTAAAAATGTCATAGACTGAGGCCGAAGCTGCAGAAACAAATTCAGAGCCTTAAATGATTTTATTATTAAATACAAAAGAATCATAATAAATAATGCTAAGCATTAAAAGAATTGTCTTTTATTGTTCTTTTTTATCTTAGAAAAGCAGAAGGATGAAATGAAAAGGCATCAATTAATGAAACTGCAGGAGGATATTTATTAAATTGATAAATACCAGAAATAATTCTTGGAAAAAATAAAATAAGCAAGCCTATGACAAATATAACTAAAAAATAAAATTAGAAATAAGAAAGAGAATATAGTGTCATATACGTTTGAGAATTAACTCTCCTATTCCAGAAGCTCTCTTTAATGTCACAGTTACTGGTCATGAGTAAGAAGAACAGCCACTATTGTTCAACAGGAAGCAAAGTAATGATCATCTACCAACAGATAAGATTATTAGGAAAAAGAGAAAAATAGAGAAAAAGACCATGTTCCTTAACATGTAAACTGGATGTTATAATGTCATATTTTCTCTAGTAAGTTATTTTAAAGTGTCTTTATTTATTTTGAGGAGGGATGCAAAGAGAGAGGGAGAGAGAGAGAGAATCCCAAACAGACTCCACATTGTCAGTCCAGAGCCTGAGGCTGTGCTCAGTCCCAGGAACCGTGAGATCATGATTGAAGCTGAAATCAAGTGTCAGACGCTTAACTGACTGAGCCACCAGGGCGCCCCTCTAGTAAAATTTTTAAGTTTGATATATGCCTAATCATAGATTCAACTGGGTTTTTTAAAAACTTGATATGAATATGCTAAATTTCCTCTGGAAACAGTTTATGAAGTTGTCCTCCCAAGTGTTAAAATAAATATTAAATATTTCATAATTAAACACTGTAGACAATATTAAAAACGAGAAGATCAATCAACCAGAATGGATTAGTGAGAACAAGAGTCTAGTAGTTATACAACCTTCATACAGGAGTTGGCAAATCTGTGGGCCAAATCTAGTCTGTCCCCTGTTGTTGTTGTTTTTTTTTTTAAATAAAGCTTTGTTGGGACCCAGACATGCCCATTTGTTTACAAGTAGGCTTTTGTGCAATAATGACAGAAGTCAAGTACTTACAGAGTATGTATGGCTCTCAAAAGCCTAAAATATTCACCATCTGGCTCTTTACAAAAAAAAGTTTGCTAATCTGTTGTTTAATATGATAAGGAAAGCATTATATACTAAAGGGAAAAAATGTTTCTTCAACAAATGATTTAGGGGCAACTGGCTATCTGGAAAAGATTCTTCAACAATATGGTAATGATTAAATAAGTCACAATACATTTACATTAGTTATATTGTCCAGATATTAATATTATGTTTTCAGAGAATATTTAATGGCACAGTAACAATTATATGATATAATAGCAAAATATTCATAAAAGCAGTATCCAAAAAAAATGCCATGATCTAAAATTCACATTAAAAGTGTAGACCTCAACAGATAAAGGCTTATTTATGTAAAATTAATTGTATTCTCAAGTTTTACTTGGTAATTAATTATGGGTGATAGAATTCTGATTGACTTCAATTTTTTCCTGTAATTTTATTTATTCTATATAGTTTTGACTATGAAAATGTATTTATATTTATATTAAATTTCTAAAAAAAGGAAATGAACGAATGAATTCATATAACTCAATAGCAAAAATAAACCACAAAAAACATCCTACACAAAATGGACAAAGGAACTGAATAGACATTTTTTCAAAGAAGACATTCAAATGACCACCAGATACATGAAAAGGTGTTCAACATCACTAATCATCAGGCAAATGCAAATCAAGACCACAATGAGCTGTCTCCTGACACCTGCTAGAATTACTGTTGTCAAAAAATCAAGAAATGACACATGTGTTGATGAGAATGAGGAGAAAAGGAACCCCCTGTACACTGTTGGTGGGAACGTAAATTGGTGCAGCCACTATGGAAAACAGCATGATTGTTCTTCAAAACTTACAAATAGAACTACCATATGATCCCGCAATTCCCCTTCTTGGTATATACCTGAAGGATGAAAAATCACTATCTTAAAGATACATCTGCACTCCCATGTTCACTGCAGAACTTTTTACAATAGCCAAGACATGGAGACAACCTAAGCGCCCATTGGCAGACGAGTGGATAAAGAAAATGTGGTATATATATATATATATATATATATACACAATGGAATAATACCCAGCCACAAAAAGAATGAAATCCTGCCAACTGCAACAACATGGATGAATCCTGAGAGCGTTATGTTAAGTAAAATAAGTCCAAAAGAGAAATACAAATATAGTATAATCTCACTTATATGTGGAAATAAATAAATAAATAAATAAGCAACTATCTCACAGAAACAGAGAACAGATTGGTGGTTGCCAGGGGCTGGATGTGGGGATGGTGGTCAAAGGATACAAACTTCCAGTTACAAGGTGAATAAGTTCTAAGGATGTAATGTACAGCAGGGTGACTACAGTTAACAATACTGTACTACATATTTAAAAGTTGCTAAGAGTAGATTTTAAAAGTTCTCACACACATACACACACAAATGTAGCTATGTGAGATAATGGATGTGTCCACTAACCCTATTGTGGTAATCATTTCTCAGTATAATACATACATTGGATCATTGCACTGTATCCTTAAATGTACATAGTGTTAAAAGTCAATTATATCTCAATGAAACTAGGCAAAAGAAAGGAAGCAAATGTTTATAAAATAGTTGAAGGCAAAAAAACACAGCCACAAACAACCTGATGAAAATATAGCTGAATACTGAACTGATCTCAGGATACCTGAGAGTTCGCTTGTTTGGCAAGCACTTTTTCAGCATAAAAACTATAGAAAAGAATAAAACAAAACAAAATAAAGCAAAAAAAAAAAAAACCAGTATAGAATAATTCACAAAAGAAAATATGCATTTACATGACTACATACAAATTAGAAGTTTATATACTTCAAAACTATCATAAACGCAGTTAAAAGAGAAAATGATAGTGTCCACTAGAGTGCATAGGATGGCATTTATGTAACAGTTATGGTAGTGCAAATTAATAGGAGATAACCTGGCAATATTAAAAGCATCAAGAGCTTTAAATGTTCATATTTGTTAAAAACTCAGAAAGTTTGCCTCAAGATAATAAACTGCTTCTTGTTCAAAGATTATGTACAATAATGTTTATCACAGGGTTAATTATTATTACAACAACAAAAATGTTAAGTGAAATGCCCCACAATAAATAGGTAATGGTTAAATAGATTCTGGAATAGCTATATGTTAGAATCTCATGAAATCCTAGGAAGGCTTTGCAAATCATGATACCCAATAAGACGACATGATTCAATGCTCTGGATAAAATACTAACTGTGGGGGCGCCTTTGTGGCTCAGTCACTTAAGGGTCTGACTCTTGATTTCGGCTCAAGTCATGATTTCACAGTCATGGGATCAAGTCCCACATTGGGCTCCTCTGGGCATGGAGCCTGCTTGGGATTCTCTCTCTCCCTCTCTCTGTACCCCTCTACCCTGCTCATGCTCGCTCAGTCTCTCTCTCAATAAATAAAAATTAAAAAAAATAGTTACTGTGAAAATAAAAGGGAAAAAAACCAACATAATAAAACTGAATGATTCCATACTTGTCTATCCATCTGGGAGGAAATATACCAAAATATTTAAAAAAATTTTTAATGTTTATTCATTTTTGAGAGAGAGAGACAGAGACAGAGACAGAGAGACAGAGCATGATCAGGGGAGGGGCAGAGAGAGAGGGAGACACAGAATCCGAAGCAGGCTCCAGGCTCTGAGCTGTCAGCACAGAGCCCGATGCAGCCTCAAATCCATGAGCTGTGAGGTCGTGACCTGAGCTGAGGTCAGAGGCTTAACTGACTGAGGCACCCAGGCACCCTGGAAATACACCAAAGTATTAATCATGCTTATCTTTGGGTGTTGAAAATATGGTTCACTTTATATATTTATATATATTTATATATATTCTTTATATATTTCTTGTGCTTTCAAAATACCCCACACTGAGTATGAATAACATTTCTAATGAAAACAGTCAATGATTTTTAAACAAAAACCACTATAAATCGTTTTGCAAAGTCTAGAAGGTCAACATGAAAGATTATTGTTTTGTTAAATCTTTAGGATTTGGCTTTCCCCTTCTGTGTTGAAACCAGTTACACTGAAACACCACAAACTTCAGATCAATCAGTCACTGACATTTATTGAGCATCTACTAATCCTTGGGTCTTGGTTTGTACCTAAAATTGTATGCTGCTCAGAGTGTGTCACTTTCAAAATTTCCTATCACACAGGTATAATTTCAGGGCAGGCCACAGGGTTTCATGGGTGCCCAAACAACACAGAGTTCACTCATAACTCTGAACACAAATCTCTGCCCTCCGACCTGGCTCTGTATCCCAGACCTCTCTCCTTGATTTTTCCATGCAGGCATCGAGAAGCAGCACTGCGGGCAACAATACCGGCTATGACAGAGAATAATGACGTCTGTCTGTCAGCAGAGCACTCTTGCTCCTATTCTGCTGCCTCAATAATCAGCCTGCAGAGAAGTACTTCGAGCACTGCGTATGGGTGTGTTCTAAGCATGCATCAAGGTCTCTTTGTGATCTGAATGACTTGGTGGAAAGACCATGCTTTTCTTGAAAAAGGATATCCAGCTGGTCATAATGGAAGGCACAGACTTCTTCCTGTGGTTGGGGTATCACTCACAGAGCATAACATCGGTCTGCAGCTAAGCACCAAATCCAGAGCTTTCTGCATAGAAAGTGGCTGTTTCAGCACCACACGGCAAACCAGATGCTAGGACTTCAAATACCAATTATCACAGACAATTCTTGTGGAGGATGCGCCAGCTACAGCAAACTTCCGTACAACTCCCTTGACCCAGAAGGCACAATTCTTTTCTGGATTAATAGAAACACTAGAACTGAAGAAACACAAGCTTCTGGAGGGAGGACTGCAGTATGGAAGTGTGATCCTTTGCCTCCTAAGCTTCTGTACTGCTGGCCTTTTCTGTGACTGTGTTCATCTTACTTCTGCTGGAAGCCTTGTGAGGGACTTCCGTATAGAGCCTCCAGACTTAGCCGGACTAGTCTTCAGGGATGCTATGGGCAGAGGCCATGGCTGTTCCTGTGTCACATGGGCTTTGGGAAGCCTATGGGAACCAAGTTAGGGTCTTTCTTGTGCTTGGAATCAAGAGACCCATGTAGGGGCGCCTGGGTGGCTCAATCGGTTAAGCGTCCAACTTTGGCTTAGGTCATGATCTTGCAGTCTGTGAGTTTGAGTCCCGGGTCAGGCTCTGTGCTGACAGCTCAGAGCCTGGCACCTGCTTTGAATTCTGTGTCTCCCCCTCTGTCTCTCTGTTTCTCCTCTGCTCATGCTCTCTCTCTCTCTCTCTGTCTCTCAAAAATAAATAAAGGTTAAACGTTAAAAAAAAAAGAGGGAGAGAGAGACACACACACATGTAGTCTAGGGAATAGGGGAGCCCCTCTTCCTACTACCAAGGTCAGGACTCCATCCTTAGTCAGGAAAGCTTTTCTTCCAGGTAACACAACATGGTCCTGACTTCAGAATTCAGCTAGTATGGCTTTAAATCCCTGATTCGCCACTCAACAGCTATGACGATGGGAAAGTTACCTGACTTTACTATGCCTCGAGTTCCTCATCCATGTAACCGGAATCCAAGAAAACCCAGGATGAGCCAGCTTACAGTGTTAAATGAGATACTTTGTGTAACTTTTAGTGCACAACAAATACTCAAAAAATGGTAGTTTATAAAAGTAACAACCAACTAGCAATGCAAGCGATTTAGAAAATTCCATCTCCCTATGTTTCTGTGTTCTCAAACTCTCCTATCAGAGAGCTGGACCACGTGCATGACCTCCTTGGCCTCAGAACTTTGACCTTTCTCAGATATAGACGGAGTAACAGGTCTCGAGGAAGCCGAGAAACCCTGGGCAGAGGACCTGACTGCACAGAGAAATCTGAGGCCACAGTGCCACCTAGCCTGCTCTGCAGACACCCCTCTGTGCCTGTGTTTCTAACACACTGGAGCATCTTCCTCTTTTTATTTTTTTAAAGTATAATTACCAGAGCTTATGTTTCACAGTTAATGCTGTCAAGCCTGTTAAACTAATTGGTCTTTTATAGAAAATTTAACTGAAAATTAACACATCTTTTAATAACATTGCCTTAACTTTAATGGCACTTTGCCTTTCGTTTATAATTGCTCTAAAATTGTCATTTTCCATGCCATAGCTGCCATTTTTTATATTTGCTAGTTTGCATGGTGTAGATTTTTATTTTTAGTATTTTTCTTTCATGAGGGATGAGAACAATTTGATTTTTTTTTTTTCCCCAATCCCAGGCCTTCCTGGCCTGATGTGACAGCAGTGGTATGTTCCAGGTGCAACACAGCTCACTACCGTTTGCTACACAGACATTGGCGCTAGCTGGTCTGCCTCAGGATGGCCCACGGGCTGTCTCTCACCTAGTGAGCAGAGGAAGTGAGGCTTTAGGGTGGAATGTAAGGAAGAGGGCCATGGAGGAATAATCTGTTTATGTTAACGTGGCACTGGATTAGCTTGGGCTGACTGAGAACTTGTCCCCTCCAAAACACCCTCCTTAATGCAAGTACAACTAAGAGAGTAAATCGTGTTGGGGAGCCTGGGTGGCTCAGTCAGTTAAGCAACTGATTCTTGATTTTGGCTCAGGTCATGATCTCAGTTTGTAGGGTTGAGCCCTGCATCGGGTTCAGCGCTGACAGCGCAGAGCCTGCTTGGCATTCCCTCTGCCCTTCCCCTATTTGTTCTCTCTTTCTCTCAAAATAAATTTTACAAAGTAATAATTAAAAAAAACCCAGAGAGTAAATCATGTGGGTCCATCTTCCAGATGGTCACATTCTTCATTCTTCCCAACATAAGCTCGGTAATTTCTGGCAAACAGAGACCAGCTCTCTGATATTAGATAATAGAATACAGAAGCATAACATATATGTGTCTGTGAGTACATACACATATGCATATACGTACACGCATAGATATGTACACACACATATATAATCTACTTCTTTGTAGTTACATTTGATCTTAAGAAATATTTGTCAGCTCTGTGAAAGATTTTCATCTACCTTTGTCCTTAACTGATTCCTTGAATGTGGTAAGAGGCTGTTAATATCATTCTCATTAACAGTTAGACCCAACTGAGCCCCAGACAGTGGAAAAGACAGATACAGGATGCTACTGAGCTGGGACCAGAAGCTCTAAGTCCTAATTCATGGGCTGGTGCCACACTGTTTCTCCTCTATGTCCTTGCCTTTTCTATGAAATACTAGCTTATTGAACATGCAAACACTCACCCTGGGCATTGGTGCAGTGGGCAAAGCAGAGGTACACATGGGATAAAACGCTCATACTGAAGTTTTTCTGTGGCTCCTGAGGGATTCAGCAGTGGGGGTCCCTCGATACGACGGCATCCTCTGTTGTGCCTGCAATGCTTGTTGGATGTATAGGACACTGGAAAAGGGGGCCTCTGGTTCTCCTCTGCCCTTTCCCTTTACACTGGTAGGTATGTCTTTCTCTGTATTTTTTTCTGGGTTAGGTAGAATGTACAAACCTGAAACTTCAGGGAATCTTATTTTCTAAAAAAGCAACAACACTGCGACTGTGCAGTGGAATTCATCAGCTCTCATTACAGGATGCCCTCTTTTCTCCCCAGAAGGGGTTGTCTTCTCAGCACTCCTTTGATAACGATGGTACAGTGTGGTATACTTCTGTCTGAGAAAGGTTGAGGGTTCAAAGAAAATGGACATCACATGTTCAACCTCCTGACTCAAAGGACAGGCAAATGGCCAGAAGACCAAGGATGCTCTCTGATGATAGTCGTGAGGGCTCACAAAATTAGAAGCAGGAGGCCTGTAAGTCTGGTTCGGCAGAATGGACAGGCAGGGACCAGTGGCACAAGTAAAACAGGCCTGGTAGAATCCAATGGGGAATAGTGTGGGCTGTAGCTAAGGGACCATCACTCAGCTCTAACCAATTGCTGCTTTGTGGGCATCTGGGAATCTGCTTTGTGACTCCAATCAAAATTAGCTGGAAACCCATATTTTATGTGTAATCTTGTAATTTTAAAACATTGGCAGCAGATTCCATTTAAACATTAAAAACCTTTTGGAAATGCAGAACCTGTCTGTGGGATGGGTGTTGCCTGCTATGTGCTGTTTTGAGACTTCTGTGATAGACCCATCATTACAAGCCAAATATCATCAGTCCAGGTACTCGTGCCAAAATATTGTGCTGTTTCTCTTTCTTTCTTCTCTTAAAATGAGTGCACTAGGATGGCACACTGGACAGAAAAATAATCAGAGGTTACTTCAGGACTCAATTCAGTGATGGATTTGTCCTTCCATCCAGAACACACAGGAAGCAGTGCCCTTAGGAGGATGCCAGTGGCATCCGAAGGAAGAAGCATCCTCTAACCAGGACTGAAGTGTTTAACCCCGGACTTAGAACCTTGCGGAGTGTGATCTTTTGGACGCAGAATACTCACAGTACAGATGACAGCTTCGCCTGTCTGACTGCTTATTGTATGTCCCTCCCCGGTATCCACTATCTTCCAACCACGATGGCCTTCAACTACTCTCTCAGACAAACCAAACCCAGCTCAGCACCACTGTTCAGCCTTTGCCCTGTTCTTTCTTCTGCCTTGGAAAGCTAGTCGCCCTCACCCCCAGGCGCTTTCTTCTTCTGCTTTTTTGGTGTCAGCTTCCAAGTTTTCTGTTAAGATAGCTTTGCTCTGACCATGGTTGCTAACACAGGTCTCTACACCCATGCAAACTATTTTATGTTCTTCAAATCAGTCTTGCCCATTTCATAGTATTCATTTACTACTACTAGCAATAACGATAGCTGCTGTCACTTACATAGTTATCCCCCACCAGAATGAAAGTTCTAACAACAGGAGGGCAGGGTCTTCCTCTTTCTTCTTCACTACTGAATCCTCAGCATCAAAATAGTGCCTGGCATTTAGTTAAGTGCCCAGTGAAGGCATCGATTAGCAACAATGAATGCATATAGAGCTTGTCATGTGCAAAGCACGGCACCAGTCACTTTACAATCTTAACTCATTTAATTATCTCAACAATTCTGTGAGGAAGGTACTATTATTTTTTTTTTTTGATATTTATTTATTTTTGACACAGAAAGATAGGGCGTGAGTGGGGGAGGGGCAGAGAGAGAAAGGAAGACACAGAATCCGAAGCAGGCTCCAGGCTCTGAGCTGTCAGCACAGAGCCCAACCCAGGCCTCGAACCCACAAACCGTGAGATCATGACCTGAGCTGAAACCGGCCGCTTAACCAACTGAGCCAAGGTAGTACTGTTATGATCCCAATTTTAAAGATAGGGAAACTGAGGCACAGAGAGGTTAAGGTTACACAGCCAGTACATGGTGGTTCTGGGCTCTGGATCCAAGCAGTCAGACTCTTAGTTCATGACTTATCTTTTCTGTCTAGGGAAGGTCCAGGTAGAACTCGCATTGGGGGTGAGGGATGGGAAGAGTATGTAGCTGTGGAAAAGAAGCCTGAATGCTAGCGTGCCAGTTTTAGCTCTAAATACAAAGAGGCTTCCTTTCATCTTTCTCGTCTGTGTGTGACCGGCAAGCTGGTACCATTCTGAAAAACACAGTTCTTATTTTGCGGTCGTCTTCCTAGAGGCATCCACCCACAAGCGTAATTACTCCCTCTCATCATGTGTTTCTGCTGCTGATTAGCAGGAGGCAGCCGTGAGGCCATGTCTGCAACATCCCTATCTGTTCAGGAATGCCTGCGATGAATCAAAACATCACTCTTTTAACAAATGAAGCAGGAAGCAGCAGGAGTTGACTTATGAAGGACAATATTCAGGGGATGTTTGGACACATGATTAAATGGCAATTTGGGGGCTAGAAAAAGGAGATCATGGACATCTGAGGAGGTGTGTGTGTAAACGTCGGCATGCTGCTTGTAAGCGAGTGCCTGGGATGAAGCTTACCTCTGGCTCCCGCTGCTTGGAGAGGCCTCAGTTTCTCAATTTACATTCCTGCCAACCCTCTCAGTTCCTTCTAGTTACTGCCTTGGTTCTTGACTAATCTCCTGGTTTTTCATACATGAGGTAGAATGCAAAGGAATCACAGGTAACATTTTTGTCAACTGGGTCTGAGCAACCCGACTCAATTCAAGACCTCACTGTGCAACTTGTTCGTCCCAGACAATGAAAACCAGGCCTGGAATAACTGGATACGCATTTGACTAATGATTTGAAAAGTCACTGTCAGTAGATTGGTTAAATATGTCCTGCTTCAGGTTTGTGCACGTTATTGCCCAAAAGATCAGACGCTAGAGCTGAAGTGCCTCTCACGGTTCTGGGCCCTCAACGGATGAAGCTGGTGATGAGTACAATGACAGTTACTAGATTCTTGATACCCTTTTTTCCCAGGCTGGAATTCAGAAGGAATGCTGCTGGCAGACCGTAGCATCCATACATGCCTTAGCCACTCTCTCCCAGACACTTCAGTTTGCATTTCAAAGGAGATTAGAGACGGCTTTTTAAAAATTTCAAGCCAACCCACTTTGATTTCTCATCTGAGTTTCCAAGAACTGACTCCCTGGTGGTGCTACAGACAGACAGTTGTGCAGCTCAGATCCAGATGTGCCCCCTAACCCCGCCCTGTGGCTACCGTGGGCCCCTTCAGTTGTGTAGGGGTGAAGTTCTTTGTTGCTTAAAATCAACTTTATTGGTTTTATTGGTATGAAGGGCTGGCTTCATGGGTGTGTGGCCTGTGCAGTCACCCAGGGTCCAGGCTCAAGAGAGCCCCTCACTTGGCTTAAAGCTCTGCTGTCATCATTTTGAAATTCTTAATAATGTATGAAAAGGTGGGCTTGCTAATTATAGAGCTGGTCTTGCCTGGACTATTCTGAATGTCTGACAGGTAGACACATAAATAATTTTATAAATTTGGATTTTTATAAATTGTTGATAGAGTATTTTGTAGTTCTAGGAAAAAAAATCTACTGTAAACAGTTTCATCATCTCTTAGTGACAACAATCTTCTGTAATCTCTCTAATTAGGATCAGAAGTCAAGTGAGATTTCTAAAGAGATGAATTACAGAAATCCGGCTGAAACTGAAGACCATACAGACAATTCGGCACTGTGTGAGCGCATCCTGTAGCCTCTATCTTCTGGCTTGCTTAAGGTATTTGCCCAAACTGAGCCCAACATCACTAGCAGGTAGAAAGGTTACGCCTGGAACCAGCAGGCAGTCAGAAAGAAATCACAGGTCCTGGGAAACCAAGAGTGCCTTCTCCAGGGACAGTTTTCTCTCCTTCTTGCCTTGGAAAGCTAAGTTATGGCATGATGCCTAGTCAAGCTTAATTCAGATGAATATTGTCTCATAATTATTTTTAAACCCATAATTCTAATTTTTTAAATAAGATGTGCTTGCAGTTGGACCACATTCAGAAATACCGAATAACCTAAATTAGTCTTAAAAAGCTTTATGTTTTTTTCTTTCCTCAAATAGAGGTTCTTCTGGGATCAGCTTTAATGAATAGAGGAGAATAATGCATAATTAGCATATCAGTTGTTTAACACATTCAGGAGAATAGCCTTCTTAAGCACTTTAAGGAATGCATGTGTATAAAAACTCACTGAGCTATGTTTATGGTTTTAATGTGTTCAATAAAACACTTTTTCGTGGATTCCTCAAAGGTCAGTTTTTATCCAGCTTGTGTCTGTATTTTCATAAATTGTGAATTTGAGGGCTCCAAAATAAAGAGGCTTTTCTAATAAATAAAGACATTCGGTGGGAACACTTCACAATCCTCAATAATAACCTATTCTAGTGTCTGCTTTTGCCTTTTCTGGTTCAAGATAGCTTCATGAACCGGGCCTACTTTTAACTGTTATTTGTTTTCAGTCTCAAAAGTGAAAAAATAATGCCTTGACTGTTTGGTGCATATCAAGTTAGAAAAGAAACCAATGATGCTTTTGACCTCCTCAGCCAGCCCGTCCTCCTCTCTTTGCCACTGCTTCATTCCTTCCTGGCAGCAGAGAAACGGCTAGGCCTGGCCCTCATGCGAGGTCTCCTCCCAGGACTTGCGTTTCAGTGATGGGCAGGGATGGAAGAGACACCCTTGACACCTTGTTCTCTTCCATCTTCTGCTCATATTCAATCTATCTCCAAGTCCTATCAATTTTCCTGACCAACACTACTCAGATGCACCCACTCCCTCCAGCTCCACCAGCTCTATCCCCGTCCAAGCTTTGATAGCCTCATATGCTCAGACTTCCTGCCGCCATCTTGTTTCCTAAGCCATCCTCCACACACCAGCCAAGACAATCCTCTTAAAACATAAACCTGATCACATGACTTGCCAGCTTAAAACCACCCTTCAATGCCTCATTTACCTTGAGAAAAAAAGCAAAGCCATAAAAATGAGTTTTCTGGTCTTGCAGGTCCAAACTTGCCTCGCCCTCCCCTCTCCCTCTTTCACTGTGGCCCCACTACACAGGCTTTCTTTGGCCTCCTTAAGATTGTCAGTTTCCCTCACCGCCAGGCCTTTGCATTTGCTTTTCTTCTTCAGGGGATGCTCTTCCCACAAAATCTCCCCTCTTCCTTACCTTCCTCACACTTTCAAGAATTCATAACCAAATATTGTGTTAGTTACACAGCAGTCTGACTAACATCGGTATCCCCTTCTAGACTGCAAGCTTTGCGTGGTCATGCTCTCCCTGGGAGCTCAAGCTCCGGGCTTAGGCTGCTAACGTTGGAGGTCAGAGGTGCTCCAGTCCCATATCCCGCACCCACTCACCGCACTCATGAGGGAGTCCAGGACACTGACTGCAAATGCTGTCCCGCATGCAAATGGCTGCGTGAGGTACAGTTCTGTGTCGGGATCGTCATCATCGTCTTGGTCCAAAAACTGAACATTAGTATCGTTCACTAGAAAAAGTGTAAAATGAGAATTAGCTCCAAGGACCATACACAAACAGTGAAGCCAGAGAAAGAGAGCAGGCTACTTGTTTAGCAACACTGAAGTCACTGAAAAAGAAAGAAAAGCATGGGAGAAGCTGTAAATGAATCTTGGGGTGGGAGCCAGCAGACTCAATGGACTGCTTCTACGTGACTGTTCAAGCTTCTCAGGCCTGGAGAGCAATGAGTTCAAGCAGCCTTGCTCCCTGGCAGGCTGCCGGAGAACTGCTGGACAGTGCTGGTCAGTCCTTTGGTATAGTTTTAGAATCATGACCGAAGAACACCCTGAAGTGTTTTTCGGTAGCCAAGTCCTTTGAGAGATGAACATATTTCAAGGATGAGTAGCCATGAGTAGCCATGCTGGGATGCTAAGTTTAGCCACAGGAAAAGAAAGCAATTTATTAAGACTGAAGAGCGATAGACTGGGAACACGGCAAAGGCACATAGCAAGGAATTCACCTGCAGGCAGGACCTAGCCCGCCGGGGGTCAGCCTGGGTAGAGCCTGGTGTCCCTAGCCCTGAATCTAGGCACACACTGACAGGCCCTGTCTGACAGACCGGTGACCCCAGGTGGGATGGATTCCTGGCTGTCTCCAGCTGCTTGCTGATACAGACTTGCTGTGCATTCCGAGTTGCATGGGGACGCCCACGTTCTCCCTTTCCCCTTCTAAACAGCTCAATCTTTTATGTGCTTCAGCTAAAGTAGATGCAGCATTTGATGCTGTAGTTCATTTCCATCTGAGGATTCCTCAAGGACTCCTCCGGCAGGCACGCGCAGACTGATTGGCTGTGTCACTGAGATGTCTTTAACTTATTAAAAATTAAATGACAAATTAATTTCCATTCCCATCTTGGCTTCAGAAATTATCAGTTTTGCAGAGCAAGTAATAGGGAAGAAAGTGTGGGGTGGGGGAGGAGATGAGCGCTCATGATTTCTGGAATAATTATGGTGCTTTTAGGAAAAGAATAGATGAGGTTTCCTTTTTTTTATTCCTTTCTAAATGTATCAGTTGCCAATTCTCTTCCCTAGAGTTATTGTTTTAATTTTTTTTTTTCCTGAAAGTTACTTTTTGGGTAACTTTTTTTAACTTTTGTTTGTTTATTGAATGAGGCAGAATAAATGATAATAGGCTAAGAGGCTAGGCATGGAATTATTTTTAAGTGACACCATCTTGTTTCCCTACAGAAAAATTTTAATGGGGGAACATTTTTGCTCAGCAACACTTGAGTTACAGGCTAGTGGGTTAAGGTGCAAAATGCAAGATCTGACAAGTCAGCTTTGAATCTGGGCTCTGTATAAACCCTGTACAAGCAAGGCACTTCATCATTCCATGGCGTAGTTTGTCTGTCTGTAAAATGGGAGAAATAATAGCAGCTCTCATGAGGTTGGCAGGAGGCTCCTATAAGATTGTGTTTGGTGAGCCTGGCCCAGGACCTTGATAGACATCAGCTGCTCTCAAGATTGCCTTTCTGAGTCAATGTTCTGTCCACCTCACTACATTATGAAAATTCCCAGCTTCCCTCTGCCTCTCTCGGAAGCAAGTAAGACCTTGCTGAGAGACCCTACTGGGGCCATATGGTAGCTTTTCCTCTCTTCCCTCCATTTACCCAAAAGTATCTTAAAGGCTACAGTATAGACTTCTTGCTTTGTGGATCAGAAATATGAACTCTGGACAATACTCAGAGGAGTGTGGTTTCAATTACTTAGAATAGCCAAGGACAGCATGTGCACTGACACTCCAAAAGCTATAGCATCTGTTACCTCTTTTCAAGACCACGGGGAACGGGAGGTACTAGACTTGGAGGGGATGTGGCCACAAGTAGGGAGACACGAGTAGATTGTCAGCGAGCCAGGCATTTCAGTCATTGGGAAAGAGCTCCAGGGCAGGAACCAGGGTTCCCTGAAAATCCTGTGTTTTGTTCTGGGATAGTCTCAGAGGGAGAGCAGACAGTGTTATCCAAAGCCTATTTCACAGAACAGTCATTATGTGGATGCTAAGAGGGATTTTTTTTTTAAATCTCTCCCCAAATGTTGTACAGTTTCCTAGAACTGGAAAGCAGGTGAAATAGCTTTAAACAAATTTCCTTCTTGCGGAACTTCTGGGAGCCTTCAATCCACTAACATCAACTGAAACTCTCCAAGTGGGTGAAGACTGGAATATACTACACAGTTTTAAAAACGTGTTTGGTGCTAGCATCCCCTGTGCTTTTTAGAAGGCATTCTACTGGTTGGCATAATGTGGAACGTGACTCAGAACATGAAGGTAAATAGTAGATATGTGTGGGGATGCAGGGAGGCCAAGTGATTGGTGGATGATGGTGTACTTGCAAACGTGCTATGAGCACTAGGAAAACAAGGCTTAAGGCAGAAGGTAAGGATGATGTGAACACATGGAAGGTTCTCTGAGCTCCCAGAAGAGATCTGGTGAGGAACAAAGGCTCAGGAGATTCCATTATGCTAACTGAATGCCTGCATTGTTGCCTCCGATTTGGGCCACCCAGCCTTTTCTTTTCTCTCCTACTAATCACAAATAAAGATATCCTAGTTAGCTGGTGGCACATGAATTCCAAACAGAAAAAGAAATTCCTGGCAGTGATGATTTTGAAGTGCCACTAAAGGTTTCTGAGATGGAGATATCTGGATGAATTTTCCAACCTGCCATCCCGGCTGCACACACTCTCTGGGTCTCTTACAACCCTATGGTTCTGAGAAGAGCAATCCCGAAACCCAGGCTTTTAGCCAACTTCTCTAAACATGAAAAAGACACCTCTCCTACTGTTGGAAACAGAAAATAGTGCAATCCTCCTTGACCTGAGTGAATTTGTCCTGATAAATAGCTACGTCTCCAATAATGCAGTGCTGAATGGTGGACAATTTATTCCTTAGTTTCCAGACACCTCACAAGCAAGATTACTGTGTTAAAAGCCTGCTCTCTTATTTTGAAATATATTTGGGGGCCACGAGAATGGCATGTTCGTTTCATTCGTGAGTCATTCGAAGGCAGGTGCTCCCCACCTCTCTATCCACCCCACTGCAGAGCGGCACTTTTGCTGTCTCTATTTAGAAGATCAATCCCCAGTTCTGAGACCTGCTGCTGATGGGTGCCTTTTACAGAGTTATTAACCAAGTCATGGGGAAGTGTGAAGGGCCTGACAAATGTAGTCACGACCAGAACCCTTCATCTTCCCGGTGAGTCCACTCTGAATCTCCCTGAGGCTCTGGGCCGGGCCGGATGGGGGTCAGAGAGCAGGACTGTGCCTCAGTGGTGGCTCACCTCAGCCTTGGCACCCTTCTTGAAATCTTGCCTTTTGTAAGAAAAGGTCCCCTGGGAGCTGGCTGCTTTTTATGGTTTCAGAACCAGAGGTTCTGAGAAAAGGCCTTGTGGGGGGGGGGGGGGGGAGAGGGGGGAAGGCAAATAAAGTCAGAATAAAGGAAAATAAACAGCTGGAGGGAAGGCTCCGTCTTAGGTTTCTTATCTTAAAATTTTTATATTTCTCCTTTGGCTTCCTCTGAGAGCTGTGAAGACATGTCAGTCAAACTGACAGTATGTTGGAAGAGGAATATGAGGGAGAAGGCGGGGAAGCAGGGGGACACATGGAAAAGAAAAAAAAAAAAAAAAAGGCCCAGGCCAAAGAAAATGAATTAGAGCAAAGATGCTTTGGAAACAACTGCCAGGTCAGATGGGTGTGATCAAAGGTTTACTGATGCTGTGTGGGGAAAAAAATCATTAAGAAAGGCCAGAACAAGACAGTCGATTCCAACCAGAGCCACAAATAAAACACATTCAAAGCAGTGCCATGGGGTAGTCTTTCTGTTACAGCCGGTGAAATAAAAAAACAAGCCGATGATAGTTGGAAACACCAACCACGGAACAAAAGGAGATACTGATGTGAAGGAAAACAGTGCTTCTTACCCAGTTCAGTTATCATTAGAATGTGCGTCCCACTGTTTTTTTCCTGATTGACTGATACCAAAGGCAACTTGCCAGGTTTAGCTAATTGGATACAGCATTTAAGGGTTGGGGAAAGGGAGTGGAGGAAAGTACAGAAAAAGAAGAGAGTGAGGGAATAACAGAGGAAACATTGTAACGTAAAGAGACCCAGCACCTTAGGTGGTTAGTATTGTCTTGGGGGGAAGACACCACTCAGCAGTTTTGTAAATTCACAAATGGTAGGAAAAACTGTCACAGCCAGGTTAAAAGTTGGGTTCCACTGGCCAATAATCATGGCCCTCCAAACCCCATCCTACTTTAGGCCAGAGTGACATTCACTGAAAATGACCTTTAGCTGAGAAGTTCAACCAGGATAGATTAAATGGAGGGTTATTACACATTAGCCCAACGCCTCCACCCAGTTCTCAAAATGGGTTTGGCTTAGTCCTGAGGCTTTGTACCTCAGTGGGAGGGCTCTGATTGTGGGAGCTGTCTTGAGGTGCTTCCAGTGAAAATCACCAGGCAGAGTCCATGGATTATGCCTTTCCTCCTTTCCTCCTCCTTCCCTAATTTATGCCCCAATCTCAAATCCGTCATCTCAAGCTGCTTTGAGAATAGTGACCAGCACGAAGGAAACTGTCTATTCTTCTCAGAGGAAAGATAGATCAGTTTTCCTTTTGGTAATCTGTCACATTGCTACTCATACCTTTCTCCACCTCCCCCCAAACAAGCCCTACTAGAGCCCACTATGCTGAAGGAGCTAAGAAACAGGACAACTTCCTCATATCCTACATGGTTGGAAAAGAGGACAAAAAAATCTACCCAAAGCTGACTTTCACCCCTACCTAGTTCAGTGATGATAGGGATGTTGACCCCAGTCGTGATGGATGGTTGGCGTAACATCCCGTGCACTGGGCTGTTATCTGGAGAGGATCTGTCCATTCCTGGAGGTGTGAACCCTAGTGAAAAAGAAAGAGAAGGAAGAAAAGTCAGAGACATGGAAAGCTTGGGAATAATATGAATATTATGTATATACATAATAAAAAAAGTAGCTTATGTTTTATTTACAGGTCAACAATTAGCACTCCCAGGATAAGCTCTGATGTGTTGCTTTCATGAAGCACAAAGTAGGAGGCCATTATAAATAATTCTAACCTGCCTTATAGTTCCCGAAAAATGAGTCTCTACACCAATTACTGATCTTGCTCATAGATTTTTGTTCCCCTCTCCCTCTAGGCAGACACGAAGACTGTACTCTGTGCTTCTGTGTGACACAGGAGATGCTTTGGCCCATGAAAAGTGAACAGAACAATGTACACCATCACTTCTGTTACAAATATTTGACTTGACTTTCTGCCTCTTTTTCCAGACTGTGGCAACCATGGGAATACGGGTTACTATGGAGATGAAGGCTGGGCAGCAGCCCTGGACAGTAACCTAGACCCAAAAGCATTTGGAGTGAGTGAAAAGGTGATCTGTGTTGCTTTAAGACACCAGGGTTTGTGTGGTTGTTGTTACCACAGCATAACCTAACCTATCCTGACTATTATCTTAAACCAACTGATTACTTATTCTCTTGCCAGTGAGTGACTCAAGCCAGGGTTTTTGATAGGTTCTGGCGAAAGGGAAATGGGAGGAAATTTGTCGGGGACTTTTAGGAAGTGTTTCTTTGCTATTAAAAAGAGTCACATACAAAGAGATTCTCTTTTAATTCACTAGACATTGCTCTGGTACCTGTAGTGCCTAGAATTATGGTGGCCATCTTGCAACAAGGATGGGCACCGGCTGAGGACCAACTAAATGACATTGGCTGAACTGAATGATGGACAGCCTTAATGATAGAAAGAAATATCCTTGAGTTCCCAAATTAACCAGCCCTAGAGCCAAAACCAATTGACCTCAGGATTCTTACTATGTGAGACTTTATACACAGTATATACAAATGAGATTTTAATATACAATATGATAATGAGATTATGTATATATTTTATATATAATAATTATATATAATATTTATGTGTATATATATGCATATATATATATATAATTTCTTATGGTAAAATATCCTGAGGTAGGGTAGATTGGTTTTGTACATACATTCACACACACACACACACACACACACACAATTTAAGATCCTGACTTTCTTAGAACATTTTCTTTTCTTTAGTTTAGTTCATTGTAAGAATATAGTACATAAGACATATAACATACCAAATGTAGGTTAATCGATTATTTATGCTATCAGTAAGGCTTTCAGTCAACAATAGGCTATTAGTAGTTAAGTTTTTGGGGACTCATAAGTTACACAGGATTTTCAACTGTGCAGGAGGGCTGGCACCCCTAAACTTCCTTCATTGTTCAAAGGTCAATTGTACATATTTTTTCCTTTTTGTTTAAGCCAAAAATGAAGGATTTCGTTTTGTTTTGTTTTTACTTGCAGCTGAAATCATCCTGACTGCTGCATATGCCACGAGCTTATAGTGGACCCTTGAACCTCCCAGCGTGCCTAACACAGACTTCATAAGGTAAACATGGGCACAGTAAATTGGAAAGTAGCTTACTTGGTTTCTGATTTTTGCAGTTTGAGCTTCTCAGACCCAAATCCCAAGTACATACAAGAATGAGCCTGGCCTAACCATAAGTTCAAATTTAGTGAGGGTGAGAAATCATCCCAGCTAGGCTTAATGGCTGCCTCTTTAAGGATGTGCATAGAGACCTATAAACCTGAGACATTTATTTACCTCAATATATTCATTTGGTGAAAATTAATTTTATCAAGTAAAACACCTGGTAAGTGGTACCAAGAGCTCCATGCTGGTTGTTGAGACCCAATCTCCTCCCCAACCTTATAGGACAGGCAGATAGACATTCACATTTTCTTTGGTTTCTCTTCTTTGCCCTTGGTGGATTGGCTATACAGACTTATCAATGAATTAGGGGCTTACAGATACAGAGTCACTTGCTAAGTTCCCAAGGACAAAATTCCAAAAAGATTGTGTGGCAAGATGCCCAACTTAGTCCCCAGGAACGTAGCAAGGTTGGATTCACTCTGGTTTATGGTATGTGTGAAGCTCTATCTATCAGGAATGAAATGACAGGTGCTCAATAATTGCCTGTTGTTTTGGAGGTGCATAATGCATGAAATGCCAGAAAAATATGAAAGGGTTTTTTCCTATTTTCTGCTCGCTCGTGTATAAATTTTACACTATGGAATGCCATACTTTCAGAAGGGAAAAAAAAGTTTTATTTACTCTTCATTCTCTGATTGCACTTAATTTTATTCTCTGTGTTGATAGACTGTGCACAGGGGAAGTAATTTCAAGTGACAATGCAGTGTCCATCTTTCTAAACTTTGGAATGCGTGTTTTTCAGCCAACCACATCACCGAGAACATGCATTTTAAAGGCTAGCTGTTTTCTTCCCCAGAATAGCGACGGGGAAAACTAAACTGTTTTCATCAGAAGTTTCATTCAAAAGCATGAAAAACTGCAAGTGGCAGCTGTGCGGATTCAGTGGATGTGACGTTTTTGAATTTCTTCAACTTGACAAGTAAACACTTTAAATCGGTAATGCTATATGCATAATACATGGCCTGTATTTTGACATCCATCATCAAATGCTGACTTGAGAAAATACGGGTTTGTACGTCAAGGAATAGCACCCATAAAACAGGGAGAAATGCAGGTCACACGGTATTAGGAAAACTGTATTTCATTACAGAACCCACAACAAGCCAAAGCATCCTTTTATTCTATCTTATTTAAAGATTCCATTTTCAGCTGTGAAAAGACTCAACTCCTTTGCATGAAACCTTCATTTAGAAATGACATGCTTGCCTCATAGGCCTATTCCATTTTGCTTTCATATTCCATTTTCCCCTTCAGTCGCCAAGCCTGGTTCCATTAGCATCTGCAACTGACAAACTATGGTGGGTGTCCAAAGACATCTCTCCATTAAAAGTCCTTCTCTCTCCTATGCATAACCCCAAGAACAGGGTGCTTTTGTTGGCAAGAAAACTTCAGCAACGATAACGTCTCTTTTTCTTTTGCTAGTTTTCTAGCCACACATTTTTGAAAGCAAAAAGCAAAGACAAAAGAAACAGATTTCATCTTTTTCCTGTTCCTTTCCTGTAGAGTTGTGTTGAAGATAAACAGAATTCATTAACATTGTTCTCTCAGAGGTCCTAATATGGGAAAATTGTGGTTTGAAATGGCAGGACTGACCCAGATTCCCTAAATGACCTTGGAGAAAAGAGTAATTCAGGCACCTTCCTTCAGAAGAGATGAGGCAATCCGGCCCTTAATGACATTTGATGGCATCTACCCCATTCATCATAGCAGCAGTTGATAAAGGGACAGGTCCAAATTGTGTCCACGTTTCTTGATTGTCTTGCTCCCCACCATTACTGTTTGCTGCAGTGGATACATCTTTGGTTGAACTTGAAGTCTCTCTCCATAAAACAGTGCTCCACTTATGCATGTGAATGTGCTGGCACATGGAACCTACTCCAGGGATCATAATCTACACCTGGAGAAGAGTGAAACTGGCAAACTCTCCTTTCATTAGTTAAACTAACACTTGCGAAATTAATTTTAGAAACCAGCACTTATTTTGCCAGAAGAGGTGACTAAGAATATTGGCATCAGAGAGATAGGATGAGAAGTTCTCAACCAGGAAAGGATTCGAGTTCAATCACCTACAGCCCATGCTCTTACCAAGATGGTCTTCTGATTCTTTAGATGTGCCCCCATTCTCTCTGTTAAGCATGGCCACAAGAGGCAAGTTTGAGGCTACAAATGACTTCCAAAGATTACCTGATCTCCTAAAATTGAAGGCCCTTCCCCATTCTAATCCTCAGGGCCAGATGTAAGGGCCTTATGTTACCTTTCCATTCTTTTGGCATTAGGCATAAATGGGACCAACATTGCCCCTCTGCTAAACATGCTCACTTCACATGCTGTATGAGAACTTTAGGCCAGAGACTGGGTTTTCCATCTTTTTAAAACTTTCCCAGATCAAGCCATACAGAGAAAGACAGATACCATATGTGTTCACTCTTATGCGGATCCTGAGAAACTTAACAGGAGCCCATGGGGGAGGGGAAGGAAAAAAAAAAAAGAGGTTAGAGTGGGAGAGAGCCAAAGCATAAGAGACTCTTAAAAACTGAGAACAAACTGAGGGTTGATGGGGGGGAAGGGAGGGGAGGGTAGGTGATGGGCATTGAAGAGGGCATCTTTTGGGATGAGTACTGGGTGTTGTATGGAAACCAATTTGACAATAAATTTCATATATTAAAAAAAAATAAATAAACTTTCCCAGATCGTCTTTGGAATTCCTGGCCTGTAGACAAGAAACAGTGTGGAATAGTTAAAAGTATGGACTTTGAAGTCAGATGTCTTGGGTTCAAGTACTGACTCATCTACTTATGAGCCACATAACTGTGAGCATAGCTCTGACTCTCTGTAAGCCTCTGTTTCATTGTATATACACTGGAAGTGTCTCCTACATAGGGCAATTAGAAGGATAAAATGAAAGAGTGTATTAAAAACATTTAGTATAATGTCTAGTATAAAGCAAGTACTCAAACACTGGACAACTGATGTTACTGTTTCACTGGGTACACAATAAATATTTGTGGATAGGTGCAGCATCCATTGCCACTTGTTCCCTATGGATAAAGAATTGAGGAAGCTTTTGACATATTTTCTAGAAAGAACTTTCACATAGAGAAAACCATAGAAAAGTAATGGGAAGGCAATGAGCAGTGTGAATACATTTTGGTAGAAATAATCAGATGAATTCAGTGATAAAAATGAATTCCAATATATCTAAGGAATGAAGATTTTGTGTATGGATGGTTAGGATTTTTTTTATTTTTTATTTAAAAAAATTTTTTTGTTAACGTTTATTCATTTTTGAGAGACAGAGCATGAGTGGGGGAGGGGCAGAGAGAGAGGGAGACACAGAATCTGAAGCAGGCTCCAGGTTCTGAGCTGTCAGCACAGAACTCGACGCGGGGCTCCAACTCACGAACTGCGAGATCATGACCTGAACCAAAGTCGGATGCTCAACCAACTGAGCCACCCAGTCACCCTGGTTAGGATTTTTTTTAAGTATGGGGAAAACTGGGGGCTAGTTGATAAGAAAGACTAGGAAAGTTTCTTAACTCCTTATAGCAACTGTAGAATCTCTCTGGAGACTTCTTTTTCCAGATGTAATCTCCCACTTATTTTTTATTTATGTTTATATATTTTTTAGTTTTAGAGAGAGAGAACACAAGCAGGAGTGAGGGGCAGAGGGAGACAGAAAGAGGGAAGAGAGAGAGAGAGAGAGAGAGAGAGAGAGAGAGAGAGAGAGAGAGAGAATCTTAATCAGGCTCCACACTCATCATGGAGCTCCACACAGGGCTCGATCCCATGACCCTGGGATCATGACAGGAGTCAGATGCTCAACCAACTGAGCCATCCAGGTGCCCCTCCCACTTTTCTTAATTATTTAGGGATATAAACTCCTCTCTTGAGTTCTAAGGCTCCTAAAATGGCTTTTGCTACTCTCTGCTTTCTTTTCCAGTATTTGTGTTCCTAACCATATGTGCTACTGTTACGTTCAGATGAACAGAATCAGCAGCATGTGATGTTCTTTTCATGTTACTAATTATTCCAGGAGCTGGCAGCACTCAGCCCCTGCCAGGGAAGTTATCTTAAGTAATTTAAGCGACATTTAGTTAAATTAGACAAGGCCATTTCAGTTAGGGTGGCTTCCAGTTAAAGAATTTAACAAACATTTGGGCTATTCCTAAGAAGTTCAAGAAGAAGAGACAGAAAGGGGATAAAAAGGAGATCACCCAGGTGTCATTTTAAAAATCAATTGTTTTGGGTATCTGCTGCATGCATGCATCTATGTGCAGCATCCAAGAGACACCATGTGGTTGTAGGGGAAAAAAAAAAAAAAAGCTGTGGCTCAGACAAGATCTACCATAGGGAATGCTAGAAATGGGTGGGATTCCAGGATAATGCAGAGGTGAGTGCATTAGAAAATGAGAAAGACTCAACATCACTGTCTATATGGAACTCAAAACAAAGTTCTAGATTTAGACTGGTTAAGATAACTAGGCATGAAGAAAATAAGTTTCAAAAGAACCTCAAGAAAAAAAAAAGCCAACATTTATTGAGTGCTTACTATATTCTAAACTCTATTCATGGAGTAACTTTAGTTCTCAAAACCATCTTATGTAGATAAAACTATTTGGCAGACGAAGAAACTGAAGCACAGAGAAGGTAAGTAATCAGCCCTGGGGCACACATGTAGGAATTAGCAGATCTCACATTTGCACCCAAGGGATTTGAAATGGAATGCCATGACTTACAATATGTGTTATAGCTGCACTAAGAGCTTTTCATGGGCCACCTCATTTATTCCTCTGAACAACCCTATGAATGTAGGCACTGTTAACATCCCCATTTTGTAGATAAGGAAAATAAGATTCAGAACAGTCCAAGAACTTCCTCAAACACAACCAGTTAAGAAATGGAGGCTCTGGGAGTTGAGCCAGGCAGTCTGACATCACAGCCCATGGATAACCATGCCCATGTTGCCTTCTCCCTGTGTGAGATGCTCCCTCCTTCTCAGGGGCTGATCCAGGCAGGTAAGTTGGAGGCCCGAGCCAGTCCTACTCTTTTTCTGTTTTCACTTTTAAACAATAGCAGATAACAACTGGGACCCATTGTAGTTATGCTTAACTTGCTTTGGTACAGTAGCATGCACAATTCGGTACATATAATAAATGCTTTATTACAGTCCTTTTCCATGGGGGAAAACACAAAGTACTTTCTAAATCTCCCCTAGTTAAATCCCCAAGCCTTTCCAGGGAGAGAGAGATGGAAATTCTTATCAATCACCTCCCCTAGAATAGATGAGAGAAATGAAGGTAAGTGCCTCTCCCGCCCCCATAGATTTAACATAAAGGAATTGGTTCAAATGGTGGGCCAAATTATCTTTTATTGTGTGCATATAAATGATGGTTAGAAATCCATATGCTACGTTAAACTGGGGAAATAAATTAGGCCAAGTCATCTAGGTTTGCTGAGACAGGTATTCAATATGAAGTTGTAAAAGGAAAAGATCACCGTTAAAAATGATCTATAAAGACATGTTAAAATCAAGAGAAACATCTCATATTACATCATCTATGAGATGAATTAAATTTCCTGTTAATGCCAGGCAAAAAAAAAAAAAAAGAAAAAAAAAATCCCAAAGTGAAATGTCAGATGAAGTGAAGATCAATAAAAATATTTTGATAAGTAAATGCAACAATGCTATTTAACACATGATTGGCAACTGTTGAAACATAAATTATCCAAATTTCCCATTGCTGCTTATGGGAAAATTATGCAGATTAGAACTTGATTAGGCTTATATCATGAGACTCAATTTGGACTTTTAATCTATTAAGCTCCAATAAATGAGGCATCTGAATAGCTCCCCTGAGCAAGAACAGTAATAGCCACAGCAGTGATTTTGCAGTATGTATTCCAACAAATTCTTCAGCAGCTGAAGTCAAGAAAATTCCACCTACAGAAGCACAATTGCTTTCTAACTTGTAGGGGGAAAATCTACATGCCTAGGCTTGATTTGGAAGATAGATTTTTGGAAAAGTCTGCAAGAGCAACCTGTCCAGAGAAAGCCTCAGTTTAACCTTGCAACAGGGTTTCCCACAAAGTTGGAGTCCTAGAGTCATGAAGGCCAGGCAGCTGACCAGTGTTGACTCAATAAAAAACAATGATTTACTAAGGCAGCATCTTCTGACCCTGTCCGAAGGGTACTCCCACCCTTACTTTGCGCTTCGGAGCCTGAGGTGTGCTAGCCCGAGACAGGGTGCTGGAGGGCAATGTTGGGGAGCTGCAGGGATGGCGGGGAAATTTCAACCAAAAACTCACGTGCTTGGAGTCGATTGGGTCTCCTTTGCCTCTTTACCAATCACTCTATGCTAGAGATTCAAGAGCTTTAGAAATCCTCTAATCAATCTCTCCATTTCAGAGATGAAGAAACCAAGGCTCAGAGCAAAGAAGTTACTGTGCCCAAGATCACAGAACCAGTTGGTGGCAGAAGAAGGACAGTTGATTATCTGCTCTCTTCCAAGTCCTTCCACATAAGGAACCCATTCCACAGTGTTTGGTGGGGAGAGGGAGAGGGCAACCCTGTCCCCAGCCTGGCACAGAAGTGACAACATGAAGCCAGACAGTGTGACTTCAGAGGGTCAGCAGGATGTGAAGCCAGACAGTGTGACTTCACAGGCCCATCATCCTGGGGACACAGCTGGTTTAAGATGAACCTGTCCCCCGAGCTGGGGCCAAGCCATGTTCTCCCCATCTCTCCCTGATGTAAAAGATGTTAAAGATGTTGTGGTTGCAAAGCCAGAAGGAGGTAAGTATGGGGCTGTGGGTGACCATTTAGCCCACCATGGGGCAAATGAGTCAAGAGGGGAAGAGGATGAGACAGAGTTCTGACATCACTCAAGCTCATGGGCTCACATGTCGGAAGCCATGGGCACCTCAGTTCTATGACTCCCTTTTTATTTAAACCTTTTTGAGTTGAACCTCTATGTTTTCCAACCAAAATGCTCCAAATGGTACAGTACCCAAATATCTGTTTGCATGGTGAAATAGCTCATGCATGTCTGATGTTGTATTAAAACAAATGGTTGTATCTTTCTTTATTCAAGCTTTCCTTTTCACTTCCAGTGACCAAGCACAAGACGTGGGTCAGCGTCACCCTCCATTTCCTCTATTCACAGTAAGTGACATTGATATTTTTAACAGTACTTTTTTCTAGAGACGGTATTCGATGAATGCCTTGGGCAGTTGGCTCACCCATTGTGTAAAATACCTCACTTTTTTTAGAGTTTGTGTTTTGGGTCTGAATCAAACCAAAGCAGACTAAACCAACCAACCAACCAACCAACCCACGTTCTCATAGCTGTTTGCTCATTAAGTTTCATTACGCAGACAATTTCTTTTTAAAATAAGCCTAAAGAGCTTACTGTTTCCAGTATCTATCTCTCAAAGGAAAGAAGGAAGGAAGGAAGGAAGGAAGGAAGGAAGGAAGGAAGGAAAGAAGGAAGGAAGGAAGGAAGGAAGGAAGGAAGGAAGGAAGGAAGGAAGGAGAGAGGGAGGGGAAAAAATTAGTCACAACTCAAACACAACTAAGACCACAGATTTGGAAATAAATCTAAGATTCATATGGTCTAATGTCTTCACTTGCCCCTGAGCTCATAGTGTCATAGTGAATTTTCCACAACTTCTCAATTGCTTTTTACCCTCTCTGAATTCATCTTACAACTTAAAAATAAGATTAACTTTGGCGATACGAATCAAATGAGTTAAAATTTTATGTGCCCTTTGGCCTAAGCAATTTCACTTCTAAAAATATGCACATACAGCCATAATTTCTTCACATTAAAGATCTGGTTACAACGGTCTTCATTTGTGGTTATTAAGTAACAATGTTAAGTTGAAAACAATAGGCATGTTCAGTATTAGGAAACTGATTATGAGAAGTATGATCCACTAAACATAAAGCAGAAAAATATTTACTAACATAGAAAATGGTCATAGTAAAATATTTATGGAAAAACACAGGTCATATACTAATATATACGATCCCTTTTTGAGGGGGAAATATTCATATCTACAGAAGCAAGACTAGTATGTCAATACTAATATGTCCAAGTGGTAAAGTATGAAGAATGTGTGTTTTCTTCTTTTTGCTTAGATGTAGTTGCTAAAGTTTCTTAAATGAATATATTTTACTTGTGCAATGAGAAAAAATGATCAATTGATAATTATCAAAATTATAGATTGATAAAAGAAAAGAGCTTGAAACCTTAAAACTTCATGTGATCTTTATGAGTTGAGAGCAGCTGGTTGGATATGGTAGATGGACTCATCCTGTTGAGCGACACAGATCCTAAATGTTATTTTTGAGATCCTCAGTTTGAGGAAACAGAGGTTCTGGGGTGGAAATAACAAGTTGAAGTTTACACATTAAAAAGCGAGTCTTCAAGGATCCCGTTTTCTGCTATGCCAACCTCCAATCACTTTACAAGAGCCACTCAAACTCAGAGAAAGGATGGCTAATACTCACGGGGCTCTAAAGAGCACGGGACTCATGGTCAAGGGGAGGAACAGTCAGAACTGGTTTCCAACACAGAAGAAACTGTGTTTCCAACACAGTGGCACCTGATGATTCTCATCCCTGCTCCCACCAAGGCTCACTCACTTCAGAAATGCCGTCTCCTCTCTTCTCTCCCAATCCAGCTCCCACCCCTCCTTCACCTCCTCCAGGGAGCCTGCCTTGACTAACTTCTCTCCCCGCTTCAGATACTTCCTGAAGATGCCTTTTCGGTACTTTTCCCATTTTCTTTATTTATTATTTTAAACTGAGCAAATAAATCACTAGTAATTATGAACTAATCACTACATTCTAATGTTTAAATGTTTTTTAAGTGTCTTCAATGTGTCCTATTTTTAGTCTTCCTACTTATCAGATTCTTCATTTCGATATGGCATGGACTATGTCAGCCTTTTCTTTATTACTATTATTAATTCCTAATTCCTATTCTGGACCCTCCCTCTTTGCTGCCACCACAATAGGTCAAAGGCTGTTTTGCCACTAATATAGGGTTCCCTCTTTCATGCCGGATCCTGTTTCCAGTAAACGAGACGTGTGCTATGCCAGGGAAAAGGTAGACGTATACATTGTGAGACAGTGATATGCAGCGGATACTAATAAAACACACAGAAACCTCCCCTGTGTTTTCTCATTTTGTTTCCATTACATCAATTTTTTTCTCCCCCTTTTGTGAGCATTAATCAAAGAAATGCAAAGAGCTCATTAAAGTGATAGATTGACTGAAAATGTAACCACCTTTACATTATAAACAGTTTCTTTATGTTCTCAATGCTATGGGCTTTGTTTTTCAGCATTTGTCATGTAGTTCAAGTGTCCGTTTACTTTTAAAACACCAAATGCCAAATGGGCCCCAGTTGTTTGGTTTAATGGGAACCAATGGCCAGCATAGCAAAAACCAGAGCTAGGAAATCACAGGCAAACTAAAACATCCGTATCTTAAGAGCACAGAAAATTAAGGAGCTGTAAGAGATGGCTTTGCCAAGTGATCCAAGGCAACACAGTTCAGGAAAAGCAGAATCCCATCTCCGGCAACTTTCTCTGTCAGAGACAGCTGTCTCTGAAAGGTTCTCAAGACAGGACGCCTGGCCTGAGAGAACAGCCCACGTTCTAAACATTTGAAAGTCCTTTAAAAGAAAGCACAGTAAACTTTTTTCTTTTAAGTTTTAAAGGCTTTCCTGCATACAAGTTCAGGCTGGCAGATGAATATGTAACTAGGATCAGGTATTCCCAATCCACACCAATCTTCACTAAAGAAGACGTTGATTGGTGCTAATTTGATTTTGAAAAGTCATTTACACCATGATCACTATCCCTTGACCATAATCTGAAATGAACCATAACGCTGTGGTTGAAAACTTGAATTCTGGAGCTAGACTGCGTTCGTGTGAGTGCTACCTTGTTCAGTTTCTAGTTTGTGATTTGGGGAAATTTTCTTAAATTCTGTGTCTCAGTCTGTTCATCTGTAAGGTGGGAGAGTAGTACGTCATGAAGATTAAATAAGTTAAATAATTCAGGTAAATTGCTTACAAGAGTGCCTGGAACAGAGTAAGCACTTTATGAATACTAACTTTGATGATGATGATGATGATGATGATGAATGTCGTCAACAATAGATTGGTAATGCTGACAAAGAAATGGACAGGGAATCAAAGGTCAATCCTTAACTCCCTATGAGAACTTAGAAGGACTCAGTGTTTTATCTAAACTCGGTTTTCCCTTCTGTAAATTTGAGGCAGATAAGGCAATGCCCAATCCCTTCTGGTTCTCAAAAACTATCATCCTAATTCTGAGGGCACTGTATATGACAATGGAACCATGACAACTCTGGGTTTAATCCCTTGGTATTCAGGAATGACTGCAGAGTCATTCATGGGTTTTTTAAAAAATGTTTTTATTCGGTTTTGAGAAAGACAGAGAGAGCAGAGGAGGGACAGAGAGAGAGGGAGACAGAGGATCTGAAGCAGGCTCTGTGCTGTCAGCAGAGATCCTGATGTGGGGCTCAAACTCATGAACCATGAGATCATGACCTGAGCTGAAGTTGGACACTTAACAGACTGAACCACCAGGCACCCCCATGGGGTTGTTTTTTTAAGGATGCGGAAGACATGAGCCTTTTCTTCCAGTATCCTAGCACACAGTCCGTTAGCAACAAACATACTGACAGATGCATACAAGAGACACACACTAAGTGCACCATGAGAACCCTGCCACTTGCACATCACAATTCACAACATGACATCATATCCTCTTTCAGGAGTAACCCAGAAGGCACGATCTTCCAATCAGGAGCCCTGCATCCACTCCACTCAGTAACAGACAATCCGGTTCATCTCCTGCTCTGTGATTATAGTTATAACAACTGCTCTGGTCCTCAGTTTCTTCACCTGGGAAATGGGGATGACTCTAAGGTCCTTCTTAGCTCCAAGGTTTAGGTCTCTTTCATGACCCCAAATTTTAAAAGTAAGTGTGTACAGACAGAATAAACAAGCAAGGAGAATCAAGAGGATCTCTTTTCAGAGGCTTTGGTACAGAAACTGCCTTTCAGTTGTATTTTATACCTTTGCCCGGAGAATGAAATTGCAGTGCTCAAACCAATGAGAAGGATGTACTTTCTCCAAAGTTGCTATAATGGCCAAAAAGGCCATAAATAACCATTTATTAAACAAACAGTATGGGCTAAAGGAAGAGAAACCGCCACAATTAGGCTCCTGGGGCCTGCAGGCATGGTACGAAACAGTGGGACTCTCTCATAATCCCAGCAATATGTTACCAGTTGTTCCATTTTCTTGAAGTTATCTTCATAATCAAGATGCTATCCCAGCCATTGTGGGCTTTAGAACTATTTTTAATTTTAATTTAAAGAGCAATTAAAGAAAGACAATGGATACTCTGGATAATAAAGTAAGTGATTAGCAGCATGCAAATGACAAAGGCTTAATGATAATATGGCTCTAGTCTCCAAAGGGCTTGTCAAGAGAAAGCCCTTTCTACATGTGGTTGTTCAGCTAATGCGTCTCAACCCACAATTACAACATTGCTGACACCATTAACCAGTGAAACAACATCACTTCGCGAAATCCTTGTTGTCTCATTAAAATGGAAAGGGTCAGGTAATTTACCAGCGTTGTATGTCTAGTTTTGTTGTTGGTAATTAGCAAACATTACCCAGCATGGACTCCCACTGGGAACTGGAGAAACTTTGTGAAATATTAAAGAGGAAAGTCTTTATATTTCACTAGAAAATTGAAACGAGATGCAGTGATATTCTCCCTGTCACTCTCTTGCGTTTAGGAGAAGGAAGGAGCAAGCTGGAAGGAATTCTTTAACTTAAGGAGAAATGTTCAGAAAGCACTGGGAAGTCACTATTGAAATCAATACCCTGAATCAGGCTGTATCCTGGCCGACAGGGTTTACAAAAGGGGGTGGGTTGGGAGGACAGGAAAATTGCAAACTACATCTTTATTGCTCTTACTTAGGTTTTTTTGAATTAATCTCCTTGAAATAGAGGAAAGGGGCTATAAAAAGTTTTCTCTTTGGAAGGCTTTGTAATTTAAATAAGCACCAGAATTGTTTATTCAAAGTTATTTATATATATTTTTTTTAAATGCAGAGATTGAGGAAATATATCCCAGTGCCCTGACTTCCTGCCTTTCTGCCTCTTTAATGAAAGCCTCTGTAGACACTGGAACTGAGACCCCACCCGAAATGTGGCCACACTTGGTGTGTTGTCAGGAAGCAGAATGGTATCTTATTCTTTAAATGGAACTTTTGGAACATAAAACACATTCCAATAAATGTGAACAGAAAATTATGAATTCATTAAACTACTTTGGTATCTTGCGCTATATATAATATTTATATTCCGACTACTGTAAAATATGCTTTAATATCTTTAGGCAGCTATAAGGGCTTAAATATTTATAAAATGGCTAAAGATAAAGTATGGCCCTTTTATTCCTACATACAGATGATGTAAGGCGTGCAATCAAAGACAATAACACTCTCTGCCCATTTGTCATCTTAAAGGAGCCGATCAGTGCGCCATCCCTCGTGTGCCATCTACATAAGAGTTGTTGCCGACACAGGCAACTCCAGAGGAGTTTGCGCCTTAAAAACTACCTAGAGTGCTATACTTCACAGAAAACAGGGCTTTCTGAAAATGGAGACAAAACAATAAATTTGCAGGCAAAACAGCTCCAAGAGGGGCTTCAAAATACTGCCGTATTTATCTCTGGGACATCTGGGAACAGGAAGCATTTTGATTTAATATTTCATAACATAGAGGCAATTGCTTCCTTGCATGGTATATAATTAATGCTCATAAAAAGAAGACTTTAGAAAAAAAAAAGTCTATGGTATCCTAAATGCAAATATAAATAAATAAATAAATAAATAAATAAATAAATAAATAAAATGAGACACACACCTGGACTTCTCTTAGAAATATGGAACAGCCTCATGTAATCCAATACAAAGAAAGCCACCCTGAATTCACAATCACCTGGGGGCCCATTAAAAGTAGGTTTATAGATTAAGTTTGAAACTTCAACCATGACGTTCCCATTATTTAGTCTCCTTCTCTGTCATTATACCCAGGGGTTTGATTGATTTTCAAAGTTCTTCCATTTCCTATACTGCTGATTAAGCATCCCGAAAACTACCTGCACCTACCTGCCTTGACCTCTCCCATGCACATTCCCCTGGTCTGTTTTCCCCACTCCTTGCTGATCAGGACGGTGTATATTTGGGAACCACCTGGAAGTTCACGAGTCAAAGTTCATTTCTCCCATAGTTCCTATTTTTATAATGTCCATGATATGCCTTCCAAACTTCCCCGCAAGCAACCCTGGGAGGCTGCCAGTTCCATGGAGATGGAAGCTTACTGAACTAGCAGTCCCATGTGAGAATCCCGGACGGTTACCTTGAGTAAAGAGGCTCAGTCTGTACTTCTCAATGCAGGCTGCACCTTGGAATCTCTGATGCCTGCATCCTATGTCTAGAGTCTGGTGCAATCGCTCTGGGATGTGGCTTGAGTGAGGTTTGAGAGCTCCTGGTTGATTGCAATGTGAAGCTAAGGTGGAAAACCCATTAGGCTAGGTAACTTGTTACCTCCATATGCAAATATTTCTGCATAAACTCTGGGGAGGTAAAGGAAGGGGCAAAGAGAAGATCCATCATTTTATTAGGCACTTAAAGAGATCCAAGACCCCTTCCCCAATTAAAAACTCAAAGCTCCTCAGATCTGGCTGAGAGCCGAAATTAGTTTTTTTGAGGTGAAAAGAGGCCAAGGGGCAATGATAGGTATAACCCATCATCTAGTCGGAGCAGTATGGGCCCTACTCTGACAGTAGCAACTCTGGATAGTTTCATTTTACCAGAACCTCAGTGAGCTGAGACCTAGCCTCTCTGCTTCATAGAGAAGCCCCATCATGTGGCGCCATACTAGCCTGTCTATGGAGGAAAAATCTCAGTGGTCACTGTCAGTGTGTCCCAGTTTTTCCTCAACTCCTCTGTAGGCTTTTGTAAATCTACTGTTCCTGGATTTCTCACCTCCCAAAGGTGTGTTTTGTTTTCTACGTGTTATTTATTGACAAGCACAATCAACAGCTATTCTGGCTGCTAGGTACAAAGGGATAATTCTTCTCTTGCTATTTGTTATCTTGGGGGAGCAAAGGAAAGAAAATAGTAAAACTCTCCAAAAATAATAGTAATAAATGTAGCTGATGTTGCGTGATCTCTTACTACATCTCAGTTACTAAGTGTTTTATGTCCATTCATTCAGGGCTGCCGTGTGTGGTTGTGAAGGACGTGGTTTCTGACCCTATTTAATTGTGTCATATATTGAAAAAAAAAATTGTGTCAGCACTCTGACAGCCCCATTTGTGACTCGCCACCATGAATTAGGGTGACAAAACCCATCTGCTGAATTCTCCCTGCCCAGGTATTAGGGCGACATGGGCTAGTCTGCTGCTAAAAGGAGTGCCCATCTCCACGTGGCCAGGAAAGCTCTAAGGAGCCATTCAAAGCTCCCTGGAGCAGAAAGTAGAGATGGTTTCTGCCCTTCGTTAAACTCTGGAGGTCTCAATCCTACAGCCTCCTTAGGCCTTGGGCTGGTATTGTGCAACACTACCTGCAGTGAGGCCAATGCAAGGTTGAGGATCAGGAGCTATTAGTAAAGGTTCAAGGATTGGGGTGATTTACTAGAGAACGTTTGGACAAGCCTGACAAGTTCAACATCTTGGATCTTTGTAGCCCTTGCCTACTGCTCAGCAGTCAAAGGAATGGAGAGTGACTGAAGCCTGGGAGGAAAGTATGTGGTTTTTAACAAAGTATCGAGCTGCTTTGTCTCATTTGAGGGCAAACGAAGATAGGGCAGGCTGCAAACAACAGATATTAGGAGTATTCATTCATTTGTTCACTCCACAAACCTCTACAAGCATCTAGTAGGTGGGAGGTGCTGTGCTAAGCATTTAAATGCATTTCTGACAGTTGGCGGGAGTGGGGAGATCAGTAAGGTGATAGACCAGGCCATTCTTTTGAGGTCCCACCCAAATTAACAGTGACCTCACCTACCTCCTTTCCTCTGACGCCCTGAGACCATTAAGGCCCCTCTGTTCTATCATCAGCAGACAGATAGCTAAGTGCCCCTGCCTGAACTACACTTGGCCTTTCTTGTTTATGTGCCTTCTCTCACTCAGCCTCAGCCTCAGCCTCTTCCACCTGCCTGTAGCCCCTTTACTTATGATAATCATACCTATTTTCAAATTGAACTTCACTTATTCTGGAGCCCCTGCCCCCAACCACTGCAGCCCAAAACGGCCCCTGGCTTCTCTTAACACACTGTGTGGTGGCATCCCTGTGGCTCTTATAGCTGGTAGAAACTCTTTACTGGGGATATGTAACAAGATGCTCAATGACTGCTTTTCTAGAATTTTCTAGAATGACTGCTTTTCTGGAATGATTTCCACCAGAACATTCCATGAAGTTTGACTGAAATACTTAAGGACCATCCACACTCCTAAATACTCTATAAATCCAGAACTAAGGTCACTTATAGATCAGTGTTTCTTTGCAAGGCCATTTTTAAGACAATAAATAAAGGTTTTAGGACTTCATATGAGTTTTTTGGTTATACATAGATGGATTAAGACAAAACTCCCTTGGATGGTTGGTTAGGCTCATCTACCGGCTCGGGGCACGCACGTTATCTTTACAGCATATGGATTAAACTCATGCCTCAGAAAATTACAAATGACTCACACCATGCCTTTTACAAGCTACTCTGGAATGATGCAGGCCCCATAGCGTTAAATATGTGTATTCAAGTTGTGCCATACAACTTATTTTATATGTCTGTGTCATTTCTGTCTATGGATCCCATTAGCTCCGTGACAGCATGACCATGGAAAGAGTGGGGACACTAATCTCAGCCATGGGGTATAAACCAAAGTAATGCTCAGGAAAAGAACTCTTGATGGACCCATCCTTATCCAGAATCTCATCGAGGGCCTTAGAGAGTCCACGGGATGACAAGACTTCTTTTACTTTTCTTTGATTATACAGTCACACTTTCCTCCCAAAGGACAATTTATCTGGACCATTTTCTGAGTGTAACACACCATGTGAAATCCTAGGCTTTGGGGGCTAGAGTGGTCTGTTTATTCTCATCTACTGCCTTTTACGGAAACTTCCACCTGGAGAGTGAGATGAATCGATAAAACCTGGAAATATTTTGTAAGTGTCTGGACAACAGAGAGCAATATCAGGGGTCTCTAACTTTCCACCTTTGTTCTGACAGCTCCAAAAGCAAATCTATAATAACAGGGAAAAAGCTGCAACAATTAAACTGCTCACAGAGGCAGGCTAAGCAGAGTTCTTGATATTTCTCTCAACTCTACTCTTGTTTGTTTAGCTATTGTAGCAAGGAAGACCAGAACCAAGAGAATCCCAGTGTCTCTGATTGCTGAGGGGAGGAGGGCCAGGGACCTACAAAATGTGGATGCACAGAATAAGAATGTTAAAAAGACCCTTGAGTCTCTGGGTGCAAAGAGACATTTAGCATGCCCGGGGATGCTTCCATGACCGTTAAAAGCAGACGTACAGATTGAGGCCTGTTCTCATGAGAATAACACTTATTCTCTTCTATGGGGCTGACTGAGGCGGTAAGAAAAGCACAGGCTTTGGAATCACACAATTTGGGCATCAACTCCACGTGCCCTTGACGCACTATGAGACTGTGGGGAAGCTGCTGAAGTTTCCTCGGCCTTAGTTTTCTCATCTGTAAAATGGAGATAGATGACCTCCGCCCTAACAGGTTATCAGGAAGAGTAAATGAGATAGTGCATATGAGTGTGCCTGGTGCATGACTCAACTGTAAAAAAGAGGGCCTACAATTTTTAAAAAGAGGCATTAACTACACACGCAGGTTTTAAGGAGTAAAGCCTGATGTGAGGACGGTGAGTTCAGCCCAAACCCAGCACCACCCCACATCTGTTTTCTGTCTCCGAAGCTAAGATTTTCCTTCACTGCAGTTGTCCCAAGCTGGGCACAACCTGAGAGAGGAACTCAATCTGCTCTGCATGTAGTCGAAAGGAAAACGTTATTTTGTCCGTTTTTATTTTTAATCCCCCACATCCACTCCCCAAGGAAGAGCCCCATCTAGGGAAGGCCTACAAACCACCACCGGGTGAGCAAAGAGTCCAGGCTTTCCCATCTCTTGTTACAGCCATTCTTGTTTTTTTGTGTGTCCTCGTTTTCGTCGCTGGGAATCTATTACCAGAATAGTAAACGGCGGTCTTCAGAGGATCTCTCATGTGGTAAAATATGCTGTGTAGGAAAAATTCTCCCAAGTTGAAGTCATTTAGAAGAAAGCAGCTGCAGATGCTGCTTTGCTGTAATACATGTGCACTCCTGTGCTGAGATTAGTCTTGTAATGTCCGCCACAGAAACATAACGGGGCAGGCCCCTTTCTGTACTCGAGACCTGCTCGAGCCCTAAGCCAGATTTTCTTTATTGGTTAGTAAGCTCTTTTAATGAAATGTACTACTCTTATTATAGAGGACTCAAAATAAGATCTAAATCACAAACCAATAAAAGAAAATTATTGGGCTGGGTATCTAAAGTTACTACCTAGAGGCTATTCCAGTGTGGTATTTATAAATCTCGAAACAGTTAAGTATAATTGTCTTTCTGGTTTGGGGGACTGAAGCCAATAGCAGTTTCAGTTACAACCGAAGACAAATATTTTAGCACAGAGCTTTGTTCATTCGGCGGGTAGAGAGAAATGGCTTCTCCCCGCCCCCACCCCCCACCCCAACCCTTTCAGAATTGAGAGACCATATTGTGGCAATGAATGTCATATGGGAGCCGCTGAAAAAAAATGCTTCTCTGGTTTCAGGAAGGGAGAATGTGTGTAAGGATATGTGCATAGGTATGTTTGGGATTGGGGCAGGGAGGTGTGTGGCCTGGGTGTGCAGGGGTGAGGCAGGGAGGACAAAAAGGGGAAACACTGGGAGGACAGAAGTTGAGGGTGACATGGGAGTTGAAGATGGGGTGGTCCGTCAGATTAACGGAAAAGCCAGATGTGCACTGCTTACCGCACTGCAACTTACACACAGAGACAGTGCCATTCTGGAAGGATGTGGAAGCTTCCACCAAAAGACCCGTTATAACCCCAATTCTACCAAACGCCATAGCTCTCTCTCTGGAGTAACAATGTAGATCATCAAAAACACAGATCCCCATGTAATAAACATAAAAAGCATACCAAAGATCCTCAGTTATGAAGGACCAAAGAACTCATCTGGTTGGACGTCCCTCTCATCACAAAGATCAGGTCAGTACCTTTCCCTTGGCAAATGGACCTGTGGCGACAGAATGCTCAGTACATTTTTAGGCAGCGCATTCTATTCTGGAAATGTCTTCCTTATGCAGGGCTAATATCTGTTTCTCCTTAATCATTAGCCATGGCCCTGGTTTTTCCAGTGGAGCAGAAGGTAAAATGGCCCTTTCAGTCCACTAACCCCCCACTCTCTTAACTGCTTGGCAAGGGATAGGCTGCCCTAGTGCTTCCCCATTCTGACCATCTCCTTGGCTGCATTCTTGAGTTGGTTAGTTTTTCCCCTCAAATCTTCATAGCTCCTGACACACTCACTCTCAGACCGACCAGGATGAAACAATCACTACTCAAAATAAATTACACTTCCATCAGCCAGGTTTATGCAACCCGTCTTCAGTGATTATTTGAAACTGAACGCCCAGTGGACTTCATTACATTCCATCCTGTGGGTTTTGTCCCGAAGTTCTAGTTTAGGAAGGTCCTTTTGAATCCTGACCCTTTGAATCCTGCCATAATTTAGAGGTCCTAACCCACATAGCCTCCCCCAAAGATAAAAGAGAAGTCACATTTTCTTCTCTGGAACAGGAAAAGAAACCTCAGACTTTAGGATATGCCCTATGCCCCCAATTAATGCTGTCTCTCTAAGAACCTTGGCCATTCTTCCAAAGAAAAAGGTCATTCCCTACTTGAGGCTCTTAACTTTTGTTGAAATGCAGTCAAGGGAGAGCATCTGCTTATGTGTGGACATCATTTAGTGTCACCGTGGCTGAGGGTCACGGAGAGCTGGAGGTCTGGGTGTGTGTGTGTGTGTGTGTGTGTGCCCACACGCATGTGTGCTGGTGTGCGTACACATACATGCTTGTGTGTCTATTGGAGTGTTTGTGTGAGCCATTATATATTTTTTAACTTGTAGCTATAAAGAGGCACAGAATATAGAAAAATAAATTTAGAGGGGTGAAGAAAACCAGGCAGGGGACATTCATTTCGGGTTTGTGACATATGTTTCTCCATCCCTTGGGAAGTTGGGAGCCCAGCTCAGCTTGTGGTTCCTTGGCTTCTACAAATGTTCCTCTCTGCCCTTTCTAAGGTGCTTCTCATCCTTCTGCTTTTCACATTTCTTTCCTCATACCTCTCTCCAAGGTTCTACTCCACTGATAGAGAATGAGCCATGGGGTAGACTTTTAGCTGTGACCCTCTCCTGAATGCAGGACTTTATTTCCACCCATCTGCATTTCATGGTCACCTGGATTTTCTGCCAAGTCTACATGGAAATGAACCATGGCTAGAACCCAACATTACCAATACCACTTTCTCCCGCTGCCAGGCCCTGCCTGCTGAGGCCTCTTCCTATGAGCTCATCACTATCCTCTGTCACTGAGAAGGAAGCTGACAATCACGTAATCTGTTTTACGTCTACTACGTCTCACAGTAAAATAGTCACCCCTTCTGTTTCCAGCTCAAGGTTCCTGATCTCCTGGATAACCACAGTTCCTACCCAGACCCCTGCATTCTCTTCTTTCCCACTCCAAACAGTGCTTCACAGGCTGCCAGATCAATCTCCCTGAAGCTCAGGTCTGATCCCATCACTCTCTTGCTCTGAAACCTGCTGTAGCTCCCCAGTGCCTAGTGAATAATTATAGCTTCGTAACTCAAAATTAAAAAAAAAAAAATCCCTCAGTGCCTAACCCACATTTCTGCCTCAGGCCTCCCTGCTGTCTTACACATAGCCAAACTGTACTCATCACTGTCCCTCGAACACATCTCCATGCATCCTTGCCCCTTACTTCAATTCTTTTCTCTGACTGCAGCCAGCTCTATTTGGTTCCACCAGCTGAAATCCTACTCATTTTTTCAAAGTGTCTCTCAAACCCACTCTCTTCCTTTTTCTCTTCCTGTCCCATATTTGCCTCCATGGACTGTAATTCTTTCCTGGTAATATACCAGCATTCAGAAGCAGTTGCACATTTGCATTGGAGGTTGCAAGGACAGGGAATGTGCTTCACGCATCCCTGTCTCTCTAACAGTGTCTGCCATGCACAGTCCGAGCACACAACAGGTGCTTAATAAGGGTCTGGGGACAGGGAGCATGCATCTGAGGAATGCGAAGCATGTAACAGGAAAGGGAACCACAGAGAAACCTTCACATCACATCCAAAATGAACCCCGATGTTGAAATACACACACTCCATCTTCTTAAAGAGACCCAAGCTCTTTAGGGAGCACACTGCTGGCCCTGGGGGTGAGCGACGTTGCTGTCTAGTAGCAGCATAGTGCTGGATCTCTGCTTGGCCGTCTGTCAAAAGCTGTGGTCAGGAGGAAGGCCTGTCCAGTGGGCAACTAATACCCTTCGCTTATCACCATGAGACATGTGACAGAGACAAGATGACAAATGCAGCCAGTTGGTAGAAACTAGAACCTGGGCTCCAGCACAACCCCAAGCCCCTTTTTCTCCACTTAAGGATGTTTTAGTCTTAGGAAGCTAATGACCATCCAGAAAATATGAAAGAAAGAAGGCAGACCAACAAGCTGAGCCAACAGCATTGTCCTAAGGAAGTAAAATAGTGAAGTTTAGGATCCCTGGGAGACCAGAAGGCCCAGGTGAAAACCATTACTTCACCCCTCAAGGCCTCAGTTTCCTCCCTTTCCAATCAAAATGGTAACCTTCTTACCACATATGCCTCCTCAGAGGATCAGTTCGGGCAGTGGTTCCCACTCTGGCTGCACCATCTGGGAGTTTATAAAGCTTCTAGTGTCCAGGTTGTACCCCAGATCAGTGAAACCACAGTTGCTGAGGTGCGACCCAGCCATCGATATTTTTTTTTAAGTTTTTCAAATGAATACAATGTGTGGCCAAGGGTGAAAACCTTATCGTCTCAATTGGCAAAATGTCTATCATGTAATGGCAGAAAACTCTCATAAGCATTAGTGTTATTATTACAGTTGTTGGTGGTGCTGGTGGTGCTGGTGGTAGTCAGATGGGCTTTGCCTTAGACCCAGAATCCTCATGCAAAATGAGCATAATACCACCAAACTCTGTTCAGGATCTGCAATATTTCATCCTCCGAGCTCATCACACACTCCTCTCTCACATCAAACCTCCCATGCTTCAGCTCTCCCACGCTCTTGCTTCACACCCTGTTCTTTGATCACAGGGATTAATTGCCTGCTTTGTCATGGCCTCTCAGTCTGTAAGCCCCAACACTGGTTTGACTTCCCCATCTACCATTTTAGACCTGGTGACCATTCATTTTAATATCCTCTGAACAGCTCCATGGAATCCTTCGCCTCCTCTGAATTGCCATCCCAAACTCAAGCCATTTTGTACATTTCCTGCTGTTTCTGCCAAGAGCGGCAGAGAAGATCGCAGAGCTGTGTTGACTGGCACCATAACGCCTTCGTAATTCCAACCCCAGCTGGCCCTCACCAACACTCACTCACACCCTCACCTCACTCCAGCCAGCTTCCTTACATGTTTACTGTAATGTCTGCCCTGAACCTTTGTCACCATCAGTTCCCAGTCCCAACTGTCCCAGTCCCTCAGATCTTCAAGGAAAACCAAACTGGCAGCTTCGTGAAGAAAGGAGAGCCATCTGACTGCCTCCAGCTTATAATCTTCCTCATCTAGCTTTCCGTTTCAGAGGGACCAGGGCCATTCCTTCTCCTTTTGAAGGCCACATTGTTTTCTCCTGCTTCTCTCTGTTACGCTATCATATAATGACTTCCTCCTAAAGCTTCAAACTCTCCCTCTCAATGGGGTTTCACCTCAGTCTACTGCAGCCAACAAATATGGTGGATTTCTCCATGTTCTAAAAACAGAAAGGAAATCTCTTTTTTGACAAGATTCCCCTGAAATACCCTATTTCTCTCCCTATGTGCACTTGAAAGAGTAATATACGGTTTCAACTTCTCACCTCCCATTAATGCTTCAGACCCCTCAACGCCAGCCTCCACTGGCAACAAGGTACTCAAGCTGCTCTTGCCAAGGTCGTCAACAACTTCCTGAGGGTCAAATGCACCATTGCCTCTTTTCGGACCTCATCTACTTGACTTTCCTCTAGTATCTGACAGTGCTAATCATTGCTTTCTTTCAGATCAGTGCAGCCCAACAAATTCTTATGGCATGTCAACTCTATGTCAGAGTTGTCTACTGTCTATGTCAGATCCTGTGCTAGAGGCACTGGGGACATGAAGATGAGCAAAAGAAGAATGGTCCTCGCCTCTCAAAGAGCTCATAGTCTATTCAAGAAAACATATGCATCAACATTTAATTAGGATACACCCTAAATTGCTATCTGGAATTTATTCAACTCTCTTCTCCTTTACTTTTGATAGTACCCACTCCTACTTCCTCAATCTTTGCCCTCAGGCCCTTTCACTGGGTTCTCTCCCTCTGTTTGTCACTTCAGTGTTGACATTTCCAAGGTTCCAGGTTTGGCCCTTCTCTCTTGGTTGCTCTGCCTTCTCTCTCTGGGAAATATCCACTCTCAAGGCCTATACACCATCCATCACCAATGATTTCCAAGTCTGCAACCTCAAACCTGACTTCATCCCTATATAGTCAGGGTATGGTTGTATTTTTTGTTAGATATCTACATATACTGTCAACTCAAATGAACCAGGACCATATTCTTTGCCATCTTCCCCGAGCCTGTTTCTCCTCCTGAGCCCTCAGCTTACTTTATATCCACCTAGTAGTCAACCTCAGAACTCATTACCAGCTCTTCATCCTTGCTCATCCACACCTCCGTCCCACCTGACTGGCCTTCAATGGGCTATCTTTGCTGTTACAAATCCACCTCAATCTCTGCCTGGCCCTTGTGACTGCCATCGCTATAGCTGTCCTGTTATCTCAGCCCTATAATCCCAGCCCTTAAAACGGCAACAAGCTGATGACTTAGACCTGTGCCATCCAATATGGTAGCTACTAGCCACATGCCAGTATTTAAATTCAAATTTATTAAATTAAGTAAAAGGGAGAAAAAAAAATCCTCAGTCACACTAGTCACATTTCAAGTGCTCAAGAGCCACATGTATTCAACTCATCCACAAACGTCACCTCTTCTTGGAAACTTTCGCAACCCCTTGAAGTATATAAACCGAGGAGCTCTTTTGTTTCTAGCCTCATCCTTGTCTCATTGCACGGTAATTGTTTATGGGGGTATCTCATCCACTCACCTGAGCCCCTCAAGGATGGCGAGTGCTGAATCCATGCCATCTTTGTGTTCTGGGCTTTTATAGTGCCTGATGCATAGCAGACACTCATTTACTCCTTTTTCTTTCTCTAAGAGTTACCTTCACGAGGAGGTCAGCCAGGAAGAAACTACAAGATGCTCATTTCATAATGTGATTCAAAAGCACAAAGGGAAACTCAATCACATGCCCCTCTTTTCAGGTACTGACTCAAGTGGCTCTCTGAGAATGGGCCCTTCCTTCCTCTACCCACCCTCCCTTTCAAGATCAGGCTCAGTTCTTGTCTTTTAGAACCACAGGGAAACAGTCTGGCAAGAGCCACTGTTGTACCAGCTGATTTAAATTGAAATGTTTTCCCCAGATAAATACGTGCTAAATAATATACCAGCTCTCCAGCCAAAGGGAAGTGACAGGCGCTCTGTAAATAAAGGCACTTAGTTGCTGGTAAAGAGCTGTAAAGTGGTTCTGAGCTGATGTTTGCTGACCAGCAAGAGGCAGCTTCACCTGCTTTATATAATTGTCACTGCAGTCTTGCCTGCTGTATATTAAAACTGCATCTCATAGACCCAACTGTCACATCGGATATACCATCCAGCATGGGGTATGCCACCTTTCTCCGTAATTGTTTTTGACAACCAGCCATCACATCTCAGATCTTTTCAGAAAGCGTCTGGTCCAAAGTCCCTAGGCTGGGTCAGTTCTGACACCATGTGGGCTAGAACAGTGGCACCAAAAGGGAATGTGAATAGAGAAGAGGAAAAAGAGGCTTTGTTAGTCTCAGAGACCAGATAATGCACACTGGCAAGTGTCTGAACCCAAATCTCAACAAAGACTCTACCTCCTCAATGTTAAGGTACATTTTTCATGTTACATGGTATCATGCTAGAAAAACTTTCCATTGAGATGCATGGATATTTTGGCCCCAGAGCACACACGCTTGCCCTGAGTCCACATTTCTGTCCTGCTGAGTTTTGGAGAAATGGTAATGTAGCTCTCAAGACAAAGCCGAGGATGCAGCTTCATAAGGACTGCAGAATAAATAGTGATGAAAAGTGGGTAGCAGTGGCCAGAAATCTATGTTGCTATCCCTCAGGGGAAGTTAGATTTGCTTCCCAACATGCAAAAAGTAACACGAAATCCATTTTGTACCCTGTAATTCCAATCTACTTGGAGCGTGGTCGTGACAAATACCTAGATGAAGGGTAATTAAAATATCTGAGGCCGATGAGCATTCCAGCTGGTCAAACAGTTCTCAAGGAGGGACAGTGACAGGGAAACCTAGTTTGTCCCTCCAGCCCCATGGGCTGGGACAAACCCAAGGAGTGGGCTGTGTGATGAGCAACCCAAGATGAATACAGAGCACTTGCCCGTCAGAGAGAAAGTCACTTCCTGTGCTGATGGCCACCGCTGGACTTTTGGAAGGTCAGAGTGTCCCCAGAGGAGGGTGTTAGAAACCAAGGACAAGAGAAGGGCAGACAGAGTAAGAAAACAAGGGGAAATATGGGCTCAGTGTGCCGGTAGCTTTGGCAGTCTCTCACTGAGAGCAGAACGAAGTGCTTGCTGGCTGCTGGGGGGCATGGGCTCCACACCACTGCTGACCAAGAGTCTGAAAATTGCCACTGGCCATGGGGTACATCCTTGGCCTCCTTTGGTGTGTATGTGTGTGTGTCTGGGGGGTGGGTGTACTAAAGAAGGAGTGCCCTTCTCTTCTTTGTGCAGGAAAAATATGCTCCCGTTCCCTTTCTTCCTTATCTCCCGCCAAAGCCTATTTTCCTTGCTTATGCCTGTCCTAAAACAGTAAAGAAAGCTTTTGAGAATCAGGTATGTGTGGAGGGGAGGGGAAGCCTTTTTATCAGCGTGGCCATCATACAGGATCTGAGAGGCTGGGGTCAGGTTTATGAGAGCTGGAAGGAACACCCATGTCAGACACACACGTAACTCAATCAGGCATTGAGATTCTGATCTATGGACCTTGACAATCACAATTATTGAATTGGGAGAAAACAGACATGCTGGGGAAAGGGAGTATTTTCTGGCCCCTCCTGCTCAGTTCCATCTGCCCCACCCCCCGCCCGAAGGGAGCGCTTCTCCTGCTTCCACTTCTTTCCATTCCCCTTGCTAGCTCCCGCCAGGAGAAGAGGAGCGTCTAATTGGGTTGGTCAGCGTGTTCACTGGACCGGGCTTTGTTAGCGTGCAGAATATTGTGCCTTAAAGCAGTGCACACGAGTCACCTGGGGACCCTGTTAGAATGCAGATTCTGACCCAGGAGGTTTGGGGTGGGCGTGAGATTCTGCATTTCTAACAAGCTCCCCAGGGGACGCCCATGCTGGGACGGAGTTGGGAGGACACATGAGGAAGAACAACTACTTAAAGGCAGGAACCAAATGGTGGCTTGCCTCTTCCACCTCCCAGAAGGCCAACTTACTGTCTCCTCATATCCTCTGTCACCTGTGCTCCCTGAGCAGGCAGGACAGAAGGCAGTCTCTGGCTCTCCAGTACACAGCTGGGTAGGTAAGACTCTCTTTTAGAGCCTTGGCATGTTGCTATGACCTGAGGCCCAGCTGATCAAGTGGATACCAAGATTTAGATTTGGGGGAGAGGCAGAGGATGGCAGAGTGGAGAGGTGAAAACCAGGCTTCAGACCATAGCAGTCAGGGTTGCATCAAGAATAGAAGTCACTCTATTCCAAGTATAAAGAAGATTAGATGCGGATGCCACCATCGGAAGGGCTGTAGGAACAAAAGTCAAAGAGGCCACCATGAGCCATTGCACTGGCAACACCAAGTTGCGAGCCCCGCAGGAGGTACTGTGAATCTCCAGGCAGCTCAAAGAAAGAAGGCCACACCACACCCCTCAGTCCCTAGCAGCAAAGCCAGTGATTCTCAGAAAGCTCCTTTAAAAGCTGCTTTGAACCTCGCATCTGCTCAGGGTCTGGCTGCCACTGCCTCCAAAGAATCAAGGTCTCTTTGTCTCTTCCAAATTCCAGATCTCGTCCCAGTGCCCGGCTCTCATTGGCAGACTCCAGCCCAGAACTGTGCAGGGCAGAGGATTCTAGGAACTGCTGTTCCCAGCTTTGCTGCACTGTTTTGAGCAGATGTTGGAAGGAGGTGGTGCTGGTGCTGAGCTGACAAAAGATCCAGCAGCACATGTCTGGGCTGCAAGATGGGGCTGAACTTTATCCCGTCAATAAGGTCGCGCTTCATATCCCAGCAGCTAGAGTTCTCACGGCTGTGCTCCCTCCACCTTTGGTCCTGGAATGATGGGATTCAGGCCCCCACCACGCACCCAATGTCACCCATCCAGCAGACCACTTATGACAACGATCCTGCAGTTCATGGCAAGCCTGCGCAGAAGCAGTCCTGCCAAGGCTCAGATTAGTCAGGCTGTTTGTTACAAGGTTTTGCTGTGCTGCCTCTCTGAGACTTCTAGATGACATCTTTACTAGCAGCTATCTGCCCAGGATCCCAGAGAAAATGACAGGGAAGATGGGGGCAGAGCAGAGAAGGTGGATGTACATCATTTCACTCTGGCATGCCTGCTGTAGAGAACGTGTGGGCTGATGAGCATCACCTCTTGCTAAATGACTTTTCGTGTCCCTATAGTCCCCGCTGTCCGGGGGTCACCATCCGTAGGTCAGCGGATAACAAAGTAAAGCTTAACACCCCCATGCAGCTATAACAATGGCAACGCTTAACATAGGTCAATGGCAAAAATATATACTGCAGAGAAACGTTAGGAATTGTTCAGCCAGCATCTTTTCAGTGCCTGACATTTAGCTGGTGACCCGGGTCACAGAGCCACTGTTTGGGAAGACTGAGGGCAGTGGCAATTGAAAGGCTGCTTTCCTCTCTGGGAAGGCAGGCTATTCGGAGTGTGGGTGTTCAGGTGTTCTCAAGCCTGCTTCCCGAGATGGTAAGAAGACGCGGCAGATGCCCCTTTGAAAGCCATCACCCGGACCACAGGTTTTACTGCCAGCAGGCTGGTGTGAGCCTCTTTGAATTACTGAGTGAAGGATATCCCTCTTGCCAGCCCCTGTCCCCTGTAGGCACAGCAGAGAAGTATTACAGGCTGTCCTTACCTTGGGAATTAGCCTGCAAGACCCCGATGCTGTCATCAAACTGCATAGATTTGATGTTGAGTGACGCCAAGATGCATTCCTTGTCCTGCAGCGAAGTATCATCAATATTATTCTGATTGGCTGACAGGATAACGCACATGTCACAGAGGTTGATGTTGACGGCCCTTAAATCAGCCCGACTTAATGGCGTACCCTTTGGCATCGAGGAAAGGGAAAAAAAAAAAAGAAGAAGCAAAAGTGAGACCGAGGGACGAGAGGGAAAGAGGGGGAAAAAAAAATAAAAACAAATTAAAGATGGAGCCGGAGCTTTGGGAAATTATTTAACAAGTATCTTTTTTATGCCTTGACATTAAGCTGGCCTAACTACATTCAAGGGAATAGGAGCTGTGTGCTAATCTAAAGGGTAGTCGGTGCTGATGGCGGCATTTCAGGCTTGCTCTCCACACTCAATCAAGCCGTTGCTAACAAACGAGGGAGAGGAATAATGCCAGGGTTCTACATCTTCTTCCTGCCTGGAAATTGTCTTGATTTAAGAAACTGTCCTGTGGCAACCTCTGGCTTTCAGAATGTAACGAGGGGGTGGGTTTCAAATGCCTGTTTATTTAATAGCAGGTCACTTCTGTCTCGGGCAAAAACAGCAGCTCTGACTAGAATTTCCAATGCAGCCAAGGGGAAATAGCCAGTGAGCATGGTATGATGAGGTGGGACTGATAGCACTGCTCAACCTGGGGGACGTGAGAGGGATGGAATTAATGTGCATCTTGTAAAGGGGAGGGGGGAAGAACTTAAGCTTCAAGTCATATAATTTTATTGTAAATTTTCAGCAAGAGAAAAAAAAGCACAAGAAAATCGCCTAATTGACCAACAACAGAGGGATGGTTGAATACGCCACTGGACATACATACAAGGAAAGTCCATGCAGCAGGTAAAGAGACCAAAACAGCTCTCCATGTAGGTGTAGCCTGGGCAGGATCTCTAAAATAGTGGGATAAGTGCAAAACAAAAACACAAAAAAACAAGTCCTAGATCATTTAAAAAGTATTATTTCATTCATGTAAAGAGAAACCCACAAAATAAAGCTATATATTTATGAATGCACTCGTAAATGCATGTACATTTGGAGAGAAATTTCAGGAAAAATATACACTAAACTAATAACAGTAATTACCTCTAGGGAGGAGAATAAGATTGGGGGTAAAGGGAAAAGTTTGTTTTTGACTTTACATACTTCTGTCTTGTTTGAATATTTTATAACAAGAACGTATTTGTATATTACCGGTGTAATTAAAAATAAATAAGCCAGTAAACAGATTTTTTTAAATCCCGTAAGAACAAAAAAGCAGTGGGGGAAAAAAACCCAGAACAAGGAGGTAATGACAGAGAGGAAGAGAAGGCAAGCACAGGTAGGAAAGAAGGGTTAAGTGTCAGAGGGGAGAGGCATGACCTCCACACGCTCTGTGTCCTCAGGAGGGATCACAGAAGAACTAATCAGGCCATCCATGTCAGGGCTCCCTAGGGGTCATGTGGCATCATTTTGGAGTTCACATACTTGGTCCTTCAGCCTGGATCCAGCTTCTGCTCTGCCTACGTGAAGATTTGAGTTGCCTTCAACTCACTGACCGTGTAGGGAGAGGGTTTGCCAACCCCCATATATCCCTGGATGCCTTCCTCCCATTCTCCTTCCTGGAGAAGGGGCTTTGGGATGATGGAACTTGGCCGCTCAGATTGAGACCATCAACCCCCTTTGATGCCTCAGTGAGAGACATGATTCTGCTCTCAGGCCCCAAAATACTGCTGCAAAGTGGCATTATGGAGCAAGAGGCATTTAGTGCTTTGGGGCTGGGAAGCGACTAATTCCAGCCTCTGGAGCAGTATCTTCTGAGAGGAGAAGAATCCCTCTTTTCCAGGGATCACTTGGTACAAAGTAAGTCTGACCAACTTCCTGAATCATTTCGCCAGTGCTTATGCCTCAATTGCCTACATTCATATTCTTTTAATTTTCACCTTGTAGGGAATCAGCAGTAATTGTGATATAAGACAATCCCTGCATAGTTGTATACACACGATTTCAAAACTCAGGAAATACCGATGACATATATAGAAACACCATGTTTCTCTGGACTGACTCCATACGTAGGGCACTGTTTAAACAATGAAATATGTGAAGACATAGAGGAAGGCCCATTTGTACAATATGCTGTGCGTGAGTGTGTTAAATTTCAGAGGGTTTAAAAAGGACCAGCAAATATGAGAGCTCATTCGTATGTAGGCCAACAGGTGAGTGCATGTATACAAGGGCACACAGGAGACACACACATATACACACACAGAATGCACACACACACACACACACACACCAAACATTACCTATACACCCAACACCCATACATACAGAATGCACACTCGTGTGCATGTGTGCACACGCACATACACATACGCATGTGCGTGCACACACACACATACAGCCCAGCAAAATAATAAGCTCTTTACAAAACACTTTTAGACCCAGTCCATGTGTTCCAAGGGACCATGTGTAAAAGCACATGTACAAAAATAATTGTGGAAATACATAATCAAATCTAACATGACTGAAATTAGCAAGGTATATATCTGCTTATGCTCTTCTACGTGTATGACTATTTGTTTTTCTTCAGGTGATTATTTTTAACTACATGTGTTTACTAAATCAGCTTACTAGTTTCCTAAATCTAGAATTGTTTAAAAGTTTATGAAAAATATATTGATTAATGATCAGGAAATAATTACGTGCCTCCTAGATCATGTATCCTGCATCCTTACACTAAATTGTTGAGTCTCAAACTGTTCCTTTTAGATTTGGGCCTTAGCATATTTTTCAATCAAGAATATCACATGCACATATGTGTGCGTACACATACAAGCCTATGAAAATATTGCTAGGCTTCTACATGAATGGGAGGCAGGGAGTGGCCAGAGGAAGGGGCTGGCCTTCCATACAACAGAAATAAAGAAAGAACTCTGTTAAATCCACTTAGTTAAAAACAGAAAGCAATATGACCAAGATTCACAGAAGCATTAATAATATCATAAATAAAATGCTAAAAATAGTTCCATAAGTAAATTCTGCTATAAGCATCATAATATCTCAAAGCATTAGGTTTGGGTAGGCAAGACAGAGAGAGAGTGTATAGACATCGATATGGTTAATACATTTGGTATCAGCTAAACTTCATGCTTGATGAGCAGCTGAACTTGGCTGCAAATTCCTTTTAATAAGGTCTCCCAGGGTTTAGATATTCCTAGACAGAGCATAAGGGAAGGGCTGAGTCCTCAGGCCCATAACCGGATGAAGAAGCAGAGGCATGATCAAAGCTACAGCTATTATATCCATCCGGGATTTTCTTTTGTGAATGAAAAGAAGGAAAAAGCATCGATAATGTGACCTTGGACTTACAGGCAATATGGACACTTTGGGGAAGTTATGAAGCGTCTCCCATTCCCGCTTGAGGTACTCAATGGAGCCCACAAACACGATGTGCTTGAGCTCGTGGTAATGAAAGTTGCTGGCACGGAGTGGCATCACCAGGTTCCGGAGGCCAATCAGGGCTGAGCTGACATCACCAAAGATGCAGACCACGACGTGGCCGCTCAGGACGGTCATGGCGGCTTCACTTCGAGTCTGCAACATGGAAAAGTGCACCAGCATTGGAGAAAAGACCTCACAGTGTTTTGGGAAGTATTTAAAAAAACACTTTCATAAAGATAGACATTTGCTGAGTGCTTACTCTGTGTTATTTTTTTTATTTCATCAATGTTATGTGTATGCCACATAAACTTACAATTTGAGTATGTGGTGTGTGCATTATACTGGGGTCACAAATATATGTAAACATATACCCACACATAACCTGACCTTCTTTGTCACAAGACTTAAGAAAGTTATACCATCATACATATGAGTAGGTGGTCTTTCCTGATGATATTTAGGTGGGGGGAAATAGAGAATAGTAATATTTATGTTGTTTAAAAAGAGAAGTCTTAGTTCACATGAAATTTTTGATAAAAGGAGTTGTCTTTGCTGTCTCTCTTGCTGAAATGATATTAAATTGGTCAGATCCTATGCTAGTCTCAGCTTGAGAAGTTTCAGTTTTGAGTTCCAGACTCATCAAAGGGATTTCACACTACGTTATCACATCAGCAGGTAGAACATCACATCCTCAGCCAGGGGCTGGCAAATTATGGTTCATAGGCTAAATCTGGTCTACAACCTGCTTTGGTATGGCCATGGCTGGTGAGCCAAGATTGGTTTTTACATTTTAAAATGGTTGCAAAAAAAATAAAAATGAAGATTTCATAATATGGGACAATTATATAAAATTTAAATTCCAACAAAATTTTATTGCAACTCAGCCAATCTTACTCATTTAGGTATTGTCTATGGCTGCTTTTACATTGCAATGGCAGAGCTGATTAGCTGTGACATACAGCGTATGGCCAGCAAGACCTAAATTATTTATTATATGATCCTTTGCAGAAAGAGTTTGCTGACCCCTGTCTACTGCTGCCTTGCGTTTTCCAGGGACTGCCTGGAGTGGCCCACCTGTGAAAGTCATCAGACTATTACTTTAGTCACAAGACTATTCCCAAATAACAATTAAAAGGATCTAGAGAAAGGTCAGCCAGAGAAACAAGCCCATGTCTTCTCCCAACCCTAGGTTTGGATCTACAAAGGAGACAAATAAACGAATAAAATCGCTCCAGTGAGAGGAGGACCCCAGCTTCCCACACAAATGGTTAGCCACTGCTGCCCCTTTGCTCACTGTGTTAGTGAAGAGAATAACGCAGGAGGCCAGTTAGTGGGCCTTTCTCTGCTTCTCCTTCTGGTCCAATGCCTCCTATTCTTGCCTTGCTTGCTCCCTCTCCACTCACTGCATGCCTGGATGGTCCCATGTGGCTCACAATGCTTTGGGGGAGGCATATTAATGTCCACTGCACATATCAAACTCTGCTTGATTTAATCCCTAGAATTGACCAGTGTATTGATTGTTTAAATGCCAATATTGCAATTCACGACAATGTCAGGGTTATTACAGTAACCCCCAAGGAGAAGAAGAAGCTAGCTTTCACTCCCTGATCGTTACAATAAAGCAGGGGCTGTCACCATTATCGGTTTCCCTCTGTGATAATACAGTTATACCTAAGACAGGGGCTGTAAGAAATGTCTTATAAATGGTGACCAAGAAGGACCCACTGGGAAGTCACATCCCACATCACCGCTTCATGGACAAGACCTGGAGTTAGTTATCTTGGCTGCTTGGAAGTGTGAGTGCCTGGGTACCACCAACAGAGCATCAGTGAGTCTGTAACATGCTGTGATGGGGTTTCTAATTACTTTTAATTGGTCGGGTCACCTGGGAGTCTAGCTCTCTTCAGTGAGCCTCAGGGATACAACCTGGGTTCAGAGTGGGGGCTGGAAATCTGGGGAGTTGAGGAAGTCACTGGGTGGTGAGGAAGGCACCATCTAGCAAAGTGGCTGACCACAGGAGCTTAGCTCTGGGGACCAAAATACCAATCTTTAGATTGGCCACAGTAACATGACCCACAGAATCTTGTCCAGACCCCAGTTCCTGGAGAGTCTGATTTTGCCAGATTTAAGACCCAGTACAGCAACTCACATGCACATCTTGTGCTTCTTACACATCCTTGAAGGCTTGACCCAGTCTGGGCCTTCATCGCCTTAACCCCTTCAAAGCACAATCTGCATGCACCCAATAAGACTTCTCTGGCCACTTAGATACATCCTAGTCCTTCTCCCCTAGATTTGAATCTTGTGCCTCATAACACAGCTTTAAATATATTGTTCCATGGTTACATTTTACGTCTTCTAATTAAATGATCATTTCCTCAAGATTGAGGCCATTTCATATTTTCTAACCCCCAGAGCAGTTAGTGTCCTGCATCCAGTGGGTACATGCAACCCCAAAGCATCTTCCCACAGCTGGCTGTTCTGAGTATGCTCACCTCTGCTCCAGTGTGACTTTGGAGAGGGCTTCTTAGACCACACTAACTAGCACCTCCCAGTCCCTTTCTAGCCCATGGCCCTGCTTGATTGTCTTCATAGCACTGTAGCAGTATCTGAAATGTTTTCCTATACTCATCATCTACCTGGAGATCTTCTCTTTGCCCCACTAGAACATCAGCTAGTTAGGGACTGTACCCCCAGCAACAAGAGCAGTGCCTAGCACATAAATGGCCTGTTAAAAATGTTTTGTTAAATGATGTTATTTTTCAGATGACAGGTAGTAGTAACTCACTTCCCTAAACTCTTTCATGCCAGAAGGGAACTCAGTTTGGATGTCAACTAGCCATACGCTCTTCAGGAATATAGGCAAGCCATTAAGACCCCGGATTCCAGATAGAGCACCAAGCCCTTTTACCTGCCACAGATGGGTAGTGCCACTCTGAGTTTGGTTCACCAGGGCAAAAGTGCAGTGAATACAACAGGATGTAAATACACAGAGCACCTTTGTGATTAGAACCATTTGCGCTCCTGGTAAATTGGACAATTGCTGTTTATTGAGAATTCTGACTTTCTGTGCTTTTGTCTGTGACTTTCACACCTCCAAGACAGTCTCTAGCACAACCCTGTATTGGCTCTTAATTGCTTGATTATAATTAAACTGAGAAAACACACACATACACACATTCCAATAAAACGCAGGGAAGTCTAGTGGATTAGAGTACAAAGCCATTCTGAGGGACTCCTTTTCTAATAAGGGTGGCCATGACATCAGAAATGATAGGATTTTCCCCGCTGACATAAAGAAGCAGGGCACAGTGATCTGCAACGAGAAGGCAAAAAAGAGAAAGAACCCTTCCACCTGACCTTCCTATTAATCCATTTTTCGTGGATTAGCAAGACAATGAACTGTAGGGAAGCTGGTGTGGGCATTCAAACCTAAAGCTGTTAACAAGACAAGTCTGGAGAGTAGATGGATTGTTCTCTAGGCTGACATTCTTAGGGCAGACCAGAAAAAGCCCACTGCTGCTGCCGAGATGACACAACCACAAAACAGGGCTCTGAGCTCCCACCTCCCCGAGATAGACCCATGCATGGGTCATCGTTGTCATCCTCACCAGATGCATTTTGCATCATGTGTTAGGCAGGATCCCAAATACGCAAGGCTATTACCTAGAAGAATGCAAGATGTTGTTATAAACAAATAACATTGTTTATTATATTGGTAGCATTCACATTTCCTCATGGCATTTCATAATAATAATGGGTTTTACTCTTCAGTACAACCCTAGGGGTTAGGGTCAATCTCATCTCACCTTCTTAGATATAAGAGAACTAAGGTGTAAAGAAGCCAAACAGAGCCACATTCGTAGGGATGACAGTACTTACTGCCTCCCATGATGCCTTTCACACAGCATATGACCATCCCCTATCATGATGAGCCAATAAATATTCAGAGATTTAGAATTCCATCCTTGGTTCATATTCTGATGAGGGTTCTAGTTGCTTCGATGTGTCCCTAATTTTAATTATCAAAAATAATTAGGACCAGGGACTGTATCTTCCCAACATCCAGTTAGGGAAACCCATTCCTGGCAAATGTAGTTTGGGACAGAAGTGAATGGCATGGATTCTGTGGCCCGTCACTCACCAGGATGACTTTCTCTATCTCCTTGGGTGCGCACCAGTGAAACATGCCAGTAGAATCATACTTCTTCACATTAGAGTCCATGTTGTCAATCTGATCATTGCCAGGAATTAACAAGGGGTCATGCCTGGGGAGAAAAGGACAAGAAAACCTAAGTGGAAAATGTAATAAATTATAAATGGAAAGTGCCCCCTGAGTTAGATCTCAGAGGAGTTGAAAGATGCACAGGAAGTGGCTGTCACTGAAGGCCATTCTTTTGCTTACAGAACCCATGCTTTGAAAGACAACTACCCCAACTGCCATTGCCACTTGGAAATGCAGGTGACCTTTATCAGCTAATAATTCTACCTTCCCCTCCTGTTCCTATTTCTCTAAAATGGCCTTCATGTCATTCTGTGGATTTAGCCTCCTTTTCATGGATATCCCTCCCTCCTATTCTCATTTTACCAGCTATCCAATCTCCCCAGTGACCGCACGCATGCACACACACACACACACACACGCACACGCACATGCACGCACTCACACCAAAGGGTTGTTATTAGCATTGGCAATGAAGAGGAAGGAATAGGAATAGAGCCTCATGCTGACTGACTGGCATGAGGATGGAAAGCCAATTACTTGCTCTTTCTGACTACAACTTCTGACGTGATGCTCTTCGCAGTAAAAGCTTTAACAGGCTGCACTTTAAATATTTTAGCAATTTGCCCAATCAGATTTTGCTCTCCCCGGCTGAAGCCCTTTAAAGATTCAGCAGCATGTCACTTCAGAGCAGATTGACTACCAAATGCCCACATCTGGAATACATGATTTCAATACCAAACAACACCCTCTCTCCTTGCCGTGACAACTGTATTTGCACTAACGGTCCAATGACGGTCTCCCCCACCCCCACTTCACCTCCCTGCTGCAGCATTCCTTGGATGGGAGCTCACGCTCAGGTGCATCTTAATAAACTTGTCTTGAATTCGCTCTCTTGCCTTGTTTACTGGTGGAAAGGGAAGATGCTGCTCTAGAGACTTCCCCTCCAGTGGGTTGGCAGATCTTCGCCAACAACCTTAGGAATTATAATAAAATCAGGCAGGTCTAACAGGCTTACAGCATAAGAAATATACTCCTACAGCTTGGACTATGTCCATTGTCAGGTTCCATCTGTGATAGTGATTTCATATTCCCATTTGGGGGGAGGTCATTTGGGTTTCTACAACATTGACCGCATATAATTGGGACAATGTTCCAGGAATACCTAGCTCTCATTGCAGGGGAACTATCTTCCCTAAATAACACTGCCGATTTAAGACAGAAAATATAAATAGGTTCAAATTCCAAAAACTTACTATAAAGTGATTTTACCTTTTAAGTTCTCTATTTCAAGCATCAAAGGGTAATCTTTATTGAGTTTTCAGTATTTCTCCCTCTGAAATTTCTCTGATGCTTCTCACTTATATATCCACTACACAGAGTGGGACAGGAATGGTCCACATATCTAGAATTAATCTTTCAAGATATCTATTGTGATTCCCCTCCCTTCAATATTCCTTCCACCCCCACTCAAGATGGGAAAATTCTCGCTGCATTTATTTATTCCTGAGAATTTGCTTTTGGGCTATACCAAATGACAAATACCCTGTGAGGCAATCCTGCAAAGTTACCTTCAACAAACATGCTGGATTACTATAGGAACTGTCATATCTAATCTTCAAAGGGTAAAAACACTCCACCTTGGAGTAGCGTTTCGGTAGCTGAGCTGTTGGAAGGTCTTAAGGTGTTGTAAACTACCAGGCCACCTTTCAAATACTGAACTCGGTCAAAACTGCTAAAATAAAATGGCAGTTTCTCTTAAGAACTGGTCACAGATCAGGGCAAGAGCAACTTTTGATTTTTTTTATCCTTGAAGAATCTTCAATAGTTGTTGCAGATACCATCTGGGATAGGTAGGTGGATAGAAACCACCAAGAGAAGAGATTTAAGAAAATGAACAGAATGAACTCTTCCCAGCCCTAGAAGAACATATTTTGCAAGAGGATCTTAATAAATTTACCTCAGAGAAATAGAGCCAGGTTCAAATTCTCTTGCCCAGTTTATTGGTTAGAGAGGAAGTATTATCTCAAGAAGGTCTGAGTACTGCCCCTAATGCATTCAGGATTTAAAAGACAGACAGGACAATATTTACATAAAATCTGCAAGCAAGCAAATGATATAGCAAGCTGGCCAAAATTCCTTCTAGAAAATATGTGTCTTGGGTGGAAGAACATACATTTGGGTTCCCTACCTTTTTGGGAAAGAATCATTCTTTGGTCACAAAGGCCTCCAACTTTCATCTTAGAAAAGTAAATAAACAAGGCTGATGATCAGTCGTCCCTCAATAAGAAGAAAAAAGACAGCCTTTTGTTTTCTTTTTATTTTTTCTTAACATTTATTCATTTTTGAGAGTGAGAGTGACAGAGAATGAATGGGGGAGGGGCAGAGAGAGAGGGAGACACAGAATCCAAAGCAGGCTCCAGGCTCTGAGCTGTCAGCACAGAGCCTGACACGGGGCTCGAACTCACAGGCTGTGAGATCATGACCTGAGCTGAAGTCGAACACTTAACCTACTGAGCCAACCAGGTGCCCCAAAAAGATAGTGTTTTAATGTCAATCCTCATTAAACTAGGGCTGGGGTTTGGAGAAAGCAGGTATAATTTCTTTTCAAAAAAAAATCCTATTTATTCTTGAAATAGAGTTGATATACAATTTTATATTAGTTTCAGGTGCAGTTTGACACTAGGTTTGTGAATCATGATTGGCACTGGAATATCTAGAAGCATCAGAGAAGTCTCAGTGGTACGCCTTGTTGCAGTAGGTACTCCCTACATACCTCTCACCCTGGCCTGGACAACTTAAATGTATAATCCAAGATATTCCTCAAAAAGTTTTATCTGAAGAACATTAAAAATCTCCTCAAACAAAGATATTTTCCTTTCTGACCAGCAGGGTACCTGGAATTCAAACTTTGATTTCTTAAATCGTCAAACAGCCAATAAACATAAATTTTCTATTTTGATTCATGAATGGGAGATATCCTAATGATGAAGACACAGTCCCTAGTCAAAAGGAGGGTCATAATACAGCAAGAAAGAGAAAATGTCAATCAATAGTTGTGATACACCGTGATGAGTGTCATATCATGCAAGGTGGTATGATAATACCAAGAAAGAAACTGTTAATTGCCTGGTATTTGAGAAACACTAAGGAAGGCTTCCCAGAGAAGGTAACATTTTATCTGAGCCCTGAAAGGTGGGGAGCAATCTAAGCATATTTTAGTGTTGATCCACTAGCAGCCATTAGAACCTGCTCAGAGAACTGAGGCCCAAATGAGCCCACACATGGCACCCCCAACCACGGTTGAAGATGTTGGCTGTGGTATTTGCCCAACCTGAGGTATAGAAGACTCAGGCCAGGCACATTAGCTGTCTTTTTTTTTAATTTTTAAAAAATGTTTTATTTATTCTTGAGAGAGAGAGAGACAGAGATGAGTGGGTGAGGGGCACAGTGAGAGAGGGACACAGAATCCGAAGCAGGGTCCAGGCTCCGAGCTGTCAGCCCAGAGCCCGACGTGGGGCTCAAACTCACAAGCTGTGAGATCATGACCTGAGCCGAAGCTGGATGCCCAACTGACTGAGTCACCCAGGCGCCCCATACAGTAGCTGTCTTCTGATGTGCAACGGTGGTCATCGAATGGAAGATGGAATCCACTGATTGTGTACAACTGATTCAGAACAGGCGACAAACCATGTGTGGAATTTCAATAGAACAAAAATCAAGTTTCCAAACACAAAGAATGTTATAAAAATGGAAGGTTTAAAAAAAAATGACATGAGTTGTGTCCCAAGGCAGTGGATTTCTCATCACTTGAGACATTCCAGAAAAGCTGGGATATAGAGATTTCATTCAAAACATTGGGTGAACCTAGAAGACTCTCAAGGTTTGAAGCATTGTTCTCTCACTGAGGAAGACAAGGCTAGGATTCTGAAATACTTGGCCACTGCTGGACATCAAAAAGCCAGAAGGCACTAAATAACTGAAGAAAGGTTGTTGTTGGAGCAAGATGAGAGATAGGAAGAATTAAGACTGATCACTCTAGAGTTCCATGAAGGACCATAACTGTTTTTCCATCTGGGAGGAATATGATTCATTCCAGCAACACGAGCATCCATAACCACTTTGAGCCAGACAGGATAAATTTCTTTACCATGTCTGTTCCTGTAGTAACTTCAAGTGGCTTAGGTTGACTTGAACTCCTGAGAGGTCTCTGACATAGGTGAACAGTGAAGAGCCAGTTGGCTACAGGAACATGTGCTGCTAAACTGAGATTGATGGAGCTTATACAAACAAAAGAAAGTTCAAGCATTTGCCACTGAGCACAACAGCCAACATTGCCATGGTCAGAGGAGGCCCAGAAGAACCTGGCAGTTGCACACAGAAAGGAAGACCACCAGAAACCTCTCTGAACAAAGCATCCCAGCATCACTGATTCACAAAATGATTAAGAGAACCCATTCAAATGTCCTCAGACAATTCCTCAATGACCACTTAGTTGGAATCAAGGGCAATACTAGATATTGTCTTTCCTATCTTAATTATTTTATACATTTCCCCAACTCACAAAGTAATCTCGACTCCCATAAAATGCACCATAATTGATTCAAGGCTCATTTGTCATTTACCACTGAGCCATGTACATGCGTTATTTTAGGATAACAGGAATGCCATGAGGTGAGGTCTATCTGCTGCAGAGTTGTTAAATGGGCATAATTTTGTCCCCCACAAGGTCTGTACACTGAGTTTACAAAGCCTGTAAACTCTCAGTACCTCAAGTTGTCACTATATTGTACAATATGGCCTTTAAATAAGTAATTAAATTAAAGTGAGGTCATTAGGATGGGCCCTAGTTGAATATGGCTGCTTAATTTATAAGAAGAGGAGATTTAGACATGGACATGTGCAGAGGGAAGACATGTGACATGTGAAGATAGTGGTATAAGACAGACATCTAGAAACCAAGGAGAGAGACCTGGAACAGAGTCTTCCTTCTCCTACTCAGAAGGAACCAACCCTACTGACACCTTGATCTTGCACTTTCAAAATCCAGAACTATGAGAAAATCAATTTCTGTTGCTTAAGACAACAATAGTAAGTATCTTACTTAAGACCACAAGAATACATGGCAGAGCCTTAGGAAACTCATACAAGAGTCCACCTTGAAAAAGGAGCATGAAGTATCAGATATCAGTCCCTAGAAGGAACCCCAGCTGCCCTTCTTGTGCTTCAGTCTCACCTATTCCCTTCATGGAGAAAAGCATCCTGCCACCAGTTTAGGAATACGTGGAACTATACCAGAAATACACAATATCTTATTCAAAGAGTTTGGGCCATGTCCCTTCCCTCCTCAGCACCACCTCACCCCAACACATGTATATAATTAGATCTGTCCAAGAGGGAACTTCTCTCTAGTCTTTAACTTGTATCCCCATTTTTGGATCAATACCTATGACAACCCAGCTCAAAAGAAAAAGGAAACCTGTGCACCAGCTAGTTAATGTATTCATCTGAACCAAGAGTCGTTCTCCAAAGGGTACATTTTGGGGGGTGGATCACTGAGGGCAGGAAACCACTATTTCCTTAGTGATGATATGGCACAGTGGCTCCACATCTTGGCTTATCTACCACTTGTTACATTGTGCTTTGCCTCAATGTCTTCATCTGTAAAATGAGTGTTAATCACCATCATGACTTAATGGATTCCATTTGAGGACTCCATGAGTAAAGTCCTGTCATGCGCTTAGCATAGAACCTGACACAGAGCTTTCCTTCAAGAAGTGTTAACTACCATTATTATTATCATTCTTTATACTCTGCTAACAACCCACCCATTTATTTGTAGCTCTTCTGAAAGGAGACAGTAAAGGTAGAGCACTTCAATAATACAAATGCAGAGTTACTACAATTATTTCTACTACTGTTGCTACTATGAGTGGCTAGCCACTGTGAGTTGAATTGTTACAAATGTTGCAGGGCTGAAATTTTTACCCACCTTTTATGATTTACTCATCAAGGTAACACTTGCATGTAATTTCTGCTGTGACTACACATTTGTGTGCCTGGGAAAGAGACTGGATAAGTAACATGGCTGACGTGGCTCAGCAGAGAGAGGAGAGGCAAGGTTTGAACAGACAGGTCTTGACCGGAAGCCAATGCCACTTGGCCCCGTTCCACCCCCTCCCACTTACAGGAGGCAGCTGGATCTTGTTCCTTCTCCATTGCAGAGCCCTGAAGTACAGTGCCCTGAGCTGCAAAGACAGGCAGACCAGCATGGCGGGCATTCATGAAATGCACAGCTTGTGTGAATAATCAGTACGAAATTGCCCCAAGAGCCTTTGTCAGGACAACGTGCTAAGGAGAGCCTCAATAATCGATTAAGCCTGGGACAGCTTTTGCCTTGTCCCGGTATCTGAAGGCTCTGTGCAGGAATACCCTCATTTTTATAGCAACCAAGGAGCTCCAGTGAGTTAAATTTTTCATATCTATGCTTCTTGAATCTTAGCTCACACCTCCAAAGTCCACAGCTAGAAATTAAGTATGCCTGACTTCAAATAAAGAATAGAAGATCATTGTTTTGAGGGTTTGCAGAGCGAGGAATGCCACTTGCCATCAATTAATCTGAGGAAGTGAACTAAATGCCCTGCTACAGCAGAAACACAAAAAGCTTGCCTGGAAGACAAGTGCCTAAAGCAAAACCACAAATCCCTTTTCTAGCAAACCTGCTGTGAGGAAGCCGGTATTATATTTTAAAGAGCACAGTTCCCCTTCCAGGCAAATACAGCAAATCCCAGTTTTTCTGTGGCAGTGGGTTCAACACTGGCCTTCAGAAATGTACATTAAAGTATAAGTAAACAAACCAAAACACACACACACACACACACACACACACACACACACACACAAGGAGGGGGGTGAAAAAGGAAAGTTACAACATGCTCTTTGTTCTTTTTTTTAAGTAGGTTCAAGCTGGAGCCCAGCTCAGAGCTTGAACTCAGGACCCTGAGATCAAGAGTTAGATGCTTAACCAACTGAGCCACCCAGGTGCCCAGTAATATAGTTTCTGAATTGTACCCTTTACTTGCTTGAGCTTTGGGGCTTCATTTATCATCTCAAAGAGGCTCTCTCGTCATTCCACGCATCCCGTGTAGGTTGAGGCCCCACCCTGCAGTGGTCTCCCTGGGAGATCAGAGGCTGGATAAAACGTGAGAGAATTTCTCAGCCTTCTGCAGGCTTCTTGTCCCGATGGCAAAAACTAATTCTGTGGGGTGGATCTATCAATGTCAAGTGCCATTGTGGAACTGTTGGGATATTTTTGAGGCCTCACAGTTTGTCTCATATGTTCCCCCTGAAGCTTCCCTCCTCCATAACCAGAGACAGTTGTTTTCCCTTCCTAGGAGTTCCTATAGAAGTGAGAGATGCTCCTTCAGAGATAATAATTTGCATTTTTGTCTCATCCATTAGATATGGAGCTTCCTGAGGGCAAGGAACTCCTATTTTACTATTTAGCAAATTTCCAGAACCCAGCAGAGGACACAGCAGATGCTTAATAAACAACCAACTAACAAGAGGAACTGATGAATGATCTCTAGTCTGACTCTAATTCCTTGACTCTTAAGCCAGTCAATGCAAACTCACCAGACCTTTTAGGGAGACCAGAAAACGTGCCCAGTGACAGTTTACTCACCTTTGATATCTTGAGACAGTTTGCTGTGGGAACAACCAAGGCTCTTGCACTGTTTTTCACTTTTCAAGGACTATATTTGAAACAGGGCATCTTGATCTAAAGGGAGACTCTGAAAACAGGACTTTAACTGGCCCCGCTGTCTGGAGTGTTCCTGGATCCAGATGCTGTAGCTGATCAGCGGGGAGGACTCATGTTTGATTGCCAGTGGTGGTCAAGACAGGTGTTCTGAACGAAGCAACTATTCAGTGCTCCCCTGTCAAGTCTGGACATTTCTGTAAGGAGAGCCCCTATGACATCAGGTTTCTTTCACTGTTCTGACTTACGGAGGCAGTGGTTCTCATACCAGCTGCATCAGCATCACCTGAGAGCTGGAGAGAAATGCAAATTCTCAAGCCCAGCCAGACCTACTGAATCAAGCTGTTTTACCAAGATGCTGTAGATGATTCTGATGCATGCCTAAGTTTGAGAACCATTGCTATAAAGTGTTGCCCAGATGGAGAAACTATATGGTTTGAGTCAGTCCTACCAGAGATAGCAACTGTTTGCAGCATACCGACTAAAAGGCTATGGTTCTATCCAGCAAGGCCAGGGACAGAGCGATGCAAGCAAAGTGTCTAGGTGCGGAATTGAAGGAGGCACCTCATATGGCTCACCCTAGTCCTGGACCTCTTATCTAAATGGATAATTACAGGACTGATGACAAAAAACACATCCAGGTTGCCCACCCTGCCTCTCTGTGACTCTCTGGAACCTGAACTGTTGTGTCACTTGATGGGGTTCCCAACATGGATGCTACACTCATATTCTCTCTGTTGTTGACTTCCACTCCCATGAGCTAATCAGCGAATAAGCAAACATAAAAAGGCAAATGAAATATTAGTTCTTGTGAAGTACGCTTAAAAGTCAGTTTTCTAGTCTCCTTTCTCTTCATTTTTTCTGCCACTCCACGAAAGAAACAAGGCAGTTAGTAACTAAGTCCTGTTCAGGAACGACAGGCCATGCAAGTGAGTGTCTGACTGTGCTGAAGAGTGTCTCAGGCGGACCTCCTCAAAAGGGCTCATAGCTGGGTGTTCAGCACCATAAATAATCTACCTCATTCTGGGGTGTATTTCATTTCTGGGTGGATACTATTTCCTGTTATGTTGCAAGGATACTGACTTTTGGCTCCTACCTTGGCTCATCCTTCAACACTGCCCCCGCCCTCCTGTGTAATGAGCATCTCTCCTGAGACACAGCTGCCCCCACTTCCCCCCCCCCCACCCAACCCCCATTCCCCACTAGATGGCCATCCCTGGAGCCACCTTGACAAAACCAGGCTCTTCAGGCCAGGCTCTAGCCACTCTGTCAAAACTAAAGTCCCTTTCAACTTCTCTGTATCTATCTACATACATTTTTTCCCTGCCTAACAAGTAAACAGTCAAGAGCTACTGCCACCAATACGTCATCTCTTGGTAGGCAGCCACCACTCTAAAAGCAAGAAGGAAATTACTGCCTTTGTGTCTGGGAGACAACCTGGGAGGACTGACAGATTCTTCCATCCTACAGGAGAGCGTGCACGATGCTCTCGAAACGAGAGGTTGGGATAATAACCCTCTGCTGCACATGCAACTTGTCCAGAGACCTGTGTCAAATCCACCCAAGCCCTGGTATGATAAGCCCCACTATTTCTTTCTTCTCCAGTCCTGTGAGGGCCTGTCACTTGCTATTTGTGCATTCAGAGGTGAATTTACTTGGCTAAGCTGTCCCTGCCTTCCTTCTTCATTCTGCCAGTTGCAAAGAACAGCAAGAGTGGCATTCTGTCCCCAACTTGGACTGGGCTCAGGAAATTTTGCCATTTGCTATTACGAGAACCTCTCAAGTTGGCAGTCCTCACCAAAGACCCTATAAAAGGTATGAGGTGAAAGAGAGAAATGGGCCTTAACAAGCAGATGAGTTTATTTCAGTTGATGATCAGTAAATGCCCAAGAAGATAATCTGTTTTCCTCAAATCATATTTCCCCTCCTATTCAGCAAACTGATCTCTAATATTTTCTAGGTCTCGGGACATGAACTCCCCTCACCTGTTCAATTCCTCTGTTTTCAGTATTGCCAGTGATCCTTGCTAGCCTGGCTGTGGGCCATCTCTTCGGTAAATTGTCTACCCAACACATCCTACATGAATCGTCATGGCTCATGGCCCCTCTATCTTACTTCTCCAAGTTTCCTAGGTCCTGGAGAAGCAGGTGTAACACCAACTGATGTCAGGAATGCTGTGTGTCCTTCTTGGGAAGAGCGGGGCCCACTTCTGCTCCACTATTCTATAGGAGACCCTGAGTGGTGTGGCACCCAAAGGACCTTGGCAGAGGGTGGGGCTGGCTGGGCCTTCCCTTCACACCTCTCTATTTCTGTAACGTGTGTCTTCACAAGGCTGCCCTGATGGAGAGTCCTAAACGTCTCCTGACAATGTCACCAGTGATCCTCCCAAAACACTGCCTCCTCAAGAACTTGCAAAGGTTTCCCAATGCCTATGACAGACAAAGGCTTACATGAGTAGGTGCAAGAATACTCTCATACTTCCAGCTCCAGTTATGTCACCCCAGGGACCCCTTGCTCCAACCACACCAAGCCTCTTACAATGGCCTGAGCATTCTCCTTATTTCCTCCACTGGACAGAACAGTGAAAGAGTTCATAATATGGGCTTAGAAGCTAAACCACCCGGGTTCAATCTTCCTAATTAGGTAAGACTCACCAGATTCACTAGACTTTACATCTCAGTTACTCAGCTTTTGCGTCGGTAAAATGGGGGAAAGTATAATTCTTACTCATGGAGTTATAGTTAGGACTCAGTGTGTTCAAAGGCATAACACTCTGGGAATGACGATGCCTGGCATCCAGTACAATGAACAAGGGTAGATATTGGTATTACTAGAGAACTCTCCTCATCAGTCAGGGGTAGATTTAATAAGCCTTCCTTCACAAACCAGCCTCAGCCTCCCAAACTAGGGGTAATGACATCTCTCTCTGTTCTCACGGCCTCTGCTAGTACTTCTCCAAGCTCCTTCTACTCTATTTTGCCATACACGCTTGTCTGTCTCCTACATTAAACTGTGATCATTTTGAAGACAGAGACCTACTGTAACCCGTCTTACTTTTCACTCCTCAAAGACGTTCTAGGCCTTGAATACAGTAGACTTCGATAAACATTTGCTGGGTGAGAATTAATCTGAGAAAAGGAACAGAAACAGCTGAAATGCACAGCGTTTTTGGGTCCCATTTGAGAATATGGTACGAGAGCCCAGACGTTTACTCTGTACTGCCTACCCAATGGAGAAATATTCCTAGGATCCAACGGCATTTGTGAATACAACTACGTGAAGGTGGCTGTGGAAAGAACTGAATATGATTGTAAGCTGGGCAGGGATTGAAGCAGTCCATGAATCTGCTTCAATTGTAGTCAAAGTGGTGCCCAGTGTCCTTTTTTTTCCCCCTAGAGAGTCTTTCTAGAGAGCTTTCATTTGATGTTCTGTGGGGTCTGTGAGACCCCCAAATTAAGAACACTTGACTTAGTTATCTAGAGACAATATGCTTGCCCTCTACGGCCTTGCAATGGAAGGGAAACACAGCCCTCCTCCCAAGGCACAGACTCAGTAGCAGAGACAAGTGGACAATGAGTGCTTGTTGATTTTAAAGGGAAACTAGGAGAAGCTCCTTAAATCATTCCATGTTAAGAGACCAACAAGGAACGCGAATAACAAGAATCTGGGAAACTCCATGGCCCGCTCCTCCTTCGGGGGATGGGAAGCCAAAGGTTATCTGTCATGACACAGGAATGCCTGGCTTGGAGCACAGACGGTTGCCATTTGGCTCAGTCTGGCTGCGAGAGTTGTTGTCTGTCACGGTGACTAAAAAACATAGTGCATCAGGATCCAGACACACAAAACGAAGCTGTTCACCTAATGACTGTGCCGAGAGTTAAGTGACACTGAAAAACCAGGGTATGTCTGATACCAGAACAAAGGGGAGACAAAGACCATTAGTGCAGAGTCCCGGCAGCATTTCATGCTGGCGGATGGTTTGCAAGAAACCCTCACGCAGAGCCTGTTTTATTTGCAGAAGCCACAGTGGTAAATTAAAGCCCATCCTAGCCCATTCTGGGCTCTCCGGTTTCTCTTGGAGCTGTTCCTATCACTGCCCATAGGCCACTAAAACCTTTCCACGTTCAGAATGATTGATTCCGCTCAAACAAGCAAGCCGCAAACTCATGTCGAAAAACTCACTTCAAATAAGTCATTAGCTTCCTTTATGGATTTTTCAGGTCATGAGGAATAGGACCTAGGAGCCCTATCTTCTGCAGAGGAGAAAGGGAGTATGTGAAGAGGTGGGGCGACCTGGAGAAGCCACCAGATGCTGCATGAGCCCCTCTCTCTTTTCAGTCAACAAGAGACGTATAACAGAAACAGGTCCTGGCAACCTCACTGTCAGGGCCAGGTATTCCAACCAAACGAAACTGCACGTGCTGGAAGTGAAGGGAAAACGACGGCTCAGCACCCTGTCTTTGTCTCCAGAGCACTTGGGACACAGAAAGTCATGGCAAGGAAGGAGTGTCTGAGACTTTCTGACTCCTCGTGGGACAGGTTGTTTCAGCTGAGCTGCAAATGAGACCGCGGTGGGCAGGTGGGAACAGAGGTAGCTGTGGCTGTTGCGGTAGCCCAAAGGCACCAATACCAGAAACCCAAGTTCCGTAGCTTGGCAAGCTTCGGCTCACCGCCTGACCCACGTTTAGCAATTCTGATGTACCACGGAGCAGACAGCTCCAGCCCGGGATGACTGCTCCCTCAGCCCCTCTCCAACAGGCAATGAAAGCAAGACCCACTTTGAAAATTCTCCCCCATCATGCAAACTGACATAGGCATGCTTTTCAAAAACCCACAGCCAATCTGTTGATCATTACTTATTTACAAAGGCCTTCGGGCAGAAAGTCCTGTAAAAACCATACTTGATACGGTATACACTAGCTTTTTCTGCTTGTGGAAAAAAAGTCCCCCCAAGGCTACCTCAAACCATCACTTTCTATTGCACATAAAATGTAGCGTGTAACACTAAAGTATTTAATATATATGGTATAATATATCTACAGGAAAGGCATTTGTGTAGAAGTATGTTACCCTGGATTTGGTAATTTGATGTTTTGCTGAAGGCTACGACTTAAAAAAGCTTCCACCTCGTACAGAAGACCTGTCATCTTGGTACCCAAGAGCCAACAGAATAAAGAAGTACCCTTAAGCAGCAAAACTTTGACACAGCTTTGAAGCATATGAAAACAGTATAACGCCTCAGAATTATTATTACTCAAGATCAAAGAAATGAGCCATACTTTACATAGCAAACAGGGACAGGGAATTTGGCTCCAAAGGTTTCAGATTTTTCAGACTTCTCTTTATTTATTTATTTGCTTCTCTAAATTTAGGCAAAAGAAAGCACCTGGGCTTTTCTCTACTTTAAATGGATAAAACTATTAGCATTAGATAAGGCGATTACCTAAAGGTGAGTAAATAGGAAATGAATGGTAGCATGACAACTGGCATCGTAAAAATGAGAAGCTTGGCAGTTGGTGCATTTCATTGCTCCTCATAAAGTGTAAACAAGCATGTAAATCAGCAACACCCCAGCAAGATTGAGCGAACGGGCAGGCAGAGGACTGGTAAGGAAACACTTAACAGGAAGAGATGATCATAACGGAAAAGGACATGGGGCCAGGGGCTTCTTCCATGGGAACCTGTGCCCTGGACCGCATGGAGAACTGCCCCGTCTGTGTCCCAGAAGGGTGGCCGTGGAAGGCCAGGAAGATGCGAGTGAATGGAGGGAGGGAAAAGTAGGGGGAAGTGGCCATAATTGTATTTCAGTAGTCAAAGGGAGGAGAGCAGCCAATGGCAATGAAAAGAAGAAAGAAACATCAAGATGGCAGGTATTTCCAAGGCAGTTATCATTCAGGGGTCACTCTTGTTTCATCACTGGGGTGCTGGAGAGTTAGGATGTTGGAGGAAATAAGCACAGGATTGGCAGATGAGTCGCAGACAATCTGGGGAAATGAAAGATGAAGAGGCCCGGAAGAGAAACCTGCAGAAGTCTGTCGAAATCTGGTTTCATTTGCCATTTCTGAGAGGAAGCCATAGTCAAGACAGAAAGAAGGATGGGAAGGAAGGAAGGGGGAAAGAGGGAGGAAAGAGAGGAAGTGAGGAAGGAAGAAAGGAAGGAAGGGAGGGAGGAAGGAAGGAAGACAGAGAAAGAGTACACACATGCCGTATTTCATAATTAATACTGCTTTTAGCCTGAGCAGAACTGGATTACTTTTGAACTTTGCTTTGGCAAGTCCACAGATTATTAGACTTTTTTTATCAGTCAAAATCAATTAACAGAAATTTGATTTCAATCGACAGGATAAAAGGAAGGTAATCTTCAGGTTCATTTTTGATTGTGATGATACATCTCACATATGGCCTTAAGTACAGAAAACAGTCCTCGGAGGGACTCCAGCAGAAAGAGACTTGCCGGAGGCAAACTAACCACATGAGTTCCTCTTATTGGTTGCCGCCGTCATTAGTGCCACTGCTGTTTAGGAACTACACATAGACAGGACATGGTGACAGCTAAGACTTTAAAGCCTATGTATTTTTCAAACAGCTTTTCAAACTGTTTTTCATGACAGAATTTTTTCAGCTCTATCATTAACTGCTGACAAGCTGACAGAATAAATACTCCAGCCTTTAAGAAGCCACCTAACGATTGGTCCCCTCCCCCGCCTCGTGCTTGCTGGGGAGGGGCGGCTCTGGGCCTGGGCAAGGCGGGGAGGGGGCCAGGAGAGGAGGAGAAGGCGCTCAAGGGGGACCCGCATGGCCCGTGGCCCCTCTTCTTACCTCATCAGCTTGGGTGAGGAGCTTGGTGAGTTCCGCATGCCTCCGTTCCGTTGCTTTTTTTTGGGGGACAGTGTTGATGGCGGCTCATCTTCAACTGGAAATATAGGCAGCTCATGAGATTATGAACAGTTTGAGGGCAGACCGTGAAATACAGGCAAGCTATCAAAGGACACACACTCACGGCTCAGTCACTCACTAGGAATTCATGGCTGTCTTTTAGGACCCAGTGACAAAGACCAAATGTGTTAGTCAAAGAGGCTGGCTTCGAAAAGGTGAAACCATCACCCCTTAACTCTCCAGCCTTTGAACATGCACTTTAAACAGACTAAACCAGTTTGTAAAAGCCCTACCATAAGAAAGGAAAGAACGCATGATTTATCTGTATATAAAATATATTACATATATGGGAACACTCAATCATTTTTCTTAGAGTTAATTTTAGTTACTTTGTTGAGTAATCGAATGGGTTTTCTCATAAGCAAAATCAGAAATAAAGTTGTATGGGAAATAGCAGCATAGTAGCCGCCAACCAGCTGATTCTACAAATAAACCAACGTAGCTGGTGCCTAATCCCTGCACGCCAGACGAAGAGCCTTGGAAAGAGGCAAGGATTTGAGGCCTTGACAGCCAACGTTTCAATCAGTCAGGGCTGGGAACACTGATGCATGCTGGCTCAAGGATCCATAGCCCATCTCGGCTCTTGTCCCTGTACCTCCCTAGAGGGAGAGCATGTGGGGTCGTGCACAGAGGATCCTTTTTTAACTCATTAAGACTGGGCTGTGAGTTTGGAGAACCAGGCCGGAGAAGAGCACCCACATGAAGGAGGAGGTTGCCATTGAATGGTATCTCGGATGATGTGGTGGGGGCAGGGAGGGAGGGCAGCATAGGGGTTTGGAAACCAAAGGCTGTTTTCCAAATGTCTAAACCACACAGATCGCTAAGCAATATGAAGGTTCGCTCACAAACAACACAGCACACTCTACTGCTTTTGCCCAAAGACACCTGCTAATAAGCTTTATAGATGTATTAGCCTGCATCATGCTTCTTTTTAAGAGAACTGCTTGATAATTAGCAGATGCGCACCCAGCCTGTCACCCAAGGGCATCAGCGGCAAAAGTCTAGCCCTCCTCTCCCCACCCCCACAATTCAGGCTAAAGCTGTAATGTCAAGAAGGAAAAATAGGTTCCTTGGATTCTTAGAGTTGACTGCAACACAGACTGGGAGGAAGCACCCTTGAAACTCAGAATGCACGGCCGTTACCTTAAAGCTAAGAAGAGAAATATTAGCAGTGATGACATCAAAAGAAGCTTGACATACGTTAATGGTGTACAAGTCTCGGGTGGGGGGACAACGCCACCTCAGCTACTCGAGAATGCCCAGGAAGACCCATATCAGGACATGCATTATATGGTACTTTCCTGAAAACCCTAAATAAATTTAGTGTTACCATACATGGTTCCAAGGGATCATAATAATCCAACTATCTTCCAAACCTGCTTCAGAGTGTCCCACTTCGTAGGTTCCCCTAATCCACTGTTAGTCTGGGGTCGTCTATATTCTGGCTGACACGTGGAAAGGGAGCAAGAACGCGGTTTGAGGTGAGAGTGATTCCAGAAGGCAAGGAAGCACCTACAAATGCCCACAGCCCACTCACTCCAGCAGCTGCTCCCCCGCCCCATTCCCCCTGAGGCCCAGGCTCAGGCTGCGACCCTATCAGTCACTTAGGGCTCCAGGCAGGAACTATGTGGCTGGGAGGATATCGCATCTTATCAGAAATGAGTATCCACAGCAAATCACACAGAGACTAAACAGCACTTAAAAGATTAAAGGAAATAAATACAAGCCACATAAATGCTATTGAAAAAAAATCACTTAGAGTTGATATGCATCTCTCGGCAAGCAAACAGGCACTCTGAGCTTGACCTGAATTCATCTTCCTTTCACAGGATAGGAGGCCAGGCATCCCAGGTTAATAATGGGGTAGAAAGGCAGTGAGAGAGGGAGAGAGAGAGAGACAGAGAGAGAGGGGGAGGAACAGGGAGACAGAGAGAGACAGAGACGTGTGTGTCTAAGTATACTTTGGCGTTTTCCGCATCTAAGGATGGGGTAGAAAGTCTTGCATTGATTCCACCCATAATACAAGGTTGCCTTCTAATATGGACCGCTTACAGTTGTTGTACTGTGTTCAGGGTGACGTCGATTCGTTGAGTCACAGGACAGACCAAAATAATGTGTGCATGTGAGTGGGTCTAGTGGGGGTGAGTGTCCTTGCTTCTCTATCACACAGGCCTCCTTAGGCTTGGAGTGACATATCCAAAAAGGTTCTTCACCTAACCTAAGCTACTATGACTTAGCTTCATTCAAGGACCCCAGATGTTACCATGGTTTTGTCCAATTTATACGCTGAGTCTATTTTAGTTAAGACCTGAACAGAAGTCACACTCATTGGCGTTTCTGTTGGATACCTTTGCTTAACTGTTGTTTCCCCATTGGTCCTGGACCTATAATAACCCACTTTGGTTAAGCGTGGGTTATCCTTGCACCTTGTCACTGTTTGTTTACCTGCAGCGATCTTCAAATGGAAGACATGTAAGTTACCCAGCTCCAGGGAGACACTTCGTTCTAGTGCTAAAATTATACCTCCTTCTACGCAAGGAAACTATTTATTTTCATTGCAACTCACAAAGATCATCCATCATAATCATGCTGCATTTAAACTGGGATTTGTTCTCTTAAATGAAACTCATGTTCAAAGGTTTCCTCCTGCACTCACAGGCGTAGAAATGCAGATCTGTTCCCTGAAGAAATGGGGTGGGGGGGGAGGAAATGTCTTCAGCTTAAATATATGAACGTTGGGTAATGGAGACCATTACATATGGCTTAGATCCCATGAGAGAAGTAGTGATAACTTCTTTCTCATAAGTAGGTTATAAACCATATTTAATTATTAGCCTTTCTATGGATTCTATCAATTTCTGCATATTTAAAGAAAGCAGACCTAGAAAAACTTTTAGTTAAGCTATAAAATATAATTTTCATTTCATGGCTTCTGTGACTACACGAAAGGAGTAAAAGTTGAATTCCAAAGGAGACTTAAATTTACTTACTTTCACGAGAGACAAACGTATTGAAGTAATTGGCCAGCACCTCCTGTCAATGCACATTTTCAGGCTCCTACTTAGACTGCGTTGTGGCTAATTTGGCTAATTACAATACACCTCTGTCTCCATCATTTTCACCTGCACCACACTGTGGACGATAGGATCTCTGAAAGGAACCTGACTTGCCAGCTTCTTTAAAACACAAACAAGTTCAGGAATCTTACGTGGAATTTTTATAGGAGCTGAACTCCATCCAGTCTCCAAGTCCTCATAAAATTCAAGGGCTTGTTTTTGCACATCCCTAAGTATAACACTTAATGTGCTGTTGTAACTTCCCAGAGCTCACTTGTCTAATAGGCACTGAATCTAACAGTTTTACAGTTTGGGAAGACTCAGTGCTAGAAAAATGTCAGGCAAGTCTAATGAGGCTTCAGATCCCTTGGTTTGCGCTAGAGTTTAATTTAAAGTTACAATGATGTTTTAACATGTTTGCTTATACTTGACTAAAGAGGATTCATTATTTCAATGACATAACCTCCAGACAATGTTCTGGGAATTGATTTAAGATGTGGTGGTAATTCCAACAGCCTTAATGCAGAGTCGAACATCTGTAACAACATTTTACTCGACTCTTCATCGGCATTCTGTTTTCAAGCGAAAGCAAGGCAACATCTTCCAGAAACACTGGCCAGAACTCTGGGCTTATTTCAAGATGATCCTATATTTTACTGGATTTTTTTTTTAAAACAGAAATCTCTTTTTTTATTGGCCTCGCCAGCTTGCAAACACTGTGTCAGGGTTACCAACGCCTCTTTGTGGGCCTTTTGAGTAAAATGGGGCCAGGATTCCACCTTTCAGCTTTCCCAAATAGCCCAGTGCTGACATGTGATGGATCTTATGCTCAGCTCCAGCCTGGGGCACATTCCTTCTTCCCTGTTTCCTCCACAGGGTTTAGGGGGATGAGGCCCTTTGACACTTAAAGGTGAATTTGTTGGCTGGAGTTAAAAAACAGTTCAAAGCGAATGAATTCGGAAATGCAATAAAAGGCAAACAACCCATAAACATGAGTCGACTGGCTATCTCCATTACGTTATGAATCACCACATCTGGAGAAACCCACATCTGCACACACTTAGCAGGTCATTAGTAATGTCATATTCACACTGGAATCACTCAGAGTGAGCGGCATGCAAAGTGGCTTGAACGCAAAGGCATCTAGCTAACAGGGCTTCCGACTAAAGTCTTGAGCAAGCTGCTAGTTTGAGGGCAGGGTCACTTTAATTGTTATTTATTGTTTTCTATGGCTTTTCTCTTTGGTCTTTTGCTGCCCAACAAGCTGAAGGCATGCTGAAATCAACAATAGTACATCTTTCTTCTTCAACTGAGCTCAGCATGTTAAGCTAGAACACTAAGGGGTGCAGTTATTAAAATAAGGACGGGCTCCAGAACTCCTTCACCTGGCTCGGTCACAAGCCGAGAATTGTGAGTTGTGTCCTTGAACTCAAATGGGTCTTTGGGATAGCGCGATCTAGCTGCAACCTTGACTGCCAAACAATAACGAGAAAAAGAAAACGGAAATGAATCCTCTGCAAAATTTTTCATTAGGAAAGTTCCAAACAAGTTTTAACATTGAATAGAATGATCGCTTTACATGAAAAGGGAAGTTTCTTCCTCACAGCTGAACTGCAGTTTTTCTTTTTCTTTTCTTTTACCCCGATGGCTTCTTGAAATTCTTTTTGCTGGGTTTTTGTCATCAACGTCAGAAGGGATAATATGTCAGAAAACAATATTGTTTGTGAAATAATTTCCAAAAACCTACAGAGGACCCTTCTCCCCTATGACATAATACACAGACACCAAAAACTTAGTTTAGCCGCAAGACCAGACCCATTATTTCCTGAAGTCTGCTAGAATGCATCCTACTGACTAATCATTATATTGCAAGTTATCAATCTTCAATGTTAAAGTGTCATTTTCATCCCACACCGCAGGTTTGGTCACTTGGCCATGATTGCTGCCTAATTTGTATTAAATGCCACAGGTTTGCAACTCCTATGAAGGAAGGATGTGTAGCATCTCTTTGTGTCATGAGTGACAAAAAAAAAAAAAAAGTGGGTGTGTGTTTTCCATCTTTCAAGATACAAATCTTGTTTTACTAAAACTGAGATTCGATCAAAAAGAATGAGATCCTGCCATTTGCAACAATGTGGATTGAACTTGAGTGTATTATGTTTAGCAAAATAAGTCAGAGAAGGACAAACATCATATGATTTCACTCATATGTGGAATTTAAAAAACAAAGCAGATGAACATAGGGGAAGGGAAAGAAAACCAAGACAAAAATAGAGAGGGAGACAAAACATAAGTTTGTTCTCTCTGAAACAGAACAAACTGAGGGTTGCTGGAGGGAAGTGGGTGGGGGATGGGCTAGATGGGTGATGTGCAGTAAGGAGGGCACTTGTTAGGATGAGCACTGGGTGTTATATGTAAGTGATGAATTGCTGGGTTTTACTCCTGAAACCAATACTACACTGTATGTTGACTAACTTGAATTTAAATAAAGTTTTCTAAGAAAAGGAAAATAGGAAATTTTGCTTCTGGTATGTGTCTAATTTTGAGGATGGGGTAGAGATGGGAGAGAGACGTGTAGAGGCTGGCAAAAAAGTGTTTAGCGGACTTAAAGTGTATATTTTATTTTAGTTTTTTAAATATTTATTTATTTTTGAGAGAGAAAGACAGACAGATGGTGAGCAGGGGAGGGGCAGAGAGAGAAACAGAGACACAGAATCCAAGGCAGGCTCCAGGCTATGAGATGTCAGCACAGAGCCCAACGCGGGGCTTGAACCCATGAGCTGTGAGACCTGAGCCAAAGTCGGGCACTTAACTACTGAGCTACCCAGACACCCCTTAAAGTGTGTATTTTAAATTTAAGACTGTTTACAATGAAAATAAACATTTGGCACAGGTAAAAAATGAACTAAAATAAAACCAGGGTAAGGAGAGAGGGTAAAATTGCCAGACTAGGGATGTTAACAGTGTGCTTCCTACTTTCTGTGTGTTTACCAAACTTTCTCCCCAAGAAAAATCATGTTAAGTTACAGTAATACCATAATTTCCCAACAGGTAATTCACAATGGACAAAACTCCTAAGCTGACCCAACCTCTCTCTAATATGATGGAAAGGCTTAGCCTTTCCCCAGAAAATCTGGGCTAGTTAACTCTCAAGGTCTTATGATGTGGCCACGAAAGAGCAATCCATGGACAGGAGCACAGAATGGCCCCTGCTTTCTGGAAGGATGTCTCCTGTCTTGTAATCATAGACTACCAGAACCCTGGCTGCCTGTCACACAAAACAGACGGGTGAGAAGGTGCAGATGCTTCCAGAAGCAATGAAGGAAAACAACAAGAACAACAAATGCCAGATAAATAATCCACACTGCAAGTTTGGTTTTATAATTGCTGTATAGGAGCACTTGACTGTTGGTTCAGGATGAATCCCATAAGTGGGAAATGTCATGTGCCCATCAGTGAGATTAAGCCACTAAGGAGGCTAGGACACAGTGAGGCAGGCATCAGAGCCAAGTTCTATGCCTAGAGGGTCATAAGCAGGTCATGAACATGGGGAAGTTATAGTGGGTGATATCCTTGGAATGAGGGCTTCTGGTCTGAAAACCTTGGGATAACATTCATTCCCCCCAGAAAACTGGTGAACATTTTGCAGTATTATTGATAATACCAATCCATAAACCTATATTTTGAAAGATCATGGGGAATATTGATACACAGATGAAATACAAAAGGATGAAGGACACTGTCTCTCAAAAGCAACGCCAACATTAATAATATTTCCAACACATAACATATGTAATTCTCTATAATTGAACAATCACGTTATCATTTACATTATCAGGCAGGATAATTTCACAACTTCTAGTTGAGGAATAGGAAATACATTTATTTGGAAAATCTAGAGGATGTGGGTTGAAAATAACACTAACCTGTCATTATGTAAAATGAGGATGGAAAGTATCTCCAAGTGGCCCTGCAGCCCCAGCACAGGCACAGGAGTACCTGCCCCCAGGTAGGCTGAGGGGGGCATGGAGGGGAGGTTTGTTGGAGCTTTTTCATTTCTGGCTTTTGTAGAGCTAATAGGAGGATGGGGAGGGAGATTTTAAGGAACAATAGGTTATGTAGAAGCTAATCACAGGGTGTATTTCTGGCTCTATTCACTGCCTGGGAAACCTGAATTGTGTAAGTTTGAGTCCATCAACACAGAGTAATGAAAGAATTCAGCTCCTACATGGGAGAGAGGAAAAATACTATATAAATATACTAACAGAACCCACATGACCTGGATTGCAATGTTCTCTACGGAAACACTGCAGACCTAATGGATCCTCGAAAATCAAACAGGGTGGATTAGATGTTACCTCCCGAACCCATGCCCCCCCTCCCATCTCAAACCATAAGCCTCATGTTCTATATGCATCCTGGTAGGAGTCCAACATTCATCAAAATGCCTTGTATCTAGAATCTCAGCTCGTATATCTTTGCTAAAAACTTGACCTGCTGTAATAACCTGCCCAATGCTCTGCTCTGCTCGGCATTTGGTAGAAAATTCCTTTTGGAGATCTGGTTGCCTTTGGCTCTTTCTTTTTTTTCCTTGGAACAGATTGTTTCTATCGTCTCAAGAGCAAAGAAAAGTCTCAAACGAAGACTAGATATTAGCTTCTCAGAGATAAAACAGAAAGGTAAACAATGGAATTCTAAGCGCAAATACATGACTAAAATGAGAAATGCAAGAACTTCCTTGAATTAATGCTATGGAGTTTGGAGATCGGGAAGGTAGTAGAAGATGGAAGATAACTTTTACTTTGAATCAAACTGTGAAAAAAATATACAGGAGTCCAACAAAACAGCCCCTTCTCAACTTTCCTTTCCTTCTTTCCCTATTCTTTACTCTAACACCAATGAGATGCTCATGGCTTTGAAGCCAAAGGGTGTATCGGACTCCTTTCTGTAGCCCTGGCATGCGCAGTAACTGTTGGTGGGAGACAAGTTTCAGAGTAAGGATGAGACTTGCCAAATGCCCGGCATCAAGAGCTGCTTTCTTCTTATATTTCTCGAGTTCCAGGGTCAGCAAACTATATTCTGGAACACGTTTTTGTATAGCCCATAAGCTACAAATGTTTTTACATTTTTGAATGGTTGGGGGACAATCTATGAAGAACGATATTTTGTAACACATTAAAATGATAGGACACTCAAATTTCAATGGCTATAAATACAGTTTTGTTGGAGCGTGGCCACATTCATTGGCCTACTGTCTATGGCTGTTTTCACTGTACAACACAGTTGAGAAGTTGCAATAGAGATCTAGTGGCCCGCCAAGGCTGAGACGTTTACTAGCCAGCCCTTGGGAGAAAAAGTTTGCTGATCTCTGCTCTCATTACTCTTCTCACATTTTCCTAGCCGTCCGGTTTCCAAAAATGACAATGTGTTTCCCCATATGCCACGATGGCCAGACAACAAAAGGAACACACACGGAGCCCACTTCAAGCGCACAGATTTGGGGAAGTCGGGAGGGGCAGAGGTAGTTTAGTAGTTCGAAGGTCCCTGCTATCCAACCTGCTAGGGGTCTGGCAGGTCCCCTCGCATTTGGGGAAACCAGTGAGGTGAGTTTCCCATTTTCCAACTCAAGCGGAGTCAGATTCATCTACCCTGCACTTTGAGAATCCACATCGACCATGAGCAATTCCTTGAAGCTGTCAGTATGTGCTGCAAATCCACCCTGAGAGAGCCCGCACAAGACAACAGATTAACCATTAGACTAGATATGTTGAAAATATACAGCTTCAACCTTTCCCCAGCTAGCTCAGAGCGATATATAGATGATTATTTCAACCGTCAGCTGCCGCATAGATTTAAACCCCTGCACAATAACTCCTGGATTCATCTGCCCCTTGTCAAACTTGCACGGCTTTAGTTGGAGGATACATGGTGTGGCAGTTTCACTGTGAATCCAGAATGATCCAGACGGCTGCTGTCTCTTTGTTAACAGGAAGCCAAACTGATGAGTTTGTAATGCATTTCTTATCAAAGGTAGTTTCAGAAAAGAAAATGTGCCCCATCAGTTTGGTTAGAATTTCACATATAGTAGATTATGGGCTTAATCAGAACATCTCTGTTATTTTCATGAGGAAATAGATAATTCTGTATCCATCCCATTAAAATCACTTTATACTGATGAATTATGTATTTATAAATTTATAATTATCTTTGATTTTTTTCCCCTTCTTTCAGGATACTTAATAAAATCATCAGCTAGATCCCAGAAAACAATGGTACTTCATAGACACAAGCATGCTAATACATTTTTTTTAAGTTAATGCCGATCTTTTTGAGCTGTGTGTCTAAAATGATCATAGTGAATAAAGGGATTGTAATTTTCAACTCGTATGTTTAACAAAGACAAAATGGACTGTAATGGAATTTATGGAGCCTGTAAAGGAACTCTTTCTCTAATATGGTTTATTATCAAATAGATTTGGATTTACTGTAGGATAAATCAGGCCCCACTGAAATGTATCTGGAGAAAATGACTATAAGGTCCTGAACACTGCTCCTGGCACATGGAAAGTGCTGCCATTTTTTTGTTGTGCTTATTCAGTATGTAAAAGCCAGCATTAAAATTGTTGTCTATCCCACCTTTATTTAAAATTCTGACATTTTATTCATCATGGATTTTTTGCACTTTGATTTAAAAAAAAATATTGCATGAAACTATCACTTATCTTGATTACTGAGAGTTTTGGTGCCATCTTAAATTTGGTGCCCAAGGCAAGTACCTCACTCTCTTTCCTCAAACCCTGGCCCTGTCCTGCCCATTTCTCAAGAGTGTCCTCAAGAACCTGCTGGGTCTGCCCACCCTGCCTGTCATTACCAAGACGTTATGTTAGTTAGTATCTGCATGTGTGTCTACACACTCTCTTGTTCAGAACGGGGCAAGGCAGATATAAAACCAGAGTTATTCTTTTGATCACTTCATGCTGTTTGCATGAGATTGTTAAGGGAGACCCTTGCAAGAAAGGTTTCCTTGTGGATTTACAAATTGTCAGACATCCAAAGGAGTGGAGAAAAGATCATACTGCCTCAGGAATCTGAGATTTGCCACCTGCCTGGGGTGAGAAACAGAACAGAGAGAAAGGGTCAGGTCTCTCATGGACTTAATTTCACACTTCACATCAACTTCTTCTGGTTAACACAATGTTGATTTACATTTCTACTTTGGGGTAAAAGTTTTTATTTGCTTATATGTTTTGACTCAGATGTTACCTTCCTTCTCTTTTAGTGTTTCTTCCCCCTAAACAGCTTCAAGCAAATATGACTGGCAGAAAATGTCCATCATATTTTCATTGTACTATTTATGTTTTAAAAATTAATGTCTGCCCCAATAATTCTACTTGAAGACCAGCCTAGTGTCTAATGGTGGGTATGTGAAACCGTTTTCTAAACCATAAGATGTTATGCAGATTAGGACCATCATTATTATTAATATCACTATTATTTCTGGTTCACCCATAAACACCATATCTTCCATTGAGGTGGTTGTGACAAGAGCCACCTAGAATTCTAATATGTATTCCAGATGGTTGCACTGATACTTTCTCTGAAGCTCAGATAAAGGTAAAATGCATGGGTTTTTAGTGCAAGCTAGGTACCCTCCATGGCCCAATGAAGAATATTCTGCCAGAACACTTTAGAAATACTGTATGTTTTTAACCTTGGGAGGTAAGGACCAGTCTGGATTGTGATTTTACGCTAAACACAGCATTTAGTATATTTCTTAAGGGCATAGTCACCTTCTAAAGATGCTCTTGAACTACAAAATCATTATCTGTACTCTACTATAATTTATCCTCAGACATATCCCGTGCAACATTTTAAAATGCTAATGCATGGTGGGCCCCTTTTCCGGTCAACACAGAAAACAAGATGTAGGATGCAGGAGTAGGGTTTGAAGGGATTTAGAGATATTCTGGTCTCATTCTCTTTGGGCTCAAGACTACAGTAATATGCAGACCCAGAACCAGGGCCCAGGTCTGCTGACTTCTAATCCAGACCAATTGCTGTCAGAATTCCGCTTACAAGAGTAGTATGAGGTTACAAGTTTCTAGAGTCAGGCCACATGCCTAAGTCCCACCTGTGACCCTCATTACTGTTCTGATCTCAGACAAGTTACTCAACACTGCAATGTCACAAGATCAGCTATTATCTCTGCTGGACAGAGGTGAACACCAGGATTTGGAGAGGCTATAGAGTTAAAAGAGATTATCAGGGCCACATGCTAACAGCCTGAGAACCAAATACTGTCCCGATGTGCTCTGCCTAGCACTGCTGCTCCACAGGATTTTATGTGTAGGGCAATCTTTAAATCTGAAGACTGTCCATAAAAATATGCATTTCTAATGTCTGTTTGAACAGCTTGCAGAAGACTGGGCTCCCATTCCAGAAGGGTGAGTGTCTCATGGGGTATGGGCTCACCAGTTAAACACCCGAGTGCTGCCTACTGTACCTCACCTACCTGGCAGGCACCCTTCTTTGACATCTCTGGCCCTGGCTCCAGTGACACTCAAGTGCACCATCCCTGCGAGAAGGATTACAAGGTATGGGAAATCCCTCTACATATGTCAACTCGTATCGGGCTGCAAGAAGAGAAAGAGCTAACACAGAGGCCTTGCAGCCACACTCTGGGGCTGAACCCAGGTATTGGCAAATTACCTAACTTCAATTTTCTCACCTGTAAAACGGGAATCCTCAGAGTACCATCCTCACAGTGGACAATGGACTGGAAATCTAAGAAGTGCTTAGAAGAGTTCCTGGCAAGGTCTGGATAAATGCTACCCTTCATTGTTATTGCGGCTTTGAGTAATCAAAGTAATTAGAGCTCTTGGCCATTGGGTCCTTCTCTGCAATGCCAACCTGTTCTCTTTTGACTTTGTTCTGCTCAGATGGGTTCATGCTCTCTCCTCTGCCCCGAGTAACTGATCTGGTATCTGAGCACTACAACAGGGTGAGATTCAACACCCCCTCCCCATCCTCTGCTTTTGTTTGACTACCACCTTTGTCCTATATTTCGCATGGCCCCAAGGAATGGCTCAGGTCAAAATAATTAGGCTATGCCAAGTGTCATAAAAACAAAAAGCCAGAAAATGTTTAAATGGGCCACAATTGGAGAAGGCTGAGACCATTCAGAGCAATAACAAATGAAAATCAGATGGAAATGTGGAGAAACCCTACTGTTCCCTCTAAATTACAGGAAATTCTTGCTGATTGTGAGGGACTCTATCCCTTGGATTTCAAGTGGGAGGTCATGGGATGGAAGCATGCATGTGGGCAATGGTGCAGGTCAGAAGAATGATGGGGCAGAGGGGCAGTGACTCTTCCACTATTCCTTCCCACAGATCTTCTTTCCATATACCTACCCTGTCCACCCTTCAAGAAACAGGTTAGCCTGCCTCCTCCAGGATGTCCTCCTAGGCAAGTGTAACAAGATAGAATCCCTCCTTTCTTTACATACCCCTTGGCATTTCTCATCCCACACCCCTCCGACATCTCCTTATTTATTTTTTTTTTGCATTACAATTGGTTTTCCATTTCAATATATCCTATTCCCCAACTAGACGTATACACTTTACTATAGTTTACAAACCTCTGAATGTCTCATAGTCCTGGGCCCCTGGTAAGGTTCCTAATAAATAGCTCCCAGTTCAGAGCAGTAAGTGTTGCAAAGGGAAGAAGCACAAAGCGGAGGCCAAGTTCATCGGGCTTGGATCAAAGGTGTGGCCTTGGAAAGACACTTCCCCTCCTGGAGGATTGGTGTTCACTAAGCACAAGGGCCTCTTCAGCTCAAATCTGCAATGGTTCTGGGCTCCATGCTCTCTTATGTCAATTGACAGATACTACAGGAGCCAGCCATGGTCAGAAGGCCTCATAACTCTCCGGCCCCAAATAATTATCCAGCATTTCCTCCCAGACTCAATCCTAAAGCACTACATAGTCAGAAAACAGAATTCCTGGTCCAAGAAAAGTGGCCTAGCTCAGTGGCTTTCAACACTGCCTTTCAATAAAATGACCTGGAAAACTTTATAGAGCACACGTTTGAGTCCCACCTCACACCCTATTCAACAAAAATCGTGAGGGCAGAGGCTGAGGCTGGGCATTGCTTTTGCTTTTTCTTGTTTTAAAGATGCATAGTAGGAGAGAACCACAAGCCTAGCTGGAGAGATGATACAGCTGCAATATATATATATATATATATATATATATATACACACACACACACACACACACATATATGTATATAGGTATATATATGTATATATGTATGTATATATGTATATATATATAGCTGCAACATATTATATATATATAATGAAATGTACATGAAATAATTTACATATATTACATGAAACAACACTACAAAGGTGCTGCATGATAAGGTCAGATGAGGGCTAAAAGAAATGCCTCATATGGTAAATGCTAGAAGGCGTAGGGGAGTCAAAAAAAAAAAATAAAAGTCAGGCTTGAAACAAGGGTTGGATGTACACAGATGTTAGCCTCGTTGAGCTACATATCCTCAGAACCAAACATGGGCCCTGGAACACTGAGGCCACCAAAGCCACCATGCTGAAGAAAGGGTGGGCAGCAGCCCAGGGTGGGAAGGGCATGCTACATGGAGGGGACAGCTTGAACAAAGGCAAGGAGATGGGAGGGCACTAAGCTAGGGAACTAGAGGAAAATCCATTTGGCTAAAGCAGGCAGATCTATTTGATGGCACAGTTGGGAGCATAAGGGACAAGACAGTGTATGGCTTTAAATTCCCAAAGACAAAATTATGAATATTAGATACTAATCTGAATCCTCTGAAAGTTACTTTTCCTTCAATTTAAGTACTCAAATTCAAAGAGGGAGGCCGGTGGTTTACATCTAGGCAGAGTCTATCAAAAACCCTTCACTCAGCTTGCTTTCTTTCTGCCCACTTCCAAATTATAAGGGTCCAAAAATAAGATACACACGTGTGTGCATAAAACTAAACAGGAGAAAGAGGCTCCTGGCAGTGGTCCAGTTCCCTTGGAGGTCTCGTTTTTTACTCTGGAGAGTGTATCTGAGAGCAAAATAAAGTTATTTATGGCCTTGGAAAGGGGGTCCTGTGAAACTCACAAGGCTGCTCCCTCAGAGCCTGGCCAGGTAAATCTGACCTTGACTCTGGGACAGTATTTCCTGTCTTTACTGGAGATGATCCTGTCCCATTTAAAAAGAACTGGAAGGAAAATCATCAGGGTTTGACTTCAACAAGAAAACTGATTACAGTCCACAGTTTGAAAAACATTTTCAACAAAACTAGTGATTTCAAGTGGATTCATTGAGAAAGAAAGGTTTCCCCCACCTCTACTCCTTGGTTTCACTTAATCAATAACACTTCAGCATTTTCTCTGTCAAAAGCATAGAAGTGAATAAAAGAAGAATGTACATTATGTTATCTGGATCCTTGACCTGCACCCCTTAGGCCAGAATGCCAGAAGAAATTTACAAACTCAAAAGAGAAAATTCTTGCGGTGCCTGGCTGGCTCAGTCGGTAGACTCTTGATCTTGGGGTCATGAGATCAGCCCCATTTTGGGGGTAGAAATTACTTAACAAAAAAAAGAGAGGGAGAAGATTCTTACTGGCATTTCAAGATTAGTGGGTTTGAAATTTTAAATTAGAAAACAAGTCAATTACTTGCATTCAAAGTTCTTTGTAGTCTGATAGGTAGCACTTAATAATGAATAAGATGAAGACATAAATGAGTCGCCCTGGGATGTATTTTAATTCTCCCCTTCAGTAACCCCAATAAATCCATTGCCCCTCTGCAGGTCCATGTTTACACCCAAACACCCTGTATAAAAGAAAGTGTAGGTTTAAAAAAAAAAAGGAACAAAAACAGTTTTCTCTTTAAAAAAATGAAAAATAGGCTATGTGTGGACAAAAGAACCCCCCCAAAATAGCTTTCCTTATATGTTTGTTTTGCTTCATTGATGCCCAAATTAAAAGCTGATCAGCCTTTGTGTGGATAACTTTGTTTTAAAAAGACAAGCCGAAAACCTCTGATCCTATATGTCAGAAATTTAGTTTTGTCCCAGTGAGAAAGCAACATTCTTGGGTTAACTTGGATTCTAAGTAATTCTTGATGAAAGGGCATCATGATAAAATTATCTCTATATAGTACATTAATCCAGTAACTAAGCCACCTTTGTAAAAATGACCCACCTTGGTCTGGTGTGGAATGAAGCCTAGGGAATTAATTTGTATAAATAAGTATTAAATAAAAATGGGGACTTGCCACATAACAATAATCAGATGGTCGAGGTAATCCAGTCTTAGGGGTAAGAATCTGGCATTGAGTAGTTACCTTTTAAAAATATAACATTTATTTAACTAGGATTTATTCCAAATGAGCCTTAAATCAAGCAAGTTGGATTTAAAGAAATCTTAGCAATTGAGAGGTGGTGTCTTAGTGGAGGTATATCTCCTCAATAAACAAACACACAAACTCAGTTGTAGAAATTCATTTTGGAGAAATAAAGGAGTATCTGGAAAAGGCAGAAAGTGTGTGGGGGGTGTGAGGGGGAGTACCTAGAATACATCCAGGTAGAGGGTTTCATTTCTAGAAAAGCAGCGCCACCTGCTGGCAATTTACATTTCAAGCCCCTCTGTGGTTTGCTGGCCATCATCTATCTTGCAATCTATGCATAAATATACAGCAGTATTTCTCAGCTGCTGTTATACATAAGAATTTTATTACCAGCCGGCAGATTTCTAACACACTGGTTGCAGTTTAATAATCCTCTATTACCTGAAGTATGGGTTATATAAAAACCTAGAATGTTAATTGTTGACAAACCAATTCTAATATGTAAAGCACTGTAAGTCACCCAGTAAATATCCAAATAAATCGAAAGGGATACCTCTTTTTCCTCTAACAACGTGTTATTAAACAACACAACTTGATCACTTACATAAAAATAATTTTCATGCATTTCAACGTGCTAAGAAATCAGGAAAAATGCATTGTAATCTTACTAACTGAGAGCTTTTCCTTCATTTACAATTTAGAGGAAAATCTTTTTGCTGTGAATATTTTTTCCCTTTCTTTAAAAAAAATGTACCTAAAGCAAGGTGTCATTTAGGAAATTTTCTCATATAACAAAACCTGAGTTATAAATAACTAAGATTACATCTATAAAATGTTATATTTTTAAAACGGCAATAGAGAAGTCGTGGAAAATATAAGTCACTGATACAGTGAGCAGAGAAACACTACCTGTCATTTTTCAGAAAAAGATCACACAACCGTGATAGCAAAGGAACACAATAAAAGGAAGAAACAGGGATGTGATAGGTGACTCTGATTATATCTGCAAAGGAAACTGTGAAATAAATTAACACCCAAGCACCCACGAAGGCATATTGTTTTAGCTTCCCCGCAAGTGCTCGTTATACAGCAGAGAAGGCTGGTGATTTTGTAAGAACAGAAATAAGGTGTAGGCTGTGAAATCTGGTGGTGATAAGTAATGACCACACAACTTACAACTCTGATTTGATCTCTAACAGAAAAAAAAATAAATAAATAAAAAAAAGTACTCTACGGGATAGATGTATGCAAGAGCGATCGTATTTTTCAGTTGAAACAAATAAACCCCAAATGGGATCAAAGGGCTCCAGCAAATGAAAAATGACAGTTCCTATGTTGCCCTGATTTGATCTCAAGCAAAACTACCATGCTGATAACATTCCGGAGGTTGGGAGGAAGGCAGGGCTTAGCTAAAGGATTTGGGCCCCATTTGGCCCAGATCCTCACACTAATCTCACTAATGAGAAAATCAACAAGAAGCAGAACTCGACTACTTATAAAGCAATTTAGGAAAGGTGATGATGGGAAGTATCAACACGACCAGACCTCAAAGATGCGTAGAGATCAAGACCATCATCAAGAAAAGAAATTCTGATAGAATTTGAAAGGAAAGAAGTGTCATCCCTCCCCACCCTCTGTTCCCCTCGTTTGCTCTCCAACATCCCTTCCATCTTCCAGTAACACACTATCCGTGTCCGTGGTAGAAATGGAAAAGTCATAAGGCAGTTTCGATAAGATAAGGGATGATGAGGCCACAGTCACGGGTGCTCTATGAGACAGGTCCTATTATTATCTCCATTTTACAGATGGGGAAACAAAGGGATAGAGAAGTTCTAATACTTGCCCAAAGTCCCACAGTAGTAAGGGAGGATGTCTATCCTGGGTTCCCTTAGACGAAATGAGAAGAATAAAGATTCATACATGTGTAAGCCATTACTCTTATTATAGCAATTGGCATGCACTGAGCATCCATTTGGTGAATATATCAAAACACGACTGCTCCAGTACTGATTTCCAAAGTCTGCAGAAAACACACAAATCCCACCGCTTCCCTCCCTTTCCCTGCTCTGAGGTTCCCCAGAATTTCAGGCCTTAATTGCCAAGGAGAATCACTTAGCTCATTGCACAGTGAGATGAATGGCTTGGGAATCCCCAGCGAGATAGCTGAGAAAAGACAGGAGATGTCTGACTATCGGACATCCATCTTTATCTTCATTGAGGATATCTGCGAAGGAATGGCTCTTCCAGCAACTAGCCTCTTGCACATTTCATATCCACGTCCCAAGACTTCCAGGCCACGTGATCGTAGCCCCTTCCTCTACCCTCTGCATTCTTAGCAAGTTTCATTCTGTCATTTTCACAGGGTCTCTCTACTCTGCAGGTCACCATACTTTCTTTTTCAGTAACACCTGTTTAGGGCTTTGGCTTTGAAGCATCACTGCTGGATGTGTTCTCTCAGTTGGATATGTTACAGGCCATATGTGGAAATTTACTCATCTGCACTGAAGAAATGGCCAGATAGACCTTGACAAAATGCAGAGAGCAATTCAAAGCCACTCAAAGGTAAGAGAATGCTTGGTGCAACCTGAGAGCTCTGCAAGCAATCTGGAAAGCTCTCTGCCCCCTCCTTGTCTCAAGCAGAATAAACAGAATAATGACACTTAATAGGAAATAGCCATGAGACACACTCAGCCTTTGGATACCTTGAGGTGGGAAGAATTCCCACTTGGGTGCTGTTGGATTTGATCTGCCTACCTTAAGTCAGAGTCAATGATTCTAATAGTCATGAGTGGACTTAAATGTTCCCCCACATTGGGGCAGATTGGTGCAGCCATGTGCAAATGGTCACAGCTCTCCGCAAACAGGTCCCTCTCCTCATATTGGCCCTACCCAAGGCATCAGTATTTTTGTGCCACCCTGACTCACAGGAAAATGATCAGTCTCACTGAATGCAAATGTCACAAGTCCTCAATTTTTGAGGAGAAATGCTCTACATACCCTTTGTATGGTGGTATCTCTCTCATTTGGCTCATTGGTGGATTTTTGCCTATTGTGATTCAATTCTGTCTAGATCTGTTTTAATCTGGATCTGATTTCATTGTTTCTAGATCTTCTTTCCCAATATTTAGTCTTCACAAAGAATATGGGATTGTACCTACTAGTTGATAATGTTCAAGGGTCATCAGTTATGTCCTTGATTTTCTTGCTACATTTCCTCCTTGTAATCTTCTTGTATCATATATATATATATATATATATATATATATATATATCATATATATCATATATATAAGGCAGTTTCAATAAGATAAGGGATGATAATGTTATCAAGTTGTTTAGAAATTTTTAGGGAACTTCATGGATCCATGTGATCCTGCTTCTGGCATACCATCTATTCCTTTAACTGATGGTTGAGAATCCTTTCATTTATTCATTCTTTTACTCATCAAATATTTACTCAACTGGAATCCTTCAGGCCATTTCCTACTCAGGTATTCTTGCCAACACCTGAAGCCCAGCCAATGATGCCAGCATACTGCATTTCTGACCTTGGAGGGAAGGAAGGCAGCCTCTATGTCCTTTCTTGACTGAGTGCAATCCAATAGGCCCCAGCCCAGAAAGATGCCATTGGCCAAAGTGGAGATCACTTTACTGCAAGCAGTCAGCTCCACTCCCAGAAGATGGCCCACATTCTGTGGCCTACAGACGCCCCTTTACACACTATCGGTGCATCTTGAGTGACTCCAGCTCCAGGAAGCAGTCTTTCTCACTTTGCTTGGTCTCTCAGTGCAACTGACCATCCCTAATGTTGATCTGCTTCAGAAGCTTCCACTTTGAGTTTGCATAGGGTTTTTTTCTAGGAATATTTGGAATATTCTCTGGGAGTATTTGCAGTATTCACCCTGCTATATTGAAGGGGATAGAATGGGGGGCCTTCAGGTTTACCAGAAGAGATTCTTGATTGCTATTTCCCTTGTTTGTGGGAGGATAGCTCCTTCTGAGGATGACCAAGTGAGATGGTCAGAGAAGAAAGGTCTCGGAGTCTCCAGACCCTTCATCCAGTTTGCCTGAGCTGGACTCCAGAAGAATGTCTCCTCAGAACAAGAATCTATGGGCATGTCTAGAATCTCCCTTGAAACCAGGCCCATCTAGCCATTTACAAAAAGCTCCCTTTAATGCTGAGATTTTCAATGTGAGGTTCTGACAATGCTGGCCTTGTTTCTGCACATTTAGATCCCTCTTGAGAAAATGGTTGGCTGGGGAAGCAGAACCCTTGTAAGTAAATATGGGGATGAAGGATTCCCTGATTATCTAGGTAATTCAACATATTGGTTTGGGAGAACGCCTCTGAGAGAGGAAAACAACATACAGCCAATTGAGTGGGTACATTCTGCCTCATTCCACCCCCAAAGTTGGCATTCTCAGCACGCATGTCCCAGCACTGTCAGGAAACGTAGGACTCTAGTGCTTTTCTGTGTTGTTTTAATGACCTTTTGGGGTCAATGGCGTGTACAAATCCTACAGCCAAGGATGGCCAATATACAGCCACGATGAAAAAAAGGTCTTGTGAACAGAGAAGAAAATTGTACCATGGTACTTAGAAATGCCACATGACTTCCCCAGATTTTGTGTGGCAGCACTTCACAGGAAATGTGTTTTGTATTTCCACTGGAGTGGGGTAAGTGGTTGAAAACTACAGTGAATTTTCAGCGAATGGGATGTGAAGTACTTTATTATTGTTTTTCCTCCATAGATGTAAGGAGACATGCTGTCTCCCTGAGAAAGACATGGAGAGAAAAGTCTCATTGTCATACAAGGGATTTGAAAAATAATTTTCATGAGGTCAGGCTGAAGCTACCACTTGGAGCTTAAGCCAAGACCCTCGGGGCTGGTCACATGTCCCTGCTGGTGGTGCTCACTTACGCTGTTTCTCTGCCCAGCCTGGACCAATACCGTTCATGGCAGCAGTTCAGAGCTACCTGACTCTGTCCCCATCAACACACTCAAAAGACGTGAGCCCTAATGGAAATGGAGAACATAGCAAGGGAGGAAGAAGAAATACGAAGTTAGAAAAGGAAAAGAGATGGAGATCCCCCAAGACTGGGGATAGTGGATGCAGCTTGGTAGGTCTCCAGTTCCAACCAAGGCTTTAGTAAATTCCCCTCCGACAGAAGAAAACTCCACTGAGTCCAAATAAGAATCATGACTGCTGGGTCATCTGGGGAGAATTAAACTCAAGAAATTTAACTAATGCAACTCAACTGCTTCAGAGTCATTAATTAAACGTTCTTTAAAAAGATTTTTAATTTCTCAGATCTGCATTTGGATAATGTGCTTCAGCTGCAGAGTCCTGGACGCTGTAGCTCCGGCCTTCCTTCCTAGGGCTTCTCAGAGCAGCTCTCCAGGTCTCCTGCGACCACAGCTTCCCCTCTGCTGGTCTTCCCCACCCTCAGGGGGAGTCTCCCAACTGTCTCATCAGGCTGGCCCCGGCTTCCACAGCTGCCCCACCACTACACTTCTTAAAACAAAGTCTCTGTGGTCCTTTCCCAGATCAAACACTCTGAATGCTTTCTATTGTATTGCAGATTAAGAACAAAACCCCTTCAGGGCTCCTCCCCCAGGGAACAGGTCATAGACTCCAACCAAACTGGGTGACCAGCTGTTCAACTATGTAAATATCTGAGTAACTCAACTTGCTCCACAGCCTGTGGAGCCACTCAGCTTGCTTTTGAATCCCAGCCCTACCTGCTGACTCAGGCAAGACCTGAGGCAAGTTATTGAATCTCTCTGTGCCTTAGTTGCCTCATCTGTAAACGGCAGTTTATAGCCGCCTCGGTTTACAGCCACCTCAACCGCCAATAACAGTTACTACCTCGTGAAAAGGATTAAGTTAATATATATAAAGGACATAGTGTCTACAATGCAGAAAATGCTATGTGCTAGATTTAACAAGATATGCACACGTATATATGTACACACACACACACACACACACACACACCCTGGCTGTGTTGGCAGAGCACCTTGCACACTAAGAGCAGACCTTACACAAAGCCTAGTTTTAACGTGAATCTAAGTGAAGCTTTAGCCATTTCCTACCACTGCCACCTTAAGAAACCCCGGGTTCTGTGCAACGGAGGACAAATATAACAATAGATCTGCCTGGAGAGTGGACCTTTACTTGGATAAGACAAAAGCATCAACCTCTTCTCAAAAAGGGAGAAGAATTTTTCAGCACACCTTAGCAAGCTTCACCTTTCTCTCCTCACCTATAAGCCTGATCTGTTTATAATCTCCACATCCACTCCCCTCTGAAAATGGTTCCCCCTATGCTCATTGCTTCTAGGCTTAAACCTGAATCAAAGATCCCAAACGCTAAGATCTTTCCTATGAGCATGCAGGCAAATGTCTTGAATCTGTTGGGCCAGATGACAAACGTCCAGCTCAGATGAAGTGAAGCGATGGGCACCATCCGAGGAGGGGGGATCCCAGGCGTGACTGAGACCAGGAGAGCTGCACATCTAGGGCTTGTTTCCTTCTGGATGGGACTTGAAGGCAGGGTGTGGTGGGGCCCCGTGCTGCCGCCCCACAAGACTCTCTTCAGTGACTTAACACCATTATTGGTCTGATACTAATTTGAGACGATGCCCAATTGCATCACAACAAATTAACTGCAGACACGCGATGGCAATCAACTCAGGGGGCTATCCTGAACACCGGCTGGGGGATTCCCTGTCTCCACGAGCCGCACGCTCCCACAGATGTTTCTAAAAGCCTCTTCCCAGAGGCCCATTTAGAGAGAAATTAAATGCAACTTTGACTTAATTAACGTTTTAAATGATAATGAATACAATGTAGATTCATAGGAGGCATTTACATTGTGTTGTAAAATTGATAAAAATTTAATAACTCTTTGTTAATAAGTTATGTCTCCCCAGACCCATAAAGCCTAAGGCACTGCAAACTCCAGACTGGGTCTAATCCGGGCTCCTGGTGCAGGTGGAGGAGGGAGGCAGAGATGGACCTGACATTTGCTCCAAGCCTGCTCCAATTCAAACCTCTGCTTGTTCATCAGTACTTTATTTCATACAGTAAAGGTCAGCATTTGGGCTCAAGGCAGAGCCTTGACAAGAAAGCTCAAGTGAAAGGCGGACTGGCCCTGGCATCTGTCGCCCGAGATAGTGGAGGAGGGAGGGAGATGGAGAGCTAACTGGCCACATCTGTCCTCCACCATGGAGGGAAGATGGAGAATCCGCTGCCCGGTGGTAGGGGCTGTCAGGCTGAGTAACGTGACAAGCGGCCACTGTCCTGAGTAAAATTGCAAACATAATTTCCACGTCACCTCGCAAAAGGACCTCTGCTCAGCTTACTTGTGGCATGCCAACGTCGTTTCTAGTTTGTCCTTGAAGAGCTGAGTCACTTATTAAAGTGTCATACTCCTGGGAAGGGAGGTGTCCAAGTGACAGAGGGACACACAAGGGACCCTTCCATCTTTCCTCATTCTGACCTTTCTACTTCTTGTCCCCTAACTCTGTTTCAAAGTATTTCTTTTGAAAAGTTGGCTGCCTTTTGCCTGAATATTCCCTCTCTCCTTTATCTGTATGAAGTGGTTCTTCATAGAATATTTAGCATAAAGAATTCAACAACACCTTTTGTGGGAGAAGCACGAGGTCCCCGAGTACAAGTCAACTACTTCACCTGACATCAAACTAAAGAAAGCATCTATTTATTATGAATGAAACCCTTTAAAGATAGGCATTTGAAGAGGACTCTTTTCAAAGGAAATGTTGCCCATGTATGATTTCTTGCCTTGCAAAGCTGATTTAATGAACTGACCACTGTGGAAGCACGTGGAAGGCATATTTCCAATCAACCCATTGTTAAAGGTGGCTACCACAAAATCGAGTGAGAGGCATTGGCTTCTGTAACCTTGCCTGCTACCAACAAAAGTGCCCGAAGACGCCCTCCCAGGTACATCGTCAGTCTCTTGGAAGGATTAAATGGCTGTCTGGCCCTAGTTGCCTTCCTGTTTTCACGTACTGCAATGAAGTGCAAATGGCCAAACCAGGGAGTGTGCACTGGGGGTAACAAAGAACTAGAGAGGAATCCAAAGGCTGCTTCCATATTTACTGTCATGGATATAGAGAAGGAGAGGGGTAGAGGGAGGAAGAGTCAGAGAGACAGATCATACCAGCATGCACAAGAAAAATAGGAGAAATTACAGACGCAGAATGAATGGGCTTAAAGAATGCATGGAACACTATTTTTAGCTGAGTTTCCTTCGACTCTCCTGTTTCTATCTTTCTATCACTGATGGCCGTGGTGGGAAGAGTTTTCGGTTTCAGGGACCAGAAGTGAACGTAGATTCATAGGAGACATTTACAAATACAATTTGATGGGAGCTTGAGGGAGTCACCCAAAACTACACATAAAAAGAATCAGATAATGATAGGCTGTTGGTTTTTAAATACAGCTTATTAACTCAAACCCCTCCTTAACAGGCAGTGGAGACTGTCCGTGCAGGGTGTGTCCTGTTATAGACATTTTCCTAGAGCTATTTCCACCCCTTGCCCTCGTATCTGATTTTATGTACTTCAAAATGCCATTAGTTCACTCGAGTGACTTTAGTTCTATTGACAATGTTAATTCTCTGCCTGTACAAACCAAAGGCTCCTCGGGATAAGCTGATTTTTGTTTATTATCTGACAAGACTCAAGATTACACTAAACTGATTTTGGTATGTATCCCTTCAACCTAATGGTATTGGACTTGTCCTCTCAGCTTAACCATTGGAGTTGAATGCCTCCTTGTATTATATTTATACCCGAAATAAAAGTCACACGCCATTTAAAATTAGCTACAGTAGTTTGCAAAAGGGTGTACGTAATTGCGCAGGTTTAAACTATTAGTAGATTGAAAAGTGGGTGTGAGTGATCGCATGTGTACTTTAGCTAAAACTATTTCCAAGTGCAAGTCTAAAGATCTGTTTCTCTTCCAGCACATGTTGAATTTGTTCGTGCCAGGGCTGCTGACGGTTTGTGGCCAGCACTGTGTCACACAGGTCTCAGGAGGTTTGAATCAATAGGGTCCTATATGTTGACACTGCATCATAATTTCCATTGTCCCTCTCTATTAGACTTAGCAATCACATGAGGCAGACTGAAATAAAAGAATAAATTCTGAACAGAGAAAAAGTACTACTTTATAAACCTGTAGGGAGGGAAAATGGCCCTGATTAGAACTTACATCTATATTTATGTGTGTGTGTATGTGTGTATGTTGCTAGACATAATTATATATATATATGTATATACATATATATTATATATATATACACATATATACACATGTATATATATATAAACTCTGTAAAAACTCTGGGCCCATTTCATTCTGGTGTCCTTTTCTGGTTCTTCTGCCCAGGATCAGCCGGAATAGAAACAAAACCAGGATGATCAGAAAATGAGGTTTTGTGCACCAATTCTAGCCTACCATATGGAACAATTCAGTCTTGTCGAAAACATAGTCTTGGATGAATTCTTGCTGGTCACCATTTGCTTTACTTTTCTGACACTGTTTTTTTCACGCCTTTTGTAAAGGAGTCCTCCTTCTCTGAAGATCTTTCTGTCTGCACAGTCTGACCTTACATCTCTCGAATTCAAAAGAAGACAACTGTTGGAACAGAACGTGACTTTGCAACAACAGATCCTCGATGATGGGCCACACCTCCAAGGAGAGGTGCCCCGAGCAAGCAGGCCCTGCTGTTAGAAGGCAGATTTTTAAAACTGTGTGAACATTTTAATATATTACTACTCCTCTGGGAACTGGCTACTTTTCTTCCCACTTCAGAAAACACATAATGGGACTTTGTGTTTCAATTTAACGTCCCTTGAAAACGGAAATCTTTCCCCTTATGAGAAAAAAAAAAAAAAAAAAAAACCAGCAAGGAGGGAGACTAAAGGCAAAAGAGAAATGAATTAGGCAGTCTCCAAAGAGCATTGGCTCAACTGGGAAACTGCGACCAAAGCAAAGCTCCATAATAATATAATGACCTTTAATGAGTGTCTTGGGAAACAATACGGCCCTAGCATAAAAGACAAAGGGCAAAACCCATCAGGGCTCTGCTGACACTAATTCAAAATGATTTTCAGAACAACTAAAGAATGTAAGAGAAGTAATCTGATCCGCCCATCTGACCTCACTTTGATTCAAGGGCCCTTCTCCTGCCATTTCTAATTGTCAAACCCTCTACATCTCACATCTGCTCATATTTAATGAAAAGCCCACTCTCGCCACTGCTCTTTGAGTCCACCAGCTCTGTCAAACGGGCACCACCCAGCCCCACCACCAGCAAGGGAAGCCCAGGGATTGCTATTGGAGCTCTGCCAGTGGAGTTCTGCGTAGAGATAGACATTTTTTAATTGGAGAAGAAGGGTTTATGTGGGCGCATGAAGGGGCTCAGGTTGGAATGGGTTTTTCTAACTTATTGTTAATGGTCAAAGGTGCGAGGACTCACACGGGGTGGATGAAATCTTCTTTTGTTTGATGGTGTGAGGACGGCGGGAAGACCGATGAATCAGAGGAGGCGACCCCCACACCCCACCCCCGAGCTGTCAGTACCAGTTATGGCTTCAACACACAGCCCAGAGCTCCATGTTTTCCATGGTGGGGCTCATTTGGGAGGGCGGGAAGGACGACAATCTCACGCACAGGATGTTTCTGAGAGGATGGGACAATCCCACCCTAAGTTTTTCTTCCCCTGGCCTCCGTCAATGCTGGGATTAAGTTGCAGAGCTGAGAAATCCCTCCAATTATGGTTTCTCCTGTATGAAATGGAAATTACACACACTGGGTATCATGAGCCCCACACAGGGGACACACATTTTGCTGTGATTGGTATGGGTGGCCAGTGCCAAGACACAACCGCATACAGCCCGAATGGCTCCTTCCTTTTCTCCACTGACTCTCTAGCCAAGGTTTTAGAGCCTAGTAGTTATCTGAACACAGAAAAAGTGGTGCCTTATGCAGACGGGTAACCCCAGTGGCTGGTGGTTACTTTTGCTGCCATCAGTCAAAGATGTGGCCAAACTGTGCCACCATAGCTCATTCCTTTGCTCCTCCCCCACTAGCTCCTGTCTTTGAACCCAGTGTCTTGCCACACATAGTAGACCAACAAATTCCTTGTGTGGTTGTGACCGAGTTCACCTTGCAGGGTCATGGGAACTAGCAAGAATTCTCACAATGAGAATAAAGGGGTAAAGGTTCACACTGTGGCATTTGTATGAAAGGAAACTTTCTTCCTAGGATTTTAGGCTAATGTGGTTGGCACAGTCCAAAATCCCTCTCGATACGACCTCCATTAGGTATCACTTTTAAAAATGAATCCTGTTTCTTGGCACTGGTCTGGAGGAACAGTGAATCATGAAAGAGAAAGGATGATTAGCTCAGTCCTAGATATAACTTTTCCAAACACCTTCTAAAACAGTTCAATGCACAGATTGTGCCTCAGTCCTGAATAGCAAGTTCAAACACCAGCACCTGACATGGCACACCGCTCCAGGGTATACAGTGAAGTCAGGACTCCTTCAGCCCTGGGAGCCTCTATGGATCACTGTCCCACAAGCACCCCATGCTGGGACCATCTTCAACACCCACGCAGGTGAATCAGCAAATTCTTCGCGAAATGCTCAAGAGGGAAGTGCCCTTCCCTTTCCCTCAACCCCTTATTGTCAACATGAATTTACTCCTGCTGGTGAAAGTTTATTTCAACCAGCTCTGGGCACTAAGAAAGAGAGAGAACATGTGGCAACATGGTTACCAATAAATGTGTCGGGTGCTTTCAAGAGGAAGGGATGAAGTACAGAACACAGAATTATCTTCTACCTCTCATGCTACCAAAAATGTGAAAATAAAGTTAGAGCCACACTTGAAGACATCTAAGTCCTCACAAGGAAATACAACCTCTTCTGCCCTTAGATGAGGACCCATATCTCCGCATCTCGGTGTACAGACTGGAGCTTCCAGTAACATCACCAGTGAACCATGTCAGTGAAATACCGGCAAAGACCACGCTGAAGAACAAGGAAGAGGGAGATCTCAGAAATCTGGTGTATCTCAGTGCTGCCAGCTGCAAGACCTTGGCCAGTTCTTTAACACCTCTGAAATTGTAAGTGACAAAGAAGACTGACCTCAAAGCCTGGTGCAAAGGACTCTGGGAAATCATGGCGGTTCATGGCTTACAGGTTTTGTATTTTGAAATCACAATGGCTACAGGAGACCTTAGTTCAACAGAGGGTTCTATTTGGGGGAAAATGATGATCCTTTGAACTAGTCATCTGAGAAGAGCCCTAGACTTCATCAGTCAATATAGGTTTACAGATTTAGAATACTTGTTCCTAGAACATAGGACACAATCTGGCACTGGAAGAATGAGATACAGGTTAAAAAGACAAGGAGGAAGAAAGAAAGAAAGAAAGAAAGAAAGAAAGAAAGAAAGAAAGAAAGAGAAAAGAAATCCACATTCATCCTAGCCCTGTTGTGTTTTGGAAATGATCTAAGCTCACTAAAAGCAATTGAATGGTCGAATTGGTTTCTTCTCTCTACGTGTTTCCTCTCCTTCCTCCCTGCAACCCAATCCAGTGTAGAGTCTTTACCCAAATATGAACATAGACATTTCCACACATCTTTGTAGTCATAGGGTATTTGATTTGCTGTCACATTAATTTCCATTTATATTTATTTAAAGGACAGAGAGAGGGAGAATATCACTAGACTAGAATATCACAGTTCTGCACACCAGTACCGGGAGAAGCACAACAAGTTAACAGAATGGGAAGGGAGCCTTCCCCAGCACGTACACAGGGACACAGGCAGAGAGGACAACATATCAGTCACCACACAAGATCACACTGGGAAGAAAACATCAGCTCGACGGACTCACAGAACCACAGGGCACGACACAAGACGGGGATGATACCACAGACAGCACAGACATGGAACTCCGTGTGTCGGGGTTAAACTTACAGGCACGGAAACTGGTGGAGCAATCATTAACAGAGACAGAAGAAAGTGGGAAGGTTCTCTCAAGGGTGTCCATGTTACCACGCACACGGCCTGACATGCACGAGCAGTCACGCTCAGAACGTCCGCAATCAAAACAACATGCCCGTCTCATTCTCTTGTAGATGGACATCTTGGCTATAACCATGTGGTTGGATGGGAGGAGAGGAAGAGCGGTAGTTAATGGCAAGGTCACACACAGCAAGGCAGCTGGAAGGGAGCTAAAGGGATTTAACACAGGTCTTAGTTCACATTAACAGTCTTGACCCAGAAAAAAATGCAGAGTGACTGCTGGTAACAGTTTGGTTGTACATCAAAAAACAGCAGCGAAAATATAAATTGCCTTTATAGTTCCCCAAGGCTGTTGTGTATTATTTTTCTCCCCTAGGTAAAGCGGGTGACTACAGGAAAAGGGCATGGCTGATTACAATCGGGTTCTCGGATGAGAAGAACAACACGTTAGAAGACAGCAAAAATGTAACCGACATTTTTCCCCTGGCGCAATTAATACAGGAGGTCAAAATATACACACAGCCAATCAATTAATTGCTTATTTGGTATAATAAATGGTTTTTGCGAGTTGCAAAATATGTAATATGTAGGCTTTCTAATTTCCCTCCATTTCTGGGCATTAGGCAGAGCCTAGGACAAGCTTTCATCAAATTAGATGTGAAACGATTACATGTTAATATAGAATCTGAGGATGCCTCTGCTGAACTTCCCCAGAGTGAGTTTACATGATGCCTACAGGAATTTAAATTTACTCTTGACAGAACAAATATCCAAATCTGTCCATATAAGAAATGCAGCTACTCAAGGCTAACGCTGCGTATTTGACATTAAAGGCAGTTCACAAATAAGAAATCACCAAAAGCATATGAGATGTTGGTCTATTGGAATGCATTTAGCTACTCATGGGTGTATTTTCTGCTTAAAGCCGGGAGCATCTGAAAATCGCATCTGCTTTTCTCTCCCCTACCCCCCAAAATTCAGAAAGCCATCGGGCTATTGGTTAATCACAATTTTTTCTAATATAGGAAATGTCGGCCAAAATAGACCAGAGGTTATAAAACATGAAATAAGAGATTAGGTCCCATGTAAAATATCTTACTTATATTTACATGTAACATTGATAGCTCTTCTAAACTGATATCGTAGGAGCCCGGGGATCCAGCTTGAGTGTTGACCTACAAAACTTGCTGGACATCACTGTAGCGGTTCTCAAAAACACTTCACCCTTATCCTTCAAGCCAATTTATATTTCAGTCCATGAAGCCTTTTTGTGCCTCATTTTGATGTTACAACAGGCAAACGTGTTTGCTTATCACTTAGCATGACCCAGCCTGCTTCTCTCACAGGATTGGAGAATAACTTGTGTTTATTCCAAGCATCATAGCCAAATAGCAAGGCTGAACTGGAGAGGTGTTATTCCCCGCGCCCACACCTTCCATTTTAAAAGTCATTCTCCCCCCCTCTTTCTTTTTCTTTGTGGAGAATGGTTGCACTCTTACTTTAAAATATGGCTTGTGGTTTTGCCCTCTTTGAATGTTACAGTCACCAGGAAGAGGGGTTTAAATCTCTCAAATGGGTCAAGTCCTGTTCTAAGACCTTTATGACTTGCCATACAGTATATTTGTCAAGCAGGGGTAACGTTATGATTGTGAAGAACAGGCACTGGGGGAGATGAATGAGAGATTCATTCCTGTAAACTTGGCTCCCATTTTTAGTGACATGTTCTTTTAGCATCCTCACTAGCTGGTCGTTCAGATCATCACCATGCAGCCCCAGCCCTCTTCAGTGTGTGGCACATCATTCCTGAGCTGAGCTTTTACAAAAAAAAAAAAAGGAAGAAAAAAAAGAAAAAAAAAAAAGTTCCACTATAGCATTTGAATTGGAAGACTTTAGAAGGCATGGTGTGAATGCCCAGACACCCCAGACAGTAGTAGCTTAAGTCAAGAAAGAGGAAAAAGTCTTCAGCGGAAGACATAAAAATAAAGTTATTTTACATGCATCCAGATTTGTTGTACAACCTGTAGACCGCTCACTTGTTTCTTGCTTAGTTCTTTTACTGGAAATATTGATTTGTGATTTACACAGAGGAGGGAAACAAAGATGATTTTTTGTTTCACTGTAAATAAATTGTTTTGAAAAAAATTTAATCAAATGCTGTAGCAGAAGAGAAGCCCATCAAACTCTGAAACGCTATGCTTCTCATTAGCAGCAGTCCCTGGTTTTCATTTCCATACTGCCATTTTGGGTCATACACAATAATAGAATCTGACACATTTATAGGGAAAGAGAGTTCTTCTCCATATACCCGTCTTTAAGGACAAGGGGAGGGAGAATGAGGCGGGATAACTTTTGAAATCATTCTGTCAGAGGTAAGCCCATCCATCCTAATGGGTGATTTTCAGCCTCGTATTTGATAAGGGCTTCGGGAGGAAACAGAACCTCAACCCAGTGTCTCTCAGGAACTGTTTGCAACTGTTATTGCTGGCTGTTCTGGAGACCATGCATTGTTCTAAAATTTCATATTGTTAGCATGCAGGAACAGGCTGAAACTGGTAATCGAAGCAGCAAAAAACCATTTGCTATAAGAAGATTAAATGTTAATTATAAGCAGTCACATTCCAAAGCAGCATATGCATAAAAAAAGCAAACATGCTATTACTCGTCATTCCTCCCCAGTCATCATTTTTACACTCACACCAAATACAAAATAGAAATCTCAAAAGACACACAAGCACCACCACAAAAAAACCAGCAAGAATGATCAATGAGAGGCTAAAAGACAAGACAGAAACAGTTAAAAACAATTGAGCCCCACGTGTTGACAAACCTTTGTGAATTACAATGTCTAGACCAAGGTGCCACCGACTGGGAGGGTGGCTCTCGCTCTACTTCTGGAATAGTCCATTTTCATGGACACCCCCGCCCCTCAGATGTCTTCACCTACATACACTTCCGGGTCCCCCTTCTTAAAAGGAAAGGCCCATCTGACCTCCCTGCTGGTGGAGTGATTCATTAGGATTGATGGGTGTGCATCCCAGCCAGGAAGAGCTTTCTGCTGTGCCCTTACACGAGTCATGAACATGAACAAATGCTTTAACTAAAAACGTTTGAGGATTTCCCTGCTTAGTGGTAGCTGTTTCAGAAGATGTGGGCATTCTGTGTGTAAAATTATACTCTCAAGTTGTAAAATAAAATTATATCAAAATTAAGTCTTGGACCTCCTGATTTGGAAAATACCACCCTTTCAACTTTCTCTGGTTTCCTAATCCTCCAGGTTTGTTTTAGTGAATCATGGATACTCAGAACCGCTGGTGTTTCATTTCCATTTCTCCATGATTGTTTCCTTTTCTGGAGCTGATGTAGGTTAGAAGGTTAATTTCAGATATCAGAATGCCACTTAAAACTACCAAGGTTAGGTTTCAAAGAACAACGTTAAAAGTTTCGGTATTTATTTAAAACAGAAGTAAGTTTCTTAATCTACTCCCTGGACACATAAAGTGCCCTCTCACCTTTGGCGTTTGCTGGTTTTCTTTTTTACATAGTCACCCAATGCTCTCTTCCCAAATCTCAGTCCTCAGAAAAGGGACTTTTCCCCAGGATTTCAATAATACAAAGTGGATCTATGAGGACATCTAGTGGATCTATGTGGAAGAGCAGCTAGTCGACAGATCACCTGAACCAGCTGGCCTTTCTACGAAAGGGAGCGGGAAAGGGGACCCCGTGTGTCTCCAACAATTGAAATCTGTGCATTTCAATCCAGTGGTTCTTACAAATTACAATGGATGTTTAGGGGGCAGTGGGGGATGAGTGAATTCTAGGAGATGGTTCCAGAGTGGTCTAGAGTAGCAGCTTGCAAATACACTGGCTTTGTAGCCATGGCCAGCAGAGTGGGACCACTTCAGCACCAGTTGGCTGGGTCTCCTCAAAGCTCTGCTGCAGCTTCCTGAGACAGGAAACAGACAAGAGCGTGTCTCTGGTAGGTGTGAACACTGTAGCTACTTGTCATTCCGTCTTAGGGCTTTTGGAACTTTATGTTCAATTAATTGGCCCCATAGGCCACCTTAACTCTGGGAAAGCAGAAATATCAGCCTCTGGGGACTCAGTTTTCTCTTTGGCCCACATCACAAGGTTCTTGTTCTTGGGCCAGTGCCACAGATTCAAAGAGGTTATGCGGTTGCCAAGAATTAGACCCTGGGTCTCACCTTCCTCCAAAGAACCCTGTCTTAGCAGTTTTACAATTTGAGAAAAAGCTATTACATGCTTTCCTTCACCACAATGAAGTGGATATTCATCCAATATTTCCATTATGACTTCCTAGTGCTATTTGTAGAGATAAAATACAAGTATTTCCCTAACGGACATCATCAAAGCTATCTGTTTACTCCTAAAGTGTTTAAAAATGGAAGATGGCTCAGACGTACTCTTGGAGCACTTTTCCTATATTTTCAAAGGTCGTGATCATGAGAAAGGAAACCTGTAGAGAAGTGGCTGCTGTAGATGTGGCTCGGTTACTGCTCTGTCCTTGTGTCAAACTGACAATCAGCTGTCAAACTCAGGTTCTCTGCTGGCTAGCCCTTCTGCGCCAAGCCTGGAATGAAGAAGGAGTTGGACTCCAGCCTGTTCTCAGCACCATCTGCCTCCCGCATCAGCGACCAAATTGTCAGCCAATTTCCAATTGCAGAATCTTAATTTCCAGGGTGGGTTGGAAGGGGCAGGAAAAGCAGCACTGGACTGAGAGGTTCAGGTAGAGTTTTCCAGCTGCTGGAGAAAAAGTATTTTAGGTTCAAATGGAGCAGATTCAAAGGAAGACTAATGTGGAAGGAAAAAAGAGATAATCTGCCTTTCACTTCACAGATATTTTTTAGGCTGCAATCACAGGGTTAAAATCAATCCAGTGAAGGAAGGATTAATTTGAAGCCTGACCCTGAGGCTGCTCTTGGTAAGCTCAGCAGCAGCTAAAGTGATACGTAAAAGTATCCATGGAACAAAAAGTCCACTGAGGCATAGCGTTTGAGACATTTGTTTGATGTGATACTGGGAATCAGAGAGCATTCTTTCCAGTCCTGTAAATGAGGAATAATGTCTTCACTATGCAAAATTCCTCCTATTAGCTTCTGCAGGGAGAAGAAGGATCTTCCAGGTGGTTTTCCAAGATCAGAAAGAGGGGAAAGAAAAAGCTAGTTAATGTCAGTAGCACTAAGTATATGGAATTAGTTGATATTGCCCTCAACACCACACCGTGGTTGTGGAAGGCAGAGGAATTTGGCACTAGAGTTGTTTGTTGATTGACATCATGTTTTCTGTCTGATTCTGAAGGATCACTAGGTACAGGAGGTGCCTCTGCAGGTATGAAAGTGGCACATGCCTTCGAGCCACCCTTCCAGATGTTCTGCGGATGAAGGGAGCCACACAGTCAACTTGGGCAGTGTTGTGCGATGAACTGAAGACGTCATTCATTCGTTTTGTTTGTACATTGAGCATTCTGTACCCTCAAACTCTGAAGACTAGCCAGAACCAGATGACCCATTTGCATGGTACAAAGGCAATGAGAGTTCTGAGTGCTGAGACATCTCCAAGTTCCAGGACCATTGGATTCAACTGGTCTGCAGGCTGGGTCCCGTTTTCAGTAGAGTCTCATGAGCATGTGTAAAGATCCGACGATGCTCACTGCTGGTGCCACTGAACGCAGCATTGCTTTGAGTCACACATAGAAACCCTGGCCCTAAAATTGCCACATCTTGTGGGTGAGAGGGGTCCTATTCTGTGAGTAAGTTAGAGGCTCAGAGACTTAACATTTACTTGTTCAGACTTCTATATAGCTCACTAATGAAATGGAACATTCTCCTTGAGTCATCTTTCCTTGAGTCATCTTTTCCATCTTAAACAAGTCAATGGATCTTCCAAGATGCCTAACACCCATAGAAGAACTGGGTATGTCCTAGTGGGTACTGATTGAAAGAGAAACTTTAAAGCAAGGGAACTTCATAGACTGTAGGAAATAATTACCACTGGGGAAATACTTGTCTCCAGTAAGGCTGTTTAAGATACTTACACTCCCAAAGTTTGATGTCCAATTAATTCTTTAGCAAGCACTTTCTCATATAGAGAGGTACATATATTATAATAAATACATCACTCTCTCTATAAAATATTTCTGTGCTTATATATAAAAATGTTCATTTTTACATATAAAGTACTGGTACATATCATATATATATCACAACACAGGAATATATATGTAGCATGTGTGTTTCCTTCAGGATAGGAATTCAAGCTCAGTAGCAGAGACCAGATAAAATTTATCAAAGGCAAGCATGACAATGACCCCCAATTGACGAGGCATCTACAGCTATAGTGGTAATTACCTCAGCCTACTCAGCGTCCCCTAAAGGTCCGAGACAAGGCCTTCAAGAGAAACACTGTTGTCAAGGTCTTATTTTCAAATGGAAAAATAAGACAGTGCCAGAAGCTGGCAAGAGGCTGGGGGGATGGGAAGATGAACGGAGGGCGGTTCCCTGCTCTCAGGGGTCTCCAGCTCCAGGCTACTCTGCAGACCATGTTGGATGAGGGAGTTGGGGCATGATGTCACTGCTACATGCAACATAAATACCAAAAGAAAAAAAGAAACTGAAACTGTACAGAAAATAAAAGAAGTATCTCTTCTAGAGAGAAAGACAGGGGGAACTGGACTCCGGGCTCCTGGGAACCCGTTTTACTCACAATATATCACTACCAGTGTGCAGTTAAAATAGAGTAGGGGCCGTATTCCAAGGCAGCAAAGAGGAAAAAAAATAAATCAAAAATATGTCAATGATTAGAAGTTCAAGAAAATTCCTTCAAACACATCAATTCAGACATGACTTGTCCCCTAGGAGTCCACCCTTTGGCAAACTTTTACAGGCTGGGGGAAAAAATGTAAATCATTAGACCAAGTTTGTTATACAGAAGAAGAAAATGGGTAAATAGTAGTTTCTGAGAGCTTGCTCCTTGGCCAGACAGCTGAATTTGACTCTCTTCCTTGATGGAATGCTATGAAGAAATAGAAAGAAATGCAAAAGTTAAACTATACTACCACAGGATTTCCAGATGGAATGCCCACACTCGAGATTGCTCCAGATAGTATGGCATGAAATGTTCAAGGTGAATGGGGAGGGTGGGGGTGGGGAGGGGAGGGGAAGAGCTAGGTTGGGAGGGGAGGGTTAGGAAGCTGTGGATAAAGACCACTGACTGTCATCAGCTCTGCCCTCATGGAGATCAGCTCTGCCCTCATGTCATCAGCTCTGCCCTTGTTCCAGGGTGAATTATGATCACCTGGCCTAACAGGTTTGGACAAATGACTGTGTGGGTGAGCTGCCCTCTCCAACTTGGGGCACCAGGCAATGTGCATTCAAAGGCACAGGAACCACCCCCACCCCACCCCCACCCTCATCCCCGATGCATTATTCACAACCTTAGCTCCTTCTCTTGAAAGTTTCTTTGCAACCAAAACCTATCTTCTCCAATTTCCTGACTTGCCTGGTATGCATGGGGAGGTCCATGTTCAATAGTTCACTTTATTCTGACCACTCCTTACACATACACATCTGCATCCTGCCCTCTGTAACACAGGCGGCTATGGTCTTTTAATTAGGAAGAACAATATTTGGACAATTTTGATCGTTATCAAACATTAACCTCACAGCCAGGGGCCTCTATGAGATGAGCCCAAGAGGGAAGGGGGTACAGAGAGACAGGGGCAAGACCCCTGTCATGCTGGCTCAGCTCAGAGGCAGTATTTCTGAAGCAATCCATGCCGTGCATGGTGAGAGATCACACCCTTCACTAGCTGGAACCAGCTTTAAGGGGAATGAAGAGAATAAAATTATTTCAAACAGTTATGTGGCTCTCCCTCCAGGATGAAGTTAAAAGTCAGCTGCTGGGTGCTTGCCTGGAACCAGGGTGGAAAAATAACCTAGAGGCCAAATCCTCATTTCTAGGGACTTAAAAAACTTTCTGCTGAGTTCCACTGCAGTGCCTATGAGGAACATTCCAGTATCAGAGCAGGGATCAGAGACACTTTCTCTCCATCATTCTGCCTTCTACCCTCGCCTTCTTAGAGTCTACTCTCTGTCCAGTCACCATGGAGGTCATCTAATATAGAAACTGATGCTATTGAGTTCTTGCTCAAAATCTTCCAAAGGCTATATCTGTTACAGGACTAAAACCCAGGTTTCTCCTCATGGCCCCTGTCTTCCTCTCTGAACTCATTTCATTCTGCTCTCTCCCCAGCCCCACCAGCCCCACTGGTCTGCCTTCCTTCCGTCCTTCCTTCCTTCCTGCCTTCCTTCAGCGCTTCAAACTTATTCCTGCCTCTTGACCTTTGCCCTTGCTCTTCTACTAACCTCGACAGGGTCTCAGCTTCAATGTCACCTCCCAAGGGAGGCTTTCTGGCTAAAGCAGCGTCCCTACAAGGTTCCCCGTACCCTCAGGCAGTCTCCTCTCTCTTCATAGCATTTGACTCTACCTGAATCTATTTAATGGTTTCTATGATCACTGTTTGTCTCCGTGTACTACTGTGAAGGCTTCAGAAGAACAGCGATGTTATCTTGTTCACCCCTCCATCCCTGGCACCAAGCATGTACCTGGCACAAAGAAAGTACTCAAAAATATGTGGATGCCTAATCAATAAGTAACTTTTAGCGATGCCCCGTGGAACCAGGTTCTTTGACAGATTATCTGGTTCTGGATTATTGGCCTTGACACTCTCCTGCATTTCCCAACCTCCTCTACTACAAAAGTTTCCTTACAATGGAGTTAACCATTTTGTATTTGTTGTTCTCATTTACTTCCACCTTGGGATACATGTTCCTCTGATGGAAAAAATCTGAGGGATGCCTGGTCAGCTGAGCTGTGTTTTTGTGTTCACGACCAACCATGCTGGGATGCATGGCCTGGTAAGGAGGGCCTTTTGTATCATGGAGTCCAGGGGACTGGAAGTGAGGTGGGTTTGTTCTGGACCTACAAACAGCCTTAGATGCTCTTCCTGTTAAGTTGTCAGAATCAGAGAATCCTTAGACCTCTAGACTTTTGTCTGGATCTCTTTGTCTGAGACATCAATAAATACTCATCTTAGTAAGGTGTCAGAGCGAGGGGGAACAGGGCCATGGAAAAAGCAAAACAGTGGGCCTCAACTGCCCCAAACTTGGGAACCAGCCTCAGAGGATGTCTACAGAATCTGCTCTCGACCAAGAGTGCTCCCCTGGGTATTTGCCTAAGAGCTCGAGTGTCTTCGTGCTCCAGCAGAATGATATTTATATCTTACTGGTTTACATTACTGTGTCCCCTTTAGGAGTGTAGTGAAAAAAAAGCCCCCTCTTTGGTTGGCCTATCCCAGGAATAGTGCTCTTCTATCTGGTTTCTGCTTGTGAAAAAAGTATTTTATGGAGCAATCTTTCATAACTGTGCTTCTACTCATCAGAGTCAAGGTCATTGTCTTGCCCTTCTCTCTTGCAGATGTGATTAGGGCACTGAGCGCACAGCATCAAGAGGCTTTTGTGTGAGCCTGAGCCCTGATCTGTTGGGTCTGTGTGACTCTTAGCAATCTCATCCTCCCACTAAACTTGGAGCCTTAGTTTCCTCTTTTTGTAAAATGGAATTAATAACATCCCTTGACAATTACCCAGGGTTATGGTGAGGATCAAAGAAAATAATGATCATAAATAAGGAGCTCTGAAAACATTAAATCACCATAGGAAGGAAGGCATCATTATTATTGTTTTCTTTACGGCCATGAACAATTTCTATTAGGCAATGCAACATGATTACTGCAAAAGGCATGGCCTTCCCAAGGCAAATCCACTTTAGGTCCTGGTTTCTGGAGAGCTCACGACCCAACGTTCCTGACTTACCATATCTTTCTCAAGAGGTCACACTGGCAAGCTGCTTTGGAAGAGATGTGAGACAGGATATGCCAGAAGCTATGGAGACCAATCTAGTCTACCCCAAGGAGCAATGGAGTTTGAGGTTGGTTATTGGAGCAATGGCAAACAAAGCTGATTGGTCATGGTCAAATTCTCTTCCTGAGCCAGCTGGAGGGTACCACAAGTGAAAACTCTGGACTTTGGTATCAAACCTTGCAGCAGCTCCCATTTGGGAGACACAGTCCTCAGATTCGGTTTCCCTTTCAGCCCTAGTCCCCATGTTTACACTTGGTGGCCCCCCATCCAGTGGAAATCATTATGCAAAAAAATACTCCCTCTTCCATGGTCTTAGCAGTCCTCCTTCTCATATATTGTACTGAGTATGTTCAAGTGGGCACAAGCACCTCGGCATCCCATTAAGGTCCAGAGGTGGGGATTAGGCACTAGGTTCACTCAAAGGTGTTGATGGTGGTGATTTTTCATCCTTGCTCTAATAAAGCGAGGACAAGTATTTATTCCATGTCTCTTTAAACTGCTGGGCGAAACATAAACATATCCAAGAAACCTCTTGATGTTTAGTGTTTCTTTACTAGGAAAAGGAGAAGGGAAACAAATTTGGGGAAAAGGAAAGAGGGAGGGAAGGGGGAAAGAAACACTACTTACGCCGTTTGCAGCCACATTTTTTTATTCTTTTGGGATCTGTGATGTCATCATGACAGGCCTTGCAGTAAAAAAATGCCCTGGAGAAAGAGAATGGAAAAACTGACACATTTCATAATCCACCCGAATGAAATGAATACCACATTTCCTCCACCGTGGTGCCAAATTAATGAAACACGCCAGCACTAATTTCCTTTCATCTTTTGAAAGGTTTAGACTTTTACAGACGGAAATGTTTGTTGCAAGACCTCTTATTTCAAACACAGGACTCTGCAATTGGAGTTCGTGCTTCTTTTAATAAACCTTCCTTTGAACAGGAACGGGGTGAATGGCTGCTGAGGTGACCCCCTACATCTGCCTGCTCATCCTTCGTTTTTTGAGCACAGCCTTCAGGGCTGCTCATCAAAGCATGTAGGCAACCAGCCCCAGGCCCTTGGTGGGGAAGTGGAATGGATCTCCGAAACCCTTGCCGTCTGGTCAGATATTTATTGAAGGGAGAGCCAAGATAAAGTTCCACAGTCAAATAAAATCATTAGCCTTGCCCCTCTGAAAGGATATTTCTTTTCAAAGTGAGAGAGGTTAAGGAGGAAGGTGGAGGGGGAAATACAAAAGTGATGAGTCAAGGGGGTCCTCTGTCAAATTTCTTCTGGCATTTCATAGCCCATACTTTGCTCCCAAGCTGGAATGATCAACTCCCATACTCTCGGCCCCGAGAACACAAAATAAATGGAGGTTTGCTTCTCACGGTGAAGCATAGCCCAACCGAGCACTGGAATGGGGTGGGCAGAAGGCACTATGGGGCTGGATACCCAGAGGCAGCAATCAACAAGAAAATCTCCTCATCTGACTTAAGTGTCAAGTTGTGATTATAAAGCACATTGGTTGTGTCCAGACAAGCGACAAACCAAGATCATTCAAGTATAGAATGCATAGGACCTAGAAGAACAGCACTGGAGGCCTACATCTTTTCAGGACGGGGGATTACTGGGACAAAATTCACTGGAACAGCCTTACAAGCTTCCGGATATGGGAGCTAACAAAATCCCTGGTTTTACCACTCCCAACGTGAAATTGAATGGCAGGGATAACACAGTCTTCCCTTGACCAAGACTATAAAGAAACACAATTCTTGGCGATTCAATTCCCAGGTTCCTTTTTATGTTTTTCACAGGATTTGCACACGTGATTGACACCAGCTGAAAACCAATGTGGGATCTGGAAGAGATCTTGGAAGTCCCCAGGACTCAGTGTCCTCATCTGTAAAATGAGGAGGTTGTCACGACCTGCCCAAAGGTATCCTGTGCTGGGGTTGGTCAACTTCTAAATCCAAGCCCAGTGCTCTTTCCACCCCAGCATCTCACTCACTATTTCCCTAAATGCCAGTTTTCATCCATGTTGTGAAAAAAGGAAAAAGAAAAAAGGCAGCTGATTGTTTGCCCTGCAAGTGGCATGTGGCTAAGAAGCCAATCAATGGTGACCTGCCTTGAAAAGGCAATGACAGGAAAGGAGGAAGTCTTTTTGTGTCCACATCCTTTGGCCATTTTCTCTCCCTATCTGATGCTCCTATACATAATAATAATGATAACAATGATAACAGACATTTGTAGGGCAAGGCTATAGGCCAAGCACTATTCTAAACATTTATAAGTATCAATGAATTGGATCCTTAAACAATCCTTTGAAGGAGTCATGATTATTATCTCTGTTTTACAGAGTGTACAGGAAACTTAAGCACAGGGAGGTTATCTGACCTGCCCAAGGTCTCACAGAGCCAGGATTCAAGTCCACACAGTCTAGTCCTAAACTCCATGGTCTTAAACACATCTCTACTGCTGAAATGATGAAACCGTGCTGAGCCTGAGTGGACTGTTGAGAAGATAAAGTTGATGACTTCACAAATTCAAAGTGGATTCTGAAAGTGGCCCCATGGGGGCCAAACAGGTAAAGCTAATGACTGAGATGGGGCCAGGTTGGGAGGGGTGGTCTCTGGTCTGTGACCTGGAGACATATCTCCCAACCAGAGGGAGCACCGTAGCTAAGCTCCAGCTGAGTTTTGCCAAGTGCAACTTCTTTGAGAGCACCACTGTCTTCTCCACTCACCTCTGCCTCTCTCACACTCACCTGGCAAAGCACCCACCCTACTGCACACCTGCACCTGAGCAGCCGAACTGAGGAACGGAAACACAACTGTGTTGACTAATCTCACTTCAAATCCATGGCCACGGACGCCAGGGGCCTCTTCACACACCTCAGGATCTACTCCATATCCCCTCCTTCCACCTCAACCTTCTCTGCTCTCCTCCCCACTTCCTCTCCTGCTCATCCACCCCTTCCCCAAGTGGCCCTGTGTTGGTGACCTTGACACACACATCATCAAGAAGACCGGATCCACACCCTGCAAGGCTGATCTTCAGGGTCTCCTTGTCCTCTGCTTTCCTGTTGTGTTTAGCCAATGGGAGGAGCCAGCTGGAAACTGGAGGATGGGAAGAGAGGAATTCCTCCCTGCAGGGCCATGAAATGGTGGTGGCCACATCTCTATATTGCAGAGGACTCAGCTCCTGCCAAGTGGCCTTTCCTACACTACAGCCTCTCTCTCCAGGTTCTGATAACTCTCCTTCCCCTTGATTCTGCAGATCTAGGGCTGAGAGTGGCTCCACTCTGTTGCCAGCTCCAGGGTGCTTTTGCATCCCTTACTGGTTCTCCTTAACCCTCTGCCCACAACTTTTTATGTTCCCTTCATAAAACTCTCCTCCCTTTTCTCATTTAGGTGTGTCACCTGTTTCTGGCCAGGACCCTCCCTGATATAGCACCCAAAATGACACCTCCAGCTTTCATCTTCCCCCCAAACTCCAGAATCTTAGAGCTGACTGTCTACTTAACATAGCCAAATAGAATTCTTAATTTCCTACATCCCAAACTTGCTCCTCTTCCAGCTAAATCCAGTCTCAGTAAAGTGGGAAGCCAGCACCCACCCAATTTCATCGGCTCCCAATCTAGGCTCCATTCTTGATTCCTCTTTTTCCCCTCATTTCTTATATGCAGTTTACCAGCGGGTCCTATATATAGACTCTCTAAAATATATTCTGAACTGGTCTCCCTTCTCTGTACCTCCACTCACCAGTTTTACCCAAGCTTATCTTCACCTACTCTATGCAGTATCTCCATCTGTTGGGCCTCCCACTCCTGTTGCCCCACATCCCATTCTCTATAATGGAGAGGAAAGACCTTTCAATGATGTAAATCAGACTACATCACTCCCAGCTTAAAGCCATCAGTGACTCCATTTTATAACAACCTGACCCATACATATCAAGTCCTATGGGAGTCAGCCCTGCCTTTTTCTCTTACCTCATCTCCCCATACTACTCCTTCAGACACACTTTCCTTCCCTCAGCTCCCTACACACAACAAAACTGTCCCTACTTTGTCTCCTCTTCCTTTCCCATGTCTGTATGATGGACTCTTTCCCATCACCTCCACCTCTGCTCAAATGTCACTCCTTCCAAGCAGCCTTCACTTGCGCACAATCCAAATCCGTGACCTGGCTGCACTAATTCTTTGATTAATGTACCATGAATAAACAAAACCGTAATTCTCTCCTCCCTAGAACATGAGTCCATGAGGGCAAGGACTTCATTGTTCACCTCTGCTTCCCTGGCACCTGGTACAGAGTGTTCTAGAAAGTGAGTGACCTTTGATGCATGAATGAGTATGAGAATGCAGCCAAGTAATGCCAGATCTGCAAGTTTTTCAGGGGAAACCAGAAATAAGGATTTTTAAATAAGGATGATGGTGTCTTCTGCTTGGCAAATAATTTATTTGTTAAAATTATGAATCAAATGAAGCCTGTCTGCAAGCCACACCGAGTCAACGAGGCACCATTTTGTGACCCCGACATCAAAGACTATGTGCCAACATTATTTAAAAAGGAAAATACTCAGTGGCAAGGAGCAGTGGACAAGTGATCGAATGCCCATCCCAAAGTGGCCTAAGGCTGGAATGGTGGTTTCACTGCTCTGTTCCTAAAACACTGCATCTGAAAGTTTCTGTGAGCTAAAAATCCATTAACTTCTTTTGTGGCTTTTTTGTAGGAGAGGGTGCATACTCAATACTGGATCGTCATAATCAACTTTTCCATTTTTACAAAACTTGTTTAGTTTCATTCAAATCTCCAAGGCCCTTTCTGTGGTTTTCTGCCGTCTTCATCTGTTTGAAGTCCCCTAACTGACAGCATTTGCTCCGACACATCACACACCACGGAAAATTACAGGCTGCTGTTGTTGCTGATTGTGTCAGCATGTATTTGTGAACACCATAAAGCACTGAAATGAGACATATTGCACTCCCTAATATAGGAGGTAATTTGTTTTTTGGACTGCCTGGTATTTGTGACATTCATTAGCAAGAGATGCAATAGGAAATAGAATTACACAAATGGGAGCTTCACATTATATTTGCTATCTGGGAGGTACACGTGATCTATGGTGTCGCTGTGCTCCCCAGCCCCCCACCCCCCATACGTGGTGTTGAGATGCTGCTTCTGTGTCTCACATTCTGGATGTGAGCACAGCCTTCTCTTCCGGGGGGATGTGGGCAGGGGTACTTCAGTCCTGTTCACCAGCCCCCTCTCCTCTCTCAGGTGAACCCAGTTCTTGAGGTACTCCTGAAGAACAGTCAGGATCCATGAACTGGATGAGGTTTTCCTGTCCCCATCTGAATAATGGCAATTCTTTCCCAACTTGTAGACGTAAATTTAAGCCATTAGAGAGCTCAGTTTAAAGAATTTTTGTTTTTGTTTTTTTGCTTCCCCATCCCATTTTTCCTCCTAAAATCTTTCATAAATAGTATGGCTAGACTGTAGGAGTGGGTGAAGAGGCAGAAAGTAATAGACATCAGTTATCAAATATAGTTCTGTGCTCGGCATGCCAGGCTCACATCATGACGAATAATTAAGAGCGTAAGCTCTGGCACTGGACATACTGGCTTTACTACCCACAAGCAGTAGGGCTTTGGGTATTGGTTACCCAATCAGCACCCCAGTTTCCTCATGTGTAAAATGGAAATAGTAATGATACCTATCTCATAAGGTTGTTGAGAGGATGAAATGAGTTCATCAATACTTGGGGTACCTGGTCCATAGAACAGTGCTGGCACATATTAAACTCTACATAAGAATTTGCTAGTTTCATTAAATTTGGTAGAAAGTGTGGGTTTTGGAAAAGGAAAGACCACTTCCCATCTGGGCACTGCCACTTGCTTCTGTGCTTTATAACCTCGGATAAATCATTTATCTCAACTTGACCAATGAGGAGACCAAAGCCCTGAGGGTTTTAGAAGACTTACCTTACGAAGTTATTTTGAGGACTAACAATTAAGAATGTAGAATACCTAACACAGGCCTGGCTTTGAGTGGAAGCTCATTAAATGAAAACAATAGGCTTACATAAATAATTACAGACCTTCACAAGTAATAATCTATTTTAAATAGTTTGTGTAACATTATTGTTAGAGTGAGTGACCTGTCTGGCCATTCGAGTCACATCTTCTGCTCATAAATTTTTCATAGATCAAGGATAGAAGCAAATATAATGATATTCCATGGTGTTCTCCAAAGAGCCCTATGATTCCCAGCTGTTTAAACAGGTTTAAGGATACTGATAAAAGTGTCGTAAAACACCGAGGTCAATGAAATCGTGGGCTGTACCTACAGAGGCCTAAGAATTGAACCTGACAACCTTGCCTACTTACCTAGTAGCCCACAAACAGAAATACAGCCAGTTTAGTATTTCATCTGAAATTAATCCAAACCTTTTGAGATTCCATTCGGCACTTAAAGTGGAAAGCTGATAAATCTCAAGTAAATTTTCCTGGATGATACTAGGTAAAGAGTACTAGACAAGGAACCAGTTGTCCTGTGTTATGTTGTTCTGGGTCATCAAGAATCTGGATGATCTCGAACAATCACTTCAGCTCTCTGGGACTCACTTTCCTCCCTTGGAAAATGAAGGAATGGTTACCAAAGCCCTCCTAGTTCTAAACTGTTATTATTCCAGTTGAAAGATGTGGAATCAATGATGTGAAGAGGAGCTCATGGAAGCATTTGAAAGCACAGTCTCCTTTTCTTAAGATGAAGCACCATTGATACCCACAGGCATGTTAAGAAGTTTAGGGGTTAGGGCCCTATACATACTGAAATTATGCCCATTGTGGTGGATCAAGACGTATGTGGCTGGACCAGAAAGGAAGACAGATGAACATAAACTCTTACCTTTTAACTTCTTTGGCATCACTTGCGATGAAAAATCCTAAAGTACCTTCTTGGATCTTAAGATGGTTTCCAGGATTAATTAATATACTGCTCAGTGAACAAAAACAAACAAAGAAGATACAGTTGTGAGTTCATGTTCTGAATAAAACCTTGAAGGCTACACTGTACTGTTAATTTTATAGGGGGCCCACTAGTCTAATGATTTTCCCAAAGATGTTGTCTAGAGCTTGATGTCCAGAGTCCCAAACATTTAATTGGATAATGCCATCATAAAGCTCTGATTCTCAATTCCCAGGCTGGCATACTCCCAGTTGCAGAAATCAAAGCACATCTAGGTTTTAGGGCTGGGCATGTATAATGGGGTTGCCATCATGGGCTTCTCATCTGAAGCAAAGTTCCTAATAATGTTGCCCCTTGGAAACTTCTGTTGATGGTCAACATTGAATGTGATTGGTCTATTAAACCTATTGCTACACCAATTTTCCATTACATGGCAGAGCATTAATGGGACCCCTATATGCATCCAGAAACATACATATATACATGTATTACTGCCAGGAATGGTACACGACACCTGTAACCAATGCAGAAGCAAACATAACATCTGCACGACATCGGTAAAGACATGGAAGTGGATTCCACGTGCAGCCTTATGTAGAAAGAATTGGATCTACCTGAATGGGGAAAAAGAAAAATGCCAGCAGTTGGAAATGATTCCAGTCTGCTTTTACCAGAATGCATGGGAGTGTTTGAATAAAGTGTGTGTCTAGTACATCCTGATTGGGGCAAATTGTAATTAGAAAACAACATGCAAATTATGCCTTAAAAAAAACTTCCCCTTGCAGGGAAGTATACACTTAAATATACACTGTTCTATTTCAAAGTGTTATAAATAGATTAGCTGACCAAGTTGTGTTTGGACTGACAAAAGAGATACATGCATCCCAATCTAATAAATGGGTGAAACAAACAAGTTAAATTTTCTCCTGATCAAGAGCAGAATACAGAAATGTATTACAAACAGACTAAGATGAGGCTTTGGGCTTAATGGACACAGAATTCAGACCCTCTGAATGTAGCAATAGATACAACAGAGGTATTCTCTGATCTGAAAAGCTGGCTTTAAGGTAAAAGATGTTTGGAATCCAGCTAAAGGAAGTCCTCAACTGTCTAAAATAACCAAAATGGAGGATGGTAATTAACATGGAAATTTTTTACTGCTGGCAAAACAATTCCAGAAAGGCGCTGTGGACAACAGGGTGATGTGTCTGTAGCAATACAGGAAGGACCAGGTGAACTTTCGTTCTGTTGGGAGGACCCAGAGTGGATCATTATTGCAAAATAATTGTTTGTGGTCACAAGAACATCCACTATTACCCATAACGAGACCTGACAGAAGGAAACCAATCCTGTGTCATCACTGTCATTAACACTGAATAATAGCAAGAGACCAGGATGATTGGACTGTTCTGTCCTAGAACTACAGGCAACAATGACATTCTTCACAAATCAGGAAGCAGCAGGCCACACTAACAGCAACAGCTTGCAATGGACAGTGGCACTGTACAGGCACCTCCTAATTACCCCTCTGCCAATTCTTTACATTGGTTCAACAGCCCTCTGACTTCTCATGATCATCAGGGGGAAAGGGTCAGAGCTTATACAGTTTAGATGGATTCCTTTTTCAAAGCCAATTAAATGTGATGTCTTAGAAGGGCAGAATTCTGGATTCTGCACACTTTCTGACCCCTTTGCTACAAGGCAGTTCTCATATGCCCTGGCTCTGCAATCAGAAATTGGGCCCAATTTTGGGATGAGCACTGGGTGTTGTATGGAAACCAATTTGACAATAAATTTCATATATTAAAAAAAAAAAAAAGAAAGAAATTGGGCCCAAATTCCAGCATCAACCATTTAGTAGCTGTCTGACTTTAGGCAAGTTACTAAATCTCCCTCAGACTCATATCCTCACCTACAAGATGGGCATGATGATAATGATAGTCTTTCTTCAGAGGATTAAGCAAGATAATGCACAGAAGGCTCACTGCATATTGGTTTATTGTTACTCGTATTATTTATTATTGCAAAAAAGACAAAAGTATATTTCATCTTTAATGGAATTATCAGATTCTCTTTAGCTGGTCTAATGGAATGGAACACAGGGCTCCTTATCAAAATATCCTGTTCATAAAGAGATAAAGTTACAGAGTGAAGAACTGTACATTCCAGAATAATGCATAAGGACACACATGAAAAATTCTAGGTACTTCTAGTGACTAAAGAAGCTAATTTCAGGGAACCTGGGTGGCTCAGTCAGTTAAGCAGCTGACTCTTGATTTTGGCTCAGGTCATGATCTCATGGTTTGTGAGTCTGAGCCCCACATCAGGCTCTGAGCTGACAGTGCAAAGCCTGCTTGAGATTGTCTCTCTCTCCTTGTCTCTCTGCCCCTCCCTGCCCCCCCCCTTCTCTCTATCAAAATAAATAAACTTTAAAAAAGAAGCTAATTCCTTAAAGTTGGAAAAATCTACATTTTGATATGTATTTATATAAGAGTGTAAAAAAAGCTTCTGAGGAAAAAAAAATCCTATCATGATTTCAATGATACAATTCAAAAGAGGAAATTTGACACTCATCAATGTCTTGGTGACACCTATGTGCACAACAAGCTTTGCACAGAACTCTTTTTTACATTATGTGCTTCATTAATTGCACTCCAGTGATCAAGCCCACTGTGTCATGGTGGGACAACAGTGATAGCAAGGTTCCTATCAATGAAAAGTTTCTTCTCATTTCCTCTGTTCTTTATCAACAGTGAACAAGAATTGGCTTACGATGAGAATTTGGGATTGTCATTCCAGACACTGTGGGTTGAGATCATTTATTACAGCTTTCAAGGCTGCTTTAGTCAAATTAGCGTGGCAGAGAAGAAAGATGTGGGGCACTGATGTAAAGCAGATTTGTGTTCAAATCTGTTTCAGCGCCGATGCTGGTTAAGCAAGCAGGTACATGTGTCGGGCCTGTGAGTTCAGACCCTGGGTGCCACTAAGCCTCACTCTCCTCATCTATGAAATGGAGTGAATAATCTGTAGCTTACAGTGTCACTAAGAGAATTAAAGTATTAGATGCTGGAGAGGATGTGGAGAAACAGGAACCCTCTTGCACTGTTGGTGGGAATGCAAATTGGTGCAGCCGCTCTGGAAAGCAGTGTGGAGGTTCCTCAGAAAATTAAAAATAGACCTACCCTATGACCCAGCAATAGCACTGCTAGGAATTTACCCAAGGGATACAGGAGTACTGATGCATAGGGGCACCTGTACCCCAATGTTTATAGCAGCACTCTCAACAATAGCCAAATTATGGAAAGAGCTTAAATGTCCATCAACTGATGAATGGATAAAGAAATTGTGGTTTATATACACAATGGAATACTACATGGCAATGAGAAAGAATGAAATATGGCCTTTTGTAGCAACGTGGATGGAACTGGAGAGTGTGATGCTAAGTGAAATAAGCCATACAGAGAAAGACAGATACCATATGTTTTCACTCTTATGTGGATCCTTAGAAACTTAACAGAAACCCATGGGGGAGGGGAAGGGAAAAAAAAAAAAAAGAGGTTAGAATGGGAGAGAGCCAAAGCATAGGAGACTATTAAAAACTGAGGACAAAATGAGGGTTGATGGGGGGTGGGAGGGAGGGGAGGGTGGGTGATGGTTATTGAGGAGGGCACCTTTTGGGATGAGCACTGGGTGTTGTATGGAAACCAATTTGACAATAAATTTCATATATTGAAAAAAAATAAAAAAAAAAATAAATAAATAAATAAAGTATATACTATGTGCTGAGTGACTGCCACATGGTAGATCCTGAACGCAAGGTCACTATTAATAGTAAGCAAGGCTATGAAAACAACTAAAGGAGCAGCAAATAATCTCTCACATTGTCTCAGCTCTCCATTTTGTCCTTGGTGCTAATAAGCTACCAGGAGGCACCCTAATAGCATTTGAAAGACCTTTTTAACTGACTGCAGGATCCAAAACATTATATCCCCATACAACATCTGGTGACAGACTAATTTGGACTGACTTTTGGTTGCAGAGTGGAGTAGCTCTCTGTTCCTCAAGCCTTGTGTAGTTCCAAGGACATCACTGACTGTGTGTTTTCTTTTGGACGTGAATAAGAGGCTTTGAATCAACTCTCTAAATCATGTGTGAGGCTGTATGCTCACCTTTGCAGCTATCCAGATCAGGCTAAGGAAGCCTTCTGGGTGGGAATTGAAAGAATGAGCCTAGATCTTGAGAATAACGAAAGAAAGAAATCTAGATACATATGAATGTTCATTGTGTTGGATTCCACTCATACATTTAAGGTTTTGATAGAGAAGCTTGTGTCCCTTGTTCCAGGGGGCCACTGCTTGTAATACTCCCTATGTAAGGGTTCAACGTTTCAAAGACTCTTTGAGGAAATACGTTACTCTCTTTAATATGGTAGACATTAAGTCTTCTATCCACATTCCATATCTAGAAAATTTAAATAAAATGTTAATCCTCCTCTTTTTGAAAATATAAAAAGATAAGGATCCTAGACAGAAGTAATTTTTTTTCCCAGTAAAGTGCCTACTACCCTCAGAATATGTTATTGACCTCCTACTGGGAATATGTAAATCTTTCCAAAGGTCTTTGATCTCTTAAAAAGAATAGCCAACATTAAGTTTGTTTTGTTCTAATGACCTGCCAGAAGTCTCCCTCCCCATGCATCACGTTAAATCAGTCTCTGGTTCCAATTCTGTCTAATTCACTAGCTTATCAGAGATAAACTTCAAAATGTGTCATGTGAAGAATCAAGAAAATCTCTAAGAAAAAGTCTATATATCAATTAGCAGAATTCCAATAGGGATATCTTCTTGGCAAGGGTGGACTTTCCCTCATTTCAAGGAACCTATAAATTACCCTCTTTCTTCTATGACCTTGCGAATTTCAACAGAAAACATTCAGTGGCAGCTGGAGGCAAAGGGCTTATGTAGCTCCTCCCCGGAGGATTCTTGCTCGCTCCCTTTTTCTTTTGCCCTCAGACTAGTTTTGTATCTAGACCGATTCTTTGGTTCCTTTCCCACATGTGAAACAAATATATATTTTCTGTGGGAAACCCATAGTTGAATAAAGGGGTGAAAAGCATGATCATGTTTTATTTGCTTTTGTAAATAAGTTTCTCATAGTAGCCAGCTTAAAGCCCTGTATGCAATAGATACTTTTCAACTACTGGTGGAATGAATGAAAAATATAAACCATTGGTCTCAGTTCAAAAAGTGTTCCTTTCCCTCTCCTAGAAGGATAAAGGTAGCCATAGCTGTTCTTTCAAAGACCAAGATGTGATTCTTATTAGTCAGCCCTACCAAAGGAGTGACCACACCTTTACTAGGGGGTTGGCAAATAAGCGAACAATCTCCCAGACGCACTAAGTACAAAAATGTACGTGTACAAATATATAAACAGCTAGCCACTTGAGGCATAGGAGCAATTAATTTCAACATTGAAAACACCACTCACTTAGAACCAAAATATGTGTTTCTCAACTAAAATGCAAAAACACGGAACTGGCTAGCAGGGCTTTGTTCAACAGAGAAATATTCCTCCCAGATTCCTCCGGAAGGGGAACTCCAGGGCTCAAGCTACAATGCATTTCATTGTGTAGGTCTTGCTGAACTTCAGTCAGGTTGGAGAATCGGGGCTTGATGAGGCAACATGATTTATTCTTTTTCTCCACCACTTAGGGATAACAACTAGGAAACATCTACTTATTCCTTCTTCAATCATCATCAACTTTACTTGTTTGCTGTTTTTGGAGACAACCAATGATGAATAGCTCAACTGAACCCTATTTTTTAAAGGAATCTTTTATCCATTGTGGATAAATATGATAGGTCTGTATTTCTCCACCCCACCCCTCAGTTTTTGGTAGGTGTAATGTACCATTCCCTGAGCAATTACAAAATTATCACTCACATGAGAATATAGTTTGTACTTGATAACATGATAATTATATCTGTGTCTAGCAAGCTAATGGGACTTCATTAACTACAGCAAGGGAATCAGAACCATGTAAGACTTCAGTTCATGCTGTGCCCAGATAAATCAGGCCACTGGTAGGTGGCCTCTTTGACCATCCATGGTCATATATGATAGCTATTGGCTGGCACTTTGCTTGAACTAATTGTTTCTTCTTTCAAAAGTACAACTGCCCTGCAGTTTACAGGCTGTGTTAGGGCACAGCCTACAGAAACCCCAAATCTCAAATCTTCTTGCTTTTCTGGAATTTTTCATTTCTTCTGGGCTTTCAAATAGATGTTGCTGGAGTCCCACACAACTAGACACACACACTTTACTTATAGAATATACAGAGGAGACACAGTGTGTATTCCATGCTTCCATATACTTGAGCCCAGTTCACCCACACAGAGACAGCATAATAAAGATTGCTCCCAGTTGGTCAGACTCAAATGGCTGCCGTTGTGGTCCGCCAATGATACAGGCAAGGGATTGATTAGCCCGAACCCATCGCAATGATTTTGGAAATGGCACTTAGAAATATACTGTGCACATAAGGAAAACAGTAGCCATATGGGATGGGGAAAAGATCATTCATTTGGGAAGGCCAATGGTGACTATTTGGCTCTGGGAGCAAGCTGTGTCACTTTCTGGTACACTTTACGACAAGTCATGCTATGTCACAACATGCCTCCACCACAAGATAAAAGGACTCAAAGGCCAAAAGCCAACAGCAGAGGTGCAGCCACTGTGGACCTTTGAAGATGCAAAGTGCTGCAGTAACTTCTCGCAGTTGGATCATAACAACAATACCAAACTGACAGGAAGCCACCTCATGGTCACACATCAACACCAAAAACCACAGAAGAATCTGACTTTGGAAAGAGTTCCAGACGAATATCCCCCACCACACACACACACACACACACACACACACACACACACACACAATTACAAACACGAACATGTGACAGTGATTCCAACCACGGAGAAAAACAACTCTTGAGTAAATGAACACATGGGCATCTCAATAGTATGTTTTCAACAATACTGTTTTAGAGAACACATTATCAAAAAACTACGCTGGAAACAGTAACTGGAAAAGTTAAAAAAAAATGCTATCGATGAGGATTTGGTCATGCTTCATGCAACAGAAAACAGCGGCAAAACGGGGTGATGTCACATGGTGAAAACTGAGATACTTCACATGAAGAAATATGCCCAAACACGCTAGGGAAAAAATAAAGCCATGAGTTCATCTCCTTAAGCAGTACTCATTCACTGAGTTGAATGTGATAATCTGGCAATTTAGTAGCAGTGTTCTATGTATTGAGTACTGTCGAAGAAATAAAATATGCAAGATGGTATCATCAAAACAAGTGTAAGGGGGAAAAAAAAGTTGAGTATAAGAGCTTGGTCTCTGTTTTGTGGATAAAAGGACACGGATCCTGCTCTACAAACTGGAAACGGGACATGGGGAGGAGGAAGTCACTGGGAATGTGGACGTGGTATGCAGACAAATGGCACAGAGTCTGGTGGGCACCAAGACACATCAGGACAGGACAGAAACAGACACCAGGGGCTGGAGAGAAGCGTCCTCCTTCTCAACATCGATAACACTTGTTCCCATCACTGGTGCCATGACTGAAAACAGGGATTGTACCTGTTGGTTTGTTAGGTTTCCTGCAAAGAAGTTAGTGCGTCATCCAAAAGAATCAACAAACTAAACAAGAAAAGCAATATGCTATTTCCAATTTTTATGTGCTCTAGTTGGAGAGGGGTTTAAATATAAATATACATATATATATATAAATACATATATATACATATATATACTAGACAAGGGAATGAGATTATATGTATGTGTATACATATATATAATCTCTATCTTCCTGAATTCTTGGCAAATGGTTAGTCCTGTGGTGAGCAGTGAAGATAGAGGGTGGGGGTTGGGAGGAAGGTTAACGAAGAGCGCATACCGCTTTCGGCTTCTGCAAAACGACAAGAAAAAGAATTTAAAATCAAACAATTTGATAATAAGTTGACTGACACCAGAAGGAGAGAAGGAAGAAAACCTTTGTTTCAAATTATTTGAAGGATGCATGTGAAAACAAGGTTTTTCAGCAGAGCATGGAAACAGCGTCATGGGGTAAAACAACAGAGGAGGTAGTTCAACACAGGCTGGAGGCAAAGGGGTGGAGAGAAGAAGCTGGGTTCTCTGAATTTTCACACCCAGCTGCTTGGAGGATAGGGGAGGGGAGGAAATGGGAAATTCTTAGATGAAAAACAAAATCCTTATCTCAGGAAGGGTTAGAAACTCAATCCTTTTTAACATGGATATTGTGTTTGGTAAGTTCAGTGTTTTCTCAGAGGTGTGATCCACATTCCCTCAAACACACCTTTTTCCACAAGAACCAATGTGCTTCCACACTGAGACCAAGCCACATGTGAGGATTAAAGTTGGTAACTGCACACAGAAAGCCAAAACAAACCCAAACAAGTTCTTTTCACTCTTTTCTGAAAGAAAAAAAAACTAAAAATCTGTATCTATAAATATGGCTTTGTTGAAAACATCTCAGATTGGTGAGTTAATTGGAGGGTCCATCAAAGAAAAGATTTTTGTCTTCAGGGATAGCTGTTAGTTATTTTTCTTAGAATAGTGACAGCAGATTCACACTGAACCATTAACAGGCTTTTTCTCTCCCTCCTTGTGACCAAAATGTGGCAGGTGGGAGATGATAGGTCAAGGTTCAGGGTGCGGACTCCTGCTTTGAAATTATACCAGAATGGTCAAGAAACAATACACGGCATTAGTGCCACCCACACCATGACACTTCTTTGAGAGATGCACAGAAGTGATAAAGAGAGGAGACTGAATTACAGAGTTACCGACGTGGCAACATGAAGAATATCATTTGCAAAAACCCGGGAGACATGTTTCTCCCTACACAGGTGCCGGTGACTATTGGCCTCCATGTGGGAAAGCAGTAATTCCAGAAACATCCGCTTTATCTGTTGAACAGCAAATAGCCAGGACTCTGGGTTTTTTTTTTTTGCACATAATATTCTTCACTTTGCCAACACAGAAAAGAAAAATGTATATATACATACTTGTTAACTGCTATGGCCGTGTTCTACATGTGGCCACCAAATCCACCATTTTTTTTTCTTCCTCTTGGTTGATTTGGACTTTCAAAATAGCTTAGCCTTTGATCAGATTTTGTGAGCAATCTGATCTGGTGGTTAAGGTAATACAGCAAACACTGGATTGATTGACTTGCTTACAATCCAGTGTTTTTTCATTGTGCTTTGTTTGTTCTTTGTCAGAGACAGACCATACATTTGGAAGTCTGGCTTCATTGAGTTATTCATCCAGATAATGAAAACTCCTTAGATGGTGATAGCAGGCATCTTCTACTGTTGCCCTGCACTCACCGTATTAAGGCATATGTCAGAGGGTATCTGCACTCTACACTTGGGCATCCATAGGAAGACTTATTTACTATAGCTAGGAGGAAACCTAGCTATAGGTTTTGTCATTTCAGAGGACAAAAGCCCATGCATTTCTCAATGAGCTCTTTCTTCCAAACCCATTGATAAAAATTGGGGAGCAAAAAAATCAACTCTATTTTATCTGTAATACATATAGTCCTTCATCAACAAAATCCCCTGTTAATGGGATGCTTCCTTCTTCCAGTGTGAACTCATATATTGACTGGGCTGTTATCTATTTCAACCAGACTCAGTCCCTCATCAGTCTGATCTGCACATAATTAAGTGCAAAATAAATAAATAAAGAGAGCTCCTGCCTCTGAGCCTGCTCTCCTGACTAATTTGCATGAAGCTGATACTCTGCCACCTGGATTTTGGTTGCACCGGGAAAAGCACATATGGTACACAATAGGCTGCTTGCAATTTGGCTATCGGGAGAGCTGGCGTGTCCCATCACAGCCCTGCCCCATCCCTGCCGTGAAGGAGGCCAGAATCCACCTGCTTCACGCTCACCGCAGTAAAAAGGGGTTTGAGGACAGGGGCTGCCCCCGATTTTGTGCACAGAGGGTAAAAAGTGCAAGTTGGCATGATCAGCTGGCGATCTGGATGCCTCATCACTCTCCTCCGGAGAAACACTTTCTGAATGCCCACTGGGGCATGAGATGGAAGTGGCAGTATCTGGTTGGGTACGCCATGAGAAGTGCCCGAGGGCCCGAAATGTGCTGCATCAGGGTTCCAAGTACATCAATAACGTGTAAGAAACAAGTGGGGAGACCCAGACTCTTAGTGCACTCTCACATCTCGTAAATGTCAGCCGGCCACCAGGCTGTGGCAAACTTACCGGCTCTCTCGGTTGGCGGACTTGTACTCAATGGCTATCATCAGGAGCTTGAGCTTCACAAAACACAGCCTGCAATGAGATGGAGAAACCTCCCAGTCAGTGCTTCTGAATGACCAGAGCCACACGACACTGTTACGACCTCTCCATCGCCCGATGCACTCATTATTCCAGGGACCTCCATTCCATAGTCACTGTGCCAAAGGGAGGGGGTGGGAGCGACACCTCCCCATCCTCCCCATTAAACCTGATTTCTCGCAAGTGATAAGGCGCTGAATGTTCAAAGTGCAAATTGCACTCGGGTCTGGATGTCTAGACACAGACCCCAAGCAGGGATTTGTGCCTGGGGATTTATGCTGGGCCAGATTCATTAGTTACTCAGTCGGGTAGTAAAATGTTAACTGCAGGAGGAGGGAGGTATTTGGAGCAGCTGGACCTGTTATTTGGATTCCATTTCGGTCTTTTGTACAAATGGCTCGTATTGTTGTTCCGAGCAGACCCCTGTGTGCTCAGAATGATGGTAATAATCCTTAGCCTCCGTGTAACTGCCCAGCACATGACTGTGGCACCGTCACTCTTGGCCTCATCCAAGCTGTCTCACCTCATCTGCCCGGTGCTCTCACTTGCAGCCCAGCCTGCTTTGAGGTTGCCTCGTTCCTGCCTTGATGCGATTCCTCCCCCACATGCCTTCTCTTCTTCCAGCCCTTCCTCCCAGGCCCCCGTCAAGTCCAACCTTCTGTGCAGCTCTTCTGTAGCCCACCGCCACCCTCTGGCTCTCTGTTCCCAGAGAGCCACAACCTGCAACAACCTGCAACAACCTCCTTCAACCCGAAGTCAGCCGCACACTGGCTGTGGCTGCTCCCCGTTGCATTCTGTGTCTGAACTTTATCTCCTCAACCAGTGTGACTTCTTCAAGAGTCTGAGACTTATTTAGGGGCTCCTGGGTGGCTCAGTCGGTTAAGATTCCGACTCCTGACTCTGGCTCAGGTCATGATCTCAGGGTTCATGAGATCGAGCCCTGCATTGGGCTTGACAGCACAGAGCCTGCTTGGGATTCTGTCTCCCTCTCTCTCTCTCTCTCTCTCTGCCCCCCCCCCCACTTGCTCTCTATCTCTCTCAAAAAATAAATTTAAACAAAACTTAAAAAAAAAAGTTTGGGACTCATTTGGAATTCCCCATAGTACTGTCCGTGGAACCACTGACACACAGAAGCTAAATAAATGAAAGGTTTTGCTTACTGGGGTTCTAAGAAAATAATAAAAGATCCAGTAAAGTATTTATGGGTAAAGATGTTCAAGGTGGTAATATTTATACAGAATAAAAAACAAGTTACCTAAATGTCTAATAATGAAGCAATGGTTAAGTAAAGTATGGTACAATATGGTTTTAGCATTCAAGATGAGTTTTTAAAGAATATTTCAAGGTATAAGATTAATAAATGATTGTCATATAGATACAAACTTCTAAATTATTTGATACAATTAGGTGAAAATACATATTTATATACTCAAAGAAATAAAAGCACACACAAAAGAATTACATACATTCTATATGCCAAGTATCAACAATGAGCATATGTTTTAAGGACTTTCTGGATAATAAAACATTGGCTGACTGATAGATTGAGAAATGAGTTGATGGTTATTGATGGGTTGATGGCTGCAGCCCCATAAGGGGGTAGGGGTGCACCGGTTCACAAGTCAGGGCCATCCTTGGTGCTCTCCTTTAGTCCCTACAATATCCCTGAGAGAGAGAGAGAGAGAGAGATGGCCTCAGTTATTCCAACATCTACTTGTATCTCTATATCACGGGTGATGAAACTGAGGCTCAGAACACCCATGTTAACTTGCCCAAGATCCCCAACTAATACCTGGCAGGATACACATCCTTAGCCCCAGGGAAGCCTATTTCTTACTGGGAGAGATAGATAAAAAGCAAATATACAAGTGGTAATACATTTCCAGAGGAGGAAAACACTGTGCAGAAAACAAAACAACCGAAGAGGACGAGGAGTACCTGGGAAGACCCATAAATACAGGGAACCAACTGGTGTTGCCAAGGGGGAGTAGGAGGAGGGTGGGCAAAATGGGTGAAGGGGAGTGGGAGGTACAGGCTTCCAGTTATGGACTGAATGAGTCAGGAGATGAAAGGCACAGCATAGGGAGTATTGTCGGTGGTACTGTATCGCGTTGTATGGTGACAGATGGTAGCTCCACCTGTGGTGAGCATGCAGCATAACACGCAGAACTGTCCCAATGTTGTACACCTGAAACTAATGTCACACTGTGTGTCAACTATCCTCCAACAAAAACCCCCAAAACCAAAACAACCAACCAAACAAAAAAGGGCAACTGGGACGATGTGTTATCTGCAGTGGTCCAAGAGGACCATCCTGAGAAAGTGAAGTTAGAGCACTGAGCCCTGGAGGTGATGAGAAGAGGCAGGCAATGAGGATCTGGAGAAAAATCTTTCCAGGGAATGGCAGCAGCAAGTGCAAGGGTCCCGAGGCAGGAAGGAACTCGGGGTGTCTGAAGATCAGCAACAAGGGCAGCTGGACTGCAGCAGGGTGAGCAAAGTCACAAGTGACAGTGATTAGGTCGGGGAGGTAGGCAGGAGCAAGTTTGCGAAGACTGCTGGCCACAGCAATGAGTCTGCTGCTCTGTCATTTATTCTAAGTGAAATGGGAGGCTTTGGGCTGGTTTCAAATAGAAAAGTGGCATAATCATGTGTGAGACTTTGTGGCTGTGTTGCTTGCAGGCAAGGGCTTGGTGAAGGCCTCATGCTCTCCGGTGGGAAGAAGACCGAATTGCTCATTCCTACATGTGAGGTCACGGTCTTCCTATTGCTTTCAACAGACAGATTTCAAAGGACCACTTCATCTAGGCACATTTGGGCTCTCCCGGTGATTTGCAGGTTTGCTGATTCCTGCCAGCAGACTCTAATGACCTGGGCTTTGTGCTGATTACGCAGTTTGCTGAAACACCAATCCAGGTATCCAACTACAGCTGGAAAAACGCTCTTCTTAATTTATGTCCCATAGAGAACTGCTAACATGCACCCTTTATGGGGCTGTTACTTGTGGAGCTTAAATTGTTTAAAATATCAGATGGCTCATGCAATATTTGTTGAACCAAATTACCAGGGTAGGTAACCACTTTCTAATGTAAATAACAGCTAAATGCCAAAATCTCAAGGAGAAAGCTGCTCTTAGCACATGTCACGAAGAGGCCGATATGCTGATACCCTATGAGCAGCTGGCCACTCTGTTTTGGGTCTCTGTGGTTCATGGGATCATGGACCTTAATTGCTTTAATGACCTGATCCTGTTGGTAGAAGCAAAGAAATAGTCCACAGTAATGGTGAATTATGTCTTCCTAGGTACTACAGTATCATTTACCAACTAGGTATAAAAAGAGAGAAGTTTTCCAACGCAGGATAGTCAGTAAAATCTACACGGCCTTGTGCACATTCCTTAACCTAGCAGGGTGGACCAAGGAGATCTCTGAGTCCTCTTTCATGACTTCCAAATCCGTATCTAAGATGACTGATTGTACACTGCTTTACAGAAGCCTCTTTTTAAGAAGCTCTTTGACCCAAACCCAGCCTTTACTCACTGGTCAAAGGGGGAGAGGGCAGGGACAGAGTGATGTCAACAAAGTAATCATATGCAAATAGTGCCACAACCATGGATTATGGGATTCAGGCCCGCCCTTCTCACAGAGATGACAAAGAGGGGCAACTTGCTCAAGGTCAAATGGCCTTTACGAAGAAAGGCCAAAAGTGGAAATTAAATCTCAGTGGTGGCCAGAAGCCCAGCATGGAGCATTAGGCAGTGCAGCATGTTTAAAAATTCAGAATGAGATACTAACAGGTGATTTCATATAAAAACTAGCCTTTCAGCTTTCCTTGATAAGTCAATCATAAATAGCCACACTGGAGCCACATTCTGTATAGCTAAAAGGGATGCGAGCTTGATGCCCTTATACCTCTGGATGGGACATGTGCTCTCCACTATGCCAAGGTCCCCTGCACTCCTTACCCTACCTCCTCATTCTTCACTCTTTGTTGCTCACTCCTGCCTCCTACAGACACCTAAGTTTTTAATCTCTGCTCTAACTAGTATCTTCTGCATGTCCACAAAAAGCACATCTTGAGTAATTTGCAATTTGCTCTAGAAACAGAACTACATCCCCCCTATTAAACATCAGGTTTTTTTTGTTAGATCCTGCCACAGAGAGTTAGCCAAACTAGGGTGGTGGGCTCAAGGCTGCAGCAGAGGTACAGTCTCTGTTGGGGGGTCCTGGAGGTAAGAACAGACCAAGGCTAGGAACAGGAGTGCTGGGGTGTGGTAATCACTTGTTTACTCATCTCTCTGCCCTCGAGTTGAGCTTCTTCAGTGCAAGACACATGCTTTGTCTCCCTGGAATTCTGCAAAGTGCAAAGAGTGCAAGGCACATTTAATAAACGATGATTAAATGCAGGAATGACTGGGGAGCAGAATCTCATGAGGTGCTGGAAGTATACATAAGAGATAAAGTGGTAAACTAGGAAAGTCGAAGCAGGGAAGGCTTGGGAGTTGAGTATCAAATCCTGAAACAAGGTGCCTCTTGCTCATTAGAAGCAAAGAGACTGGAAAAGAAGGATATAGAAAAAAAGAATAGCAGCGATGTACTCTAGGGATCTCACATTCGCCTTGAATCAATGTGCCAAAATGCAAATACAATTCTAAGATACAGACAGCAATTTATCCTTGGGAATCTCTACAGATCCTCCTACAAGGGGTGTGCTTCTCAGAACACGTCTTCAGACCAGCCAGGATTGATGTCCTGAGATTAAATATTTACTTGTATCATTGATACCATTGTTTTTGGTAAAGCAAAATAAGCTTTGCTCATCCAGTTTTTATAGTCCTTCTTATGGTTTTACTCAGTGTCTCCACATAGATAGGACCGGGGGTGGATGAGAAAGGGGCTTAGGTTGAGGGAGGGTATAAGAAAGAGAAGCTAGACCGCCTTTACAATGGAAAACAGGATAAAATCAGCCATAAGTTAGCAGGAATTCAATTCTTGTTTCTAAAATAAAATGTCCCAATATGTCCAATGCAGGAAGTTGCTGCTGGTTGTGAAAATAATTACAGGGGAACAGAAATGACTTTTTTCCAGAAAAAAAAAATGTCACTTGTCACAAAAAGGTCTTAAACCAGCAATCTGCAATAAAACTGTTGTAATAACAAGTTAGATTGCTTTCTTGGTAATTATTAAGTAGAGATCTACCAAATTTGACAATGACATTATATAAGGCCTTTTTTTTTTAGTGCTAGCATCATCTGTTAAATACAGTAGTTTCAACCCAGATGTTCCTGAACAAAGGCTCTTAAGAATTAGAGTCCAACTGTTTCTACCTACCCAGAGGGACATAAATTGTTCTTGCCATTAAATCAGCCTCCTTGACTAGAAAGATTGCTTGCTGATGTGAATTAAGCGAAGAAACCTGTCTCAGAATCTGTACTTTCGAATGTGCCCAAGAAGGGTGTGTGAAGATGTGGTTTGGGGCTGTTGAAAATGAGTCACCTAGGAGTGAGTGGGTGAAGAGAGAAGAGGTAGCTTTCATTGTGCCCTGCAAACCCAGCTTCCCCTGAAATACAGGCCCCTCTTCTGCGATCCAGAGGGACCCTGGCAATGTCAGGCTGATGCATGTAATCAGAGTAGATGTGGATGTAAATACTGTGCATTGGGAAACCAGATCTTTAGGATCTAGGGGCTAGAATGAAAAAGATTCAGATTTAGGAGCTTTGATTTAAAATGATAGGCTCTCGAAATGGAAACATCTAGTTAAAGGAAATTTGAAACAGCAGGATTTATAAGACTCAGGACCAAGAAAAAGGAAGTGATTTAAAATGCTCATGGAGATGTTCAGATTTCATTTCCCAATAGCTTTGATAGAGGTGGAGCGGGCATCAGAACACCCCCACCTGAAACACACACGCATGCGTGCACACACACACACACACACACACACTCACAATATCTCCACTACCACACCTGAGACACTTGATTTTATTAATAATTACATTCTTTGATATAGACAGCGAGCATTTGCCTAAAATATGAATAAATGCATTTTAGAAAACTGTATTACTATTATTAGTCAGAAACAAAATGTAAACTGTGTGTTTGTTATGTGGACCTAATATCAAGTGAAGCCCCTAACATCTCATTTCCAACAGACTGCCTCCTTGACCCTCCTGAAGAGAATTCTAGATGTGCCACTGTCTCTGTGGCCTTCGATTAAAAGTTTAACAGATTTTAGGGGCACCTGGGTGGCTCAGGCAGTTAAGCATCTGACTCTTGATTTCAGCTCAGGTCATGATCTCATGGTTCATGGATTTAAGCCCCATATTGGGCTCTGCACTGACATTGTGGAGCCTGCTTGGGATTCTCTCTCTCTCTCTCTCTCTCTCTCTCTCTCTCTCTCTCTCTCCATCTCTCTATTCCCCTCTCCCCCACCTCTCTCTCCCTCAAAACTTAAAAAAAAGTTTTAACAGTTTTTAGGGTCATTTGTTTATTCACTAACATGTAGAAAGATTACTGGTCATCTCTGGGTCTCTGTAGTAGAAATCATCATAAATATTGTATTCCTATCTGTGTTCATAAATGTTGTCTTAACTACAATACCACCCCTCAAATAATTAGATGAATAGGGCCACCTTGTTCAGGAAAAATATTTTTTAAAGATGAGACTTGAGTCCCTCCACAATTTCTAACAAAATTCTCATTTCTGCAGCCTGGCTAAATGAATCCATCAAATGACAATCAGGCTTGCCAGCTTCTCTCTGCTCAATGTTCAAATTCAGAAATCCTTCCCTAAAATCTACTGATCTGCTAGAACTCAAGTTCAAGTGCCTCTAGTTTTCATTTTACAGGAGACCCAGCTTTCCCCAGGTAGTCTTAAATCTCCCTCAAGCAGCTTCACTGGAAAGATCTGTCCATGCAGAACAACACAGCACGAGAGCATGATTTTCTTCTTGTTTAGGAGCCCTGAATGCAGGTGGACGAGGGGATGGAGAAGCCCCCTCCAACCTCTACACTGTCTTCAGTCATCACAAAAGCATCCATGCTCACATCTAGACCGAGGGCAGAACTCCTGCCCTGTAGCACCGCGAAGATCTGACCAGAGTTCCCCCAAGTTACCCAGGCATTAAATACTCCACATCAAATCTGAATTTTAACTACTCCATCAGCTGCAGGGGGACAGAGAGAGACACACTGTATTTTAAATACATCTTTTGTCCTAATCCCCTCTGAGCTGTAAAACCCAATACAATTAAGCTTTTATATTTTGCAAGCGATGAATGACTGACTAATACCCTCACTGAGAAAGCCAGGACCTGGAACATGGTGTTCTTGCCATAACCCAACCTCAGAACCTGTGGTTTCCTCCTGCTCCTCCTTCCCCACTTCTCTGGTCTCCCCTCTGCCTTCACTTTCTTGTCTGGAGGCAGACAAAAAAACCTCTGTCGCTGTTTCCCCCTGAAAACATCACACGTCAAAAGAAATCTGATTTGTCTCTTTCTCCCATCTAAAAGGGAAATCAGTTTGCTGTTGTTGGAAAATCGAAGAGATGCTATGTGGCTCCCAGCCTCCCGACTGCTTACTGCTTAGAATTCCCTCTTCCCTCTTTATTCCCTCTCTGAATCCAATCTCCTTACAAGACACAGCTCAAGTGTCTTCTCTTCTAGGAAGCCTCTCCTGCTCACCCCCCAGCCTACAGGGAGTTCTCACCCCCTCTCTCAGCCTCTGTCCTCCAGTGTGCACCCATCAAATACTTCTCCATAGGTGCTTAGTTCTCGCTGAGGATGGGTATTCTTTCTTTCTTTTTTTCCAAATGTTTATTTATTTATTTTGAGAGAGAGAGCACATGCGCACATGTGAGTAGGGGAGGGGCAGAGAGGGAGGGATACAGAATCCCAAGCAGGCTCCACGCTGTCAGCACAGAGCCTGACTCGGGGCTCAATCTCATGAACCATGAGATCACAACCTCAGCCGAATCAAGAGTCGGATGCTTAACTGTCTGAGCCACCCAGGTGCCCTGGGTATTATTTTTCTTCGCCAGACTTAAAACTCTCTGAAAGCAGCCACTGTAGGGAAACAGAGTTCTTTACTTTTCATTTATAAGTACTGTCGTTAATCCTTTAAGGTGTGCATACTTGATTAAATCTAATTGCAGTTTCCTTTAGAGATGGCACCATGCCTGGCACACTGCACACATACCCTAAGTTTATTAAATATCTAGTCGACTGACTGGCTGGTGACTGACAGACCACTGACTGCCTGCAGAACTTTTCTAGAGGGTAAGAGTAAGTATAACCTGGAAATGCCACAATGGAATCCCTTTCTTTCTTGGTGCTTATGTTGTACTTGATGGGACAGGACTGGAGGAGGTGGGAAAAGAGGAGGTGGGAGAGGGAAAAGAATATCGGCACTATTGAGAGATAAGTAATGTTCCTATTTCAGAGATGAGGATCCTGGGGTAAACACCATGTCCAAAGTCAGGCAGCTGGTAACTATCAGAGGAAGGAGGTATGGAGAAATCAAATACCTTGTCCCAAATTACACATCCACCAAGTGGCTGCTCTGAGGGTTTGAGATTCCAAGGTCACACTCTACAATATCAAGCATCATCCTATTATGGGGACCGATCAAATACAAGACCTTTTAGTGGCAAACATGGCCTCAGACAGCAGCTCCTTGATTCCTGCAAGCTTGGTGCTGGCCCCTCGCACCCTCCATGGTCCCTTGCTGGGGAAGGTGGGGAATGGGAGGGAGAGGGAGCAGGTGGTTTTGTGGTGTTCAGAGCACAATGGATGGCACCTTCTCTTTCAGATCCCAAAGCTCCTTTGCCTTGATCGTACTGTCACACAGACCCAGGGGCAAGCCAGCTATGCAAAATGAAGGGGGGTTGCTTAGGAGTTGCTGGCTCTTAAAAGGAACACCCTAAGGGCATCCTGGGGAAGGTCTAGGACATAGCCACCATGATCTTGCCAACAAAGCCAAGAGGCACCTTTGTGGGTTGCATCCTGAATTGTCCTTATTTCCTCTGCATCTTGGCATTTAGCGCTTCTCTGTTCTCTGCAGCCTGAAGTTGCTCTCATGATGTCCAGTGGAAACCTCACCAAGAGCATTAAAGGGCTCAGCACCCCAAAGCTTTTTTCCTATACTGATTTGGATAAGGCATGGAGAGAGGGCAGAGCAGTCAGGAGTGTGCCTGGCGTGGCAGAGTGTAGATTCAGCCTGTCTTCCAGGAGATTGAAGAAAATGTGAAGCAGGAATGGTGGCAAGGAAACTCACACAAAGGCCCAAATGTTAACATTAGCTTGTCAAATATGGCCCACCCATATTCTATGATTTGCCTAAAATCAGAGAGAAACATTCCAGTGACTGAGCCCAAAGTGCGGAGTAAGGGGAGTTTATTCCAGCCTGTGGTGTAGAGGGATGAGGAAGGAGGGGGTAGGGGGAGGTCCCAGGCATCAGACTTTGAATCAGAATCACCTGTCTTTGCTTATAAAAAAAAGTACAGATGTGGGGGACTCCCCCAGATATTAAAATCCGGAGATGGAGTCTAGAAATCTCTCCACTTAGTACACTCCCCGGGAGATTCTTAATTAGCCAGCTTTCCTCCAGCAGCTCCTCCAAGCTGCTCTCAATTACACAGGCCCAGCATCAGAACTCTGGCTCTGTCACTTGTGCACTAGGTGGCTTTGGAGGGGCACCAACATCCTCTGAGTCCCAGTGTCCTTGTTCATAAACCAGGAAGCGTGGCATTAATAGAAACCACAGGGTTGTTGTGTGGATAAAATGAGAAGACGTAAATGAAATATTTAGAAATGGTACTGTGTTTTGTCTAAGTTAGTGACACACGGAACAAAGGTGCATCTTCTGATGACACACGCAGTGAGGCCACAAGGCCGGTGCCCAGAAGTCTGAGGACATAGCTGGTGTGAGTCTCCCCCGGGCAAGAGGGAACACCTCTCCACTAGAAATTTTTAAAAAGCTTGCCTTGTGGGGGCCTTCGGCCCTCCTGCCTCTCCTCTTCCCCACTCTGTTCTCTGGGGAAATAACTTCAAATTTCATCTGTGTATCCTGCTCCCTTATCTTTCCACAGAACGTTTCTCCTGGCTTCTGAGAAAACTCCAAGCTCTCCTGGGCGGTGATCCCATCCTGCAAGGGGGCATACTGCCAGCTAGGGGAAGAGCAAATTTATTTCTTTTCATGCTTTAAGACGTTATTGGCTGCATATTGTTTTAATGCAGCACATAATTACAGAAACCACTCTGAAAATCTGTATATTTTATCTGTGCTTTATTGTCCCCAGAATATTCCCCAATTCTTTTTCTTCTACATGAACCAGCTTAAAATATATTTCAGCGTCCTTTATGTCATCTCGAAATTGAATAGCCAATTCTTACTGTAATGAAAATACTTATGCGCCAGCCCGGTGATATACAACACTACACTCTAATTACGGCTGTGCTTTAATTAACCTGAATTGAAGAGTGTTATCATTAAACTGCTGGTAACTTTGAGTTATGGCTTTTCTTTAATTTAAAGTAGAAAACACAGATAATTAAGCCTCCAGATAATCAAATGCTTGAGGAGAGCTTCAATGTTTTGGGATGTTCCTAAATCTCATTAAATGTCCTTTCTTTATTGATTATTCCTACCTCTGCTGTATCATTGTGTTAAACGAATAATAGCACTAAGTTGAACACATTCTCACTCACATCAGAAGTTTGTGGGTTTTTTTTTTTTTGTATTCTAGAAGCTGTGCTGAACAAATATTAAATTCTCTGACAACGAGGTGTGTCTGAAAGATTCTCTCCTCCTCAGGACATGTTCTAAACATGCAAATCCATCAAAGGAAATATTTACAGCAGCCACTAGTGTCCAGCTCTTGAGCTGGCTCTGAAGGGCAGTGAAGTTTCACACCACCCAGGGAGTTCTTGACAAAGTCACACGGCAGTGGGGCCAGGCCCAGGGTATCAATGCAGATCTGGCCTGGTTTAAGACAACAGAGAGGGGAGGACCTACACTAACCCCTTCTTTACAACAAATTAGAGCCAGTTAGCATCCGGTAGAAATGCAAGTGCACATCAGGTTTTCAAGAGAGGCCAAAAATCTTGTTTTTATGTGAAATACCACTATTTTGAAATATTTGCAATTAACTGTTAAGAAATGAAACACTGCACAGGGCACTTAAGGGAGTCAAATTTACCTTGTGGGTATCCCAGTTGCAGCCTCTAGGGGGAGCAATTCTAACCTTGCGGTTTAATGCTCTTAAAACAAACTGACTTGGCTCTCCTTGGCTCTCCGCAGCAGAGTAAGAAAAGCAGTGGGAATGCAGGCTTCCGAGGAAGCACTCATGGTAGATATAAACACTGGTCAAGCCAGGGAAAATCAACAGCCAAGGAGGGCATCTTCACACACACCTCTGCTAATGCCCCCAATGCCATAGGACCCCTCTGGGTACTGGCAGCTTTGCCGTGTGCTCAGACCACCCCTACATTATATAGGAGGCCTCCATTTTTTTTTTTTTTTTAACATAGAACCAGCCTCTATTAAAAGTCTTGAATTCTCCTGGGCTTTCTATCCTAGGCAGTCCAAACCCCAAGGTGGAGAAAATCCCCTGGGACAGCCTCAATGTTCCAGGACCTGAGGCCTCTGAATGGTTAACTTCTTTCTGTGGCAGAAAGAGAAATAGCTCTCACAGAAAGGAACACATGGGAGTTACAATAGGGCATCCATTTTCAGAAAATAACTCCTTCCGAATCAATTACCTATTCACTTTTCCAGTCCATTTAGTGTTTAAACTTTCGCTTAGAGACAGGGTGGGAAATTTCAGTAAAGAGCCAAACCGTTTTGGATTGCTTAGGGTCTGGGCCCAGGGACAGACACAGTACACCTGCTGTGTCCTGTGACAGGAGTCTCCAGGTAAACACCACCTCCCAGGTGTTCTGTCCCCTCTCTGCTCTGCACAGAACAGAAAGCTAGAAGACAGAAGAGCCCAAGGGTCCCCAGGACTATCCTTTTTAGACCTCCCTTTCCAGAAGGTGGGTTTCATTTGTAGGTACTCAGCACAAGGGAATAGCTTTTCATCCTCAGCCCAGTGGTTCCAAGATTCCCCTATTTCTGCCCAGTTTTTATCAGCAAGACTGAGGTTATCAAATCTTTTGCTAAAGTGTCAATGGATTAACAAGGCTTAATGTTTCAACATTCCCAGGGAGTTTATGCTTTCATAGGGGACAAAACCCCCGTTTGACTTGCACCCAACATTTGAGATTCCAAGTGGGAAATCTAAGGCATCATCATGATGGAAGTTTCTCGGGGTCCAGGACCCGTGTAACTCTTGAGTTCATATCCCTTAAATGATCACCTATGCTACTTTGAGGGGCCATGGCCAGCTGGGGCTGCCTCTTGTTCAAATCCATCCTGCTGAGCCAATAATAAGGAAAAGCTAAGCCTTCTCATTGTCATAACATGGTGGTTGTTCATGTCAGGAGCTAAATTGCTAAGAGCTTCTCAAGGCCTCCTTCCATACATTTGGTTCCACATTTCCTCAGCAGTATTTGAATGCACTTTGAATAATGGCTTCTCGGATGTCTCTATGATCTGATTTGACTGAAAGATATTAAAATTCCTTTCATCAAGGAGCAGGCAAGATTTGTTTTCATCCTGGTAAAAAGACATGGGTTCCTGCCACCCATCATACTGTGTCTACACCACAGGAGCCTAATTCAAGACATGCAGGAACACTGTGGTTCATAATTTAATGCAAATAATGGACCTAAGTATAAGGTTCTCAGAGCTGTGGGGAAAAGTAGGGCCAGCAGAAATCCCCAAGGCAGAGACCATGTAATGACCCACCTTCCTGTTCACCACACAAGACAGAGCACACAGGTTACCCTCAGTAATTGTTGAGTACCCCAGCTGTGTTGGGCAGGCGTAAGGTATCTTCCCTGAAAGGGGCACATTAAATACCCCTGAGAGCCAAAGAGCACATGGTTAATGGTCACTTACTCACAAACAGTAGGGAAGGACAGACCCACGAAGGCACTGGAGAGATATTCTGTGTACATTTCATTTGAGACTCCTTCCAAGTAGTATTTCTGCCACGTGTCTTCCTCAATCTAGAGAGAAGAACACAGGAGGTTCAAGATATGACAGCACACTATAAAAGAAAAACCAGAGTTTACCATCTGGCAAATGAATGAATGCCCTAGTTATGTGATGGTGACTGTCTTCAGCAACCAGGACCACAACCACATCATCCACGTGAAGCTTTCCATGCTCCTAAGCTCTTAGAATGGAAGTACATCCTCTCTAAAGCACCATTTTTCTAACCTGTATGCTTTTCAAGGGTGTGAAGCATGGGCATTCACCCACAATACTGGTGGGCAAGTAAATCGATACAAGTGCTTTGAAGAGCAATTTTGCAAGTGTTATAAAATTTTTTTAAAGGACATGTTCTCTTACACAACCATTCCATTTTAAGTATTCATAGCAAAGAAACAAATAGACACATATACAGAGACATATGTATAAGAACATCCTTCCTATTAATAAAAAATTAGAAAAAAACACAAATGGTACATTTTTCAATGGAATACAAAGAAATAATTAAAAATGATGGTGAAAATGTATATCTGCTCATATAGCAATTATGTAAAAATTACCAAATAATGTTAGTAGTCTGACCCTATTAAAATACCCTATAATTATCTGAATGCTTGTAAAGCCATAGAAAAATCTAGAAAACTTTATACGAAAACACTAACCATTTCTTGTAAAGCCATAGAAAAATCTAGAAAACTTTATACTAAAACACTAACACTAACTATCTCTGAGTGGAAGACTAACACTTTTCTCTATAGATTTCTGAGTTGTCTGAAGGCTTTTACAATGAGTGTGTATGTGTGTGTGTGTATGCATATATATATGTAAAAAATAAAACAATAACACAATAGAACAATACGTATATTTCTACTTTGGGAAAAAAAAGATTTTTCCAACCACACCCTGAGTATCACAAAAAGTAAAATGTTGTTTCAGACAGGCCTTACCCCAGATTTCATTAAAATGTGTCTTTTTTCCTAATTTATCAAGCTCTACTGGTTTTCCCAACAACCCTCTTCATGCTAAGCATTTCTAGAAGGATTTTACATTGGAAGTGATCTTTAAAAATTATAGCGTGAATAACAACAAGAATGCTGAGCCCCTATAGGAGGTCAAAGACCTTGGGATTCCCAAGGCAGGCAGACTGAGTAGTCCCTGGGAGTCTGTAGGCTGTGGCCTCCCAGGTATACCTCTACATAAGGTGAGGAGATGAGAGGCACCTTCCCAGCCAACAAGAAGTGACTCCTTACAATTTCTTGGGCTGATGCTGAATTAGAAGGCATCTTGCTTATGGCCCATAATCAGTTAGCTAGGGGAAATGCAATGCTAGAAGTTGAAAGAGACTTGGAAACAGTGGGAAATGAACACCTACCATCTACTGGGTGACACCCTGGAATACAAAAAAGGCAGGACTCACTTAAAAATAAATTGAATGCTCCCTGCTTCTATGTTATTTGCCTGCTTTGTGCAAGTCTGGGTGATTAGAGTATGTGGGTTAACCTCATTAGTTTGAGCTGCTTCTAACCTACTCCCACACATTAGACATTAGCTATGCAGTGCTGCTGGGTATGGGCTGTTTATCTACAAATTGGTCTTCCCCAGAGTGGGGTCTTTAAAAAAAAAGCACTCAACCATTTCTACTGCTAAACTGTATGATTTTTAAAAATTAACTGCAATGTGTTTAACTAAGCATAAACTTTTTAATTTCCCTGAATCATAAGATTTCAACTTTTTTTCAAATAAAAGATATTTTGACTTTATAAGCAAAGGCCATTAATTCTAACTAATTTGAAGAAAGCCTAGTCTGCATTAGTAAATAATTTGAAATATAGAATAGTTGGGGAATTACAGTACCATAATTTGTTTTATTGGTAAATAGGATACTATATGGAGAATTGCCAATGATAAATCCTCATGGTAGAGCTTCATGGGAAAATAGTGTTTTTGAAATGGAAGAATTCAGCCTATTCTTTCAGCAGAGACATTCCCTTTATAATGCGTTATGTTACTAGTTTAACCTGATTTTCAAAACAATGAAAATTGGAGCCTTTATCTCGATTATTATTGATTGGTGGTGGTATTCCTCAGTTAATATAATTTTAATATGGTCCTTTTAGTTATGGCCAGTATTTTCATACCTCTGTATCCTAATAGAACTATTCTTTTTTTTTAACATTTCCTTTTTTAAAAAAAATTATTTTTATTTATGCATTTAATTATTTATGTTTATTTATTTTTAATGTTTTTAATATTTATTTATTTTTTTGAGAGAGACAGACAGAATATGAATGGGTTAGGGGCAGAGAGAGAGGAAGACAGTTTCCCAAGCAGGCTCCAGGCTCCAAGCTGTCAGCACAGAGCCCGACACGGGGCTCGAACTCATGAGCTGTGAGATCATGACCTGAGCCCAAGTCAGATGCTCAACCGACTACGCCACCCAGGTGCCCCTATTTATTTATTTTTGAGAGAGAGTGGGGGCAGAGGGAGAAAGAGAGAGAATCCCAAGAAGACTCTGCGTTGTCAATGCAGAGCCCAACATGGGGCTCAAATTCATGAACCCAGAGATCACGACCTAAGCTGAAATCAAGAGTCAGATGATTAGCTGACCCAGCCACCCAACAGCCCTTGCAACTACTCTATAGACCAAATTTTATTGTAAGTTAATCATTAAATATTTTCATTAAGTAGACACAAATTTTTGCAGGATAATAGTATTATTCATGTTTGTTTTGAACATAGCAAATATTCATTCAATTATTCATTCAGCAAAGACTTACTGAGCATATTCAGTATCTATTCAGGACCTATTCCAGTTGCTGATTAGATCTTATTTAAACTGGTATTTATCTGCCCATTTTTTTTTCTCTTTGCTGGAAGAAGCACCAGATGTCTAGCTAAGATATCTAACCAGATATACCTTTTCCTGATTTTTTCCCATATTTTTCTTTCTGCAGGTTTTGCCTTTGTGGCTGATCAAAAACATTTAAGGGATTCAATGTCAAATAACTGGAAAAAAAACATACAGAACTTTTCTGGAAAGCAAAATGCCTCTTCTACATCTATCTGTGGATTCTGAGACGGTATCTACAATGCTAGATAGAGTAGCACTGAAGGGACTGTTTAAACACTGAGAGGTTTGACTTCACTGCTTAAGATTTTTGCTTAAGATTGCCACATCTTTAACACTATTTCTATATAGATAAGCCAACATGTTTTTGAGATTCCTAACAAAGGTGTTCTGGGGCACCAGGGTGGCTCAGTCATTTGAGTATACGACTCCTGATTTCGGCTCAGGTCATGATCTCATGGTTCGTGAGTTCAAGCCTCGTGTCAAGCTCTGTGCTGACAGTGCAATATCTATAATTGTAAGGGCAGAAGAACCAGTAATTATAATGAATCCTAAGACCTTTTAATCCTTAAGGGCAAGAATGACAAGTTGTGACAGATCAACAATAAGAACAGGCTAATCACATCAGGAGAATCAGGAAATGAGCCCCAACCCAGGACACTGACACCATAGCACACAGCAGACTCAGACAAGAGAACCTCAATCTTCATCCCAAGGCAAGGGCTCAAACTATCTATCACTTCTTACCAAGGTTTACCTTTCTAAGTCTCAAACCTGGCATCTTTGACTGGCTGAAAAAAACAAAACTGAAAGGACATATTCTTTTACCTTTGTCAGCAGTAAAGACATGCATTCTTTTTTTAAATTTTTTTTTAAATTTTTATTTTTATATTTGAAAGAGAGAGAGACAGAGCACACGCAGGAGAGGGGCAGAGAGAGAGGGAGACACAGAATGTATCTGAAGCAGACTCCAGGCTCTGAACTGTCAGCACAGAGCCCGACATGAGGCTCGAACTCAGGAACTGTGAGATCATGACCTGGACTGAAGTTGGAAGCTTAACCGACTGAGCCACCCAGGCGCCCCAAGAAATGCATTCTTAAGAAAGGAAAAATAAGTGTAATATATGTTGAGTTGAAAACATTTGTGCTTCACCCAAGAGAGATGGCAGTGAACAAAGAGAGCTAGAAAAGGTGGAGCGAGTTACTGTCATTATGATTTCCCTTTTACAGGGGACTAAACTGAAGCACAGAGAGGTTAAGTAACACACTAATAGTCACAAAGCCAATTGTTGGTGTGAATAAGATTCAGAGTTCATACTCTTAACCACCCACCATGTCACCTTTTGCTAGAGATGACAGAGTAAATATATAAGGAGGGAGTGGTGCTAGGATCTTGGGGGGCAGGATGGATTTGCTGTATATGAGTACCTAAGAGGGGAAATATCAGAACAGAAGCTCACCAATGACTCAAATTCTTAAACCCTGGAGCCCATGACCTTGTGAGAGGTTGATGAAGAGTAACATTAATTTTGAGTTGTAAACCGATGGAAGGGAAAAGATACTTGCAAATGACACATCAGCTAAAGGGTTAGTATCCAAAATCTATAGAGAACTTACCAAACTCAACACCCAAAAAACAAATAATCCAGTGAAGAAATGGGCAGAGGAAGTGAATAGACACTTTTCCAAAGAAGATATCCAGATGGCCAACAGAAACATGAAAAGATGTTCAATGTCACTCATCATCAGGGAAATACAAATCAAAACCACACTGAGATACCACCTCACTCACGCCAGTCAGAGTGGCTAAAATGAACAACTCAGGAAACTATAGATGCTGGCGAGGATGTGGAGAAACGGGAACCCTCCTGCACTGTTGGTGGGAATGCAAACTGGTGAAGCCACTCTGGAAAACAGTACAGAGGTTCCTCAAAACATTACAAATAGAACTACCTTACGACCCAGCAATAGCACTGCTAGGAATTTATCCAAGGGATACAGGAGTGCTGATTCATAGGGGCACATGTACCCCAATGTTTATAGCAGCACTTTCAACAATAACCAAATTATGGAAAGAGCCTAAATGTCCATCAACCAATAAATGGATAAAGAAAATGTGGTTTATATATACACTGGAATACTACTTGGCAATGAGAAAGAATGAAATCATGCCATTTGCAGAAATGTGGATGGAACTCTGGAAGGTATTATGCTGAGTGAAATAAGTTAGTCAGAGAAGGACAGATATCATGTTTTCATTTATATGTGGAACTTGAGAAACTTAATAGAAGACCATGGGAGAAGGGAAGGGGAAAAAATAGTTACAAACAGAGAGGGAGGGAGGCAAACCCATAAGAGACTCTTAAATACAGAGAACAAACTGAGGGTTGATGGGAGGTGGGGCAGAGGGGAAAGTGGGTGATGGGTATTGAGGAGGCCACTTGTTGGGATGAGCACTGGGTGTTGTATGTAAGCAATGAACCACACGAGTCTACCCCAAAAACCAAGAGCACACTTTACACACTATATGTTAGCCGAGTTGACAATAAATTATATTTAAAAAAATAAAAAATGAAAATGGAAAACAAATTTTGAGTTGCACTGAGAGTGTGGGCCTCCTCTCAGAGCATGACAGCATCCTTTCTACTCTACAAAATGGAACCATCTCAGCCTACAACTTCTTTCCTCAAATAGTACATGCTATTCTCCACATTTGTGTTGTGAAGGTATTTTTAACTGTAATGTAATATACACACTTCCCAGCAGAAAAATGAAGGAATGGGACCAAAGTGACTTAAGGAAAAGTGCCAAAATTAATTTGCCAGCCATGCAGCCATCAGTCAAAGGCAAAGCATTTCCTGAGGCAGCAATTTCTCCTTTGGCTGTCACATCAAACTCCAGCTGTTTTAGAAGAGCAAAGATGAGCAGGTGATGTGCTGTGGCTCCTGATTCATCAAATACTCACTCACAGAATCTTCAGTGAGAAAGGGAAATTGAGCCATTGGGCTAGCTCGTCTACACTGCTTGTGGGCTTATTTATGTTTTCTCTATTATCTAATTTTTCAACCAGTCTAGTTCAACCCCCCGAGTGAATGGTTGTACACCAACTCATGGGCAGACAGCTCCACCATCAAAGGGTACCTGCCAACTGGAAACATGAGCCTTGGCTTCGAAGGAAGTGACACCTTCTTGATCCTAGATTCTGCATGTGTTACTAATGGTGGGTCGGTAATGACACCTTTTATTTTTTATGCTTTCTCTGATTAGAGTGAAACTGTGTTTCTCTAATGCTAACAACCCAGTGAATGTGAAAAATCAACCATCCTGGCTGGGGTATGCTACAACCACGGTGATTTCTGTTCCCAGCGAAGAGTCTGAACGACCGTGGTGATTACGGTCAAATAATTTTGCTAACGTCTGTCCCCACCTCTGGAGTCATGTAAATAATTCCGGAGATTATCTAATATGCCAATTCTTATTTAACTGAAAACAAGTACACTATTTTAATCCAAATATATTGATATTATGCACATCAAAAATAATGAACTAAAAGGAAATTATAAAAACCAATGACCATTATGTTAATGGCTGCAATAAGAAGACGGGAGTCATCACACACACACTAACATTGCCCCAAACTGGTAGTAGGAGACTAGTGTATTAGCAGGTATTCAACGCATTACTATTTTTTTAATCTATCCAAATTTTAAGTTAATATTTTTCTCTAAAGAATGCACAGTTTTAAATCATCAAACTGCTTTGATAAGAATTAACTAGTCACGGGGCACCTGGGTGGCTCAGTCGGTTAAGCGTCCAACTTCGGCTCAGGTCATGATCTCACAGTTTGTGAGTTTGAGCCCTGAGTCGGGCTCTGTGCTGACAGCTCGGAGTCTGGAGCCTGCTTCGGATTCTGTGTCTCCTTCTCTCTCTGCCCCTCCCCCACTTGTGCTCTGCCTCTCTCTCTATCAAAAATAAATAAAATATTTAAAAAAAAGAGAATTAACTAGTCACATCTGAATGAACTTTGTACATATAAATCACACAATACATTGTCACTGTGACAATGACATGAACTGACAACCAAGTGCCTTAGATACCATTAAACGTATTAATTCCTACAACAAACAAAAAAAGGAAGAAAAGAAAGAAAAAAAAAAAGAAAGAACCCACAGGAAGTGTCAAGCCCTTGACTATAATAATAAACACAGGATCAGCATTTATGGTCTCTAGGCTGATGAGTGTATGGGTGGTTATTAAAATGTGTGGGGTCATTTATCCCCATTCTTTAACAGCATGCTCTGTCACTGAGAAAAATCTGATTTAATGTTGCATCTAATCATTTCTTGCTGGAACGAACAATGTTAAGGACAATTGAGTGTTAAGAAGTCTTTATCATTGGGCTTTTTGGATTCTCTCTCTCCTCATTTCCTCCACACACCAATCTTAACATATTTGTCCCAGTTTTTATCAATGGGCACAGGGCTACCTCTTTCGCCTTCCCTTTCTCGCCTCAACGTTCTTCAGTATAATGACAAATCCTAAGACCAACTCGTGGTATTAAAAAAATAAAGCCTTTGCATCTCGCTAGCTTATGTCCTCACAGGTGCCAGAACAGAGAATGCTTCACTGCACAGCTTTCTGGGGGTGGGATAAACTGGTGATAAAGTTGAAACCAAAGGAGAGAAGCAGAGGAGATGGGGGCGGGGGGAATGCACGGTGATTTGCACCTTTTCAGAATGTATTTCTTCTCCATGCCAAATTGCACTTCAATGCTGTACTTCTTGGATGTGGACTCAGGTCGGCTGCCCTTCTGAGAGCAGCATGGGATTTCAGGGACTCCATAACGATTTGGCATTCCACAATTATGGCCTATTTCAGATTGCATTCTCCAGAATGTGAGAGCAGGACGAAAGGATTTCAGACTCGTCCAAAGCCTTCAGGACAATGTCAATTAAAACAAATTATTTGGGATTTGATGGAATGCCAGATAACTGGTTGCTTCAGCACTGAACGAATAAATAAACAACTCCGAAGATTAATTCTGGGTGGACTTGAGCCAAATCTCTTAGACCCAGACTAGTGGGCTGCAGACTATCAAATGAGATTTCTTCCATCAGGCATTATGAGGAAAAAAAAAAAAAAAAAAAAAAAAAAAAAAACAACGCCCACATGAGGTGTTCTGAGAGCGACTGACAGACACAGCATGCAAGAGTGTAAGAATATATGGTGTTTCCTCTGCTATATTACCTCCAGCCCAGATTATTCTGAAAACACAAAGAGTGCCAGAGGGGCTAAAGCTAAAAGGGCTTAGTGCAAAGAGTGATATGAGAACTTTTTTTTTAAAGTTTATTTATTTATTTTGAAAGAGAGAGCATGAGCAGGGGAGGGGCAGAGAGAGTGAGAGTGAGAGAGAGAGAATCCCATGTAGGCTCTGCACTGGCAGCACAGAGTCCCAAAAGGGGCTCCAACTCGCAAAGTGTGAGATCATGACCTAAGCTGAAATCAAAAGTCGGATGCTTAATTGACTGAGCTACCCAGGCGCCCTGATAGGAGAACTTTTTTTAAGGAATTATTATTCAGAAATGATTTAAGAAAGTATTGCTTCTGTGGCCAGAAATTGGTATTTTTCTCAATATGTTAGAAGGCTTCTCTACTCTCTCCCGATTTTTCTCTCCAGTGAAGAAAGGATATCTTATGCTTAAGAGATGTCAGAACTCATTAAAGGTTGGCCTATTCACTCTCTGTCCAAATAGGACTTTGGCTTTGCAATCTCGCTAATGGTTAGGAACATCCTCATTTGTGCTTCAAATAATAAGGTTCTTAAAATATCATGAAAAGAATTCTAATCTGGGTAGAGCAAGCAGGAAGTAAATGTTCTCAAGCAGATGCCTGCTGAGCAATCCTCATGAGAAAGCAATCCTCATGGGGATTCAGCCCCCGGCGTGCAGGATTATCCAGGACAGAGCTTCTCAATCCATTTGAGGTAGGGGACCAGGTTTTGTTTTGATTTCCAACGTCCACTCTTTTGCAGACTCAAACTTCTGCAAAATCTAACAGAAATGAATTCCAAAAAAAAAAAAAAAAAGAAAAAGATATGCAAAGTACAGGTCCCAAATTTTTCTTGTTCGATTCAACCATTATAAAATTAATCTATCAAATTGCTCTCAAAGTTCCTAAGAACTTGCTCTCATTTTCTGTACTTTGTCCCTCGTGGATGAGTAGCATACAGTTCACAGCACCCATCCATGGACTCGCTGACAGATGTGCTGGCCTTCTCTTACAAACCCAACTTCCCACAATTCCCCCCAAGTTTTGGCAAAGTAGAGCATTCTCAGCTATTTCCCAAAGTAAGCGCATCAGAACTTACTAACAGGTATTATCTCGAATGCACAGAGTGGAGAGAGGGTCACCATGAAAATATAGGTTATTTTGAGGGCAGAAAATTCTATCTGAATCTCCAGTGTAGCCTATGCACCCAGCAGTAGCTCAATAATATTTGGAAGAAGTAGATTTGGGAAGGACTGGAATTCACAAAGCCAAACTGGGTTTTTTGTTTTTGTTTTTGTTTTTGCAATGGTTAGAGACTTAACATGTTAATAGTAGTTGTAAATCTGCAAACATGGCATTTAGTCACATGATCCTTTATTTCAAGGAGTAGCTCATGGAGATAGGTAATGCTAATCTAAAAACTTTCCTTCTTTCTGATTTCCCTACCACTTTGTTTCCCTTGATCCTTCTGTTGGAAATATATATAAATCCCTATTTTCAATTGTCAAATCCAATTCTTCTATAAAGTTTGCATCATATGCCCCCTCACTGGTGAGGCTTTTCATTTCCCAGGTTGACATGCTCTTCTTTGCCTTATTGGAAATGCTAATCAAGCCCATTTCTAGAGGGCTTGGGAGGGCTACATGGGGTTATCAGTACAGAATGATTAGAACACTATCTGGCCCACAGTAAGTGCTCAGTGCGTGTTAACTATCATTAGCTACCATCATAGCATTCAAGTCTTCTAACATCTGATGAGAGCTACAGCAAAGTAGCATTTGGAACATGAGCCCCTCCTTATGCACTCAACTTTGTATCTTCCAGAACAAGCAACATACTACCTTCTAAGGTGCTTATATAAGAGGTGCTCAATTAATATTTGTTGCATTGAACTAAGCAAGACAAAAACTAGAGAAAGAGACACAATGAAACAAGCAGTTTTCCTAAGTATCTAATCACAAGTCAGCACTGATGACTTCACAGCATTTAGTGTCGGACCATGCAATGAACCAATTCCTGCCTCCAAATGTTGAAAAATTCTGTATTAGGTTCTAATAAGGAATGGGTAGAACTGGGTCATTTTTAAACTTCCCAGAAAACTTCATACTAGGAGCAATATTTTTCTGGAAAATTTTGTTATCACAGAACTTCTTTGGTTACTTAACAAGCGGCTTATGGTTTTCTAAATTCTAAATCCAATAACTTAGAGGCTTGAGTTTGAAAGAAGGAATTCTCAAGAGCTGGTATACTGCCATCAATCCAACTAATGTTCTTCCCACTAGCTAGGAGTCTCACTGCCATCCCTGAAGAAAGAAGCCCCCTTTGTGTCCTTGTCTCATGACCACACTGTCTTCCGCATGGGACTTAGCCTTCTGTCTTCTCTTTGCCATCATTTTTTTGGATTGCAATGTAAAGTCAAACAACAATTCAACAGGGAACAGACTGAGCCCAGAAGAGGCTACATTTGGCAATCCCATTACCCCCAAATTCTGAGAAACAATGGTTTATTGATTGATTGATTGATTACTGGATGGATAGGAAGGGAATTAGAAAAGAAAAGCATTCTCCATCACAGAAACTATGAGCTTGCTTTGAAGAGACAAACCACCACAGCATTGCCTATGCCTTTGCAGGATCTTCAGTATCTTAGATGGTTTGGTTTATTGCTGCTATCACTCTGGATAATTTCTCACCAGGGGGCACTTCTGAGGCTTACTTAACAAAAGTCTTCTGAGGCTCTGAGTCCACAGCTTCCCAAACTCTGACGTGCATGTAAATCATGCAAGGTTCTTACTGAAATGTGGTTTCTGATGCCATGGTCCTGGGTGGGGGCTGATTGTGCATTTCTAACAGGCTCCAAGACAACAATGACGCTGCCCGGACATAGACCACACTTTGAGTAGCAAAGGTCTATTCCCTAAGACAGTGAAGAACAGAAAACAAGTATTCTCCATCATGCCTTTGAAGAATAAAGATTAAGGAGAATCAATCACAATCCTTTAAATTACAGATGAAAAAGAATGTTCTCCACGAATATCACTAAATACTGGAGCCAGTTACAGAGAAAGCTTAAACCTAATTAAGCACTGAGTATCCAAGTGTTTGGGTTGTTTTGGTAATTAGTCTAAACAATATTCCAGGAGTCCAGATTTATCTACTTAGTCTCTCTCCATTGACTCAGTGACCCCAATGATAGTTTAGCTTCCATTTCAATGTGGGCTGTGTAAAGACAGAACAATGAGATGGCTATATTTAATTCAATTAAAAATAAAGTTTCAAAAAATGGCCCTGATTTGGATCCCTAATTTCTATTCAACTTCCCCATTTTAGGACACAGCATCGAGTGTGAGGACAAAAACGCTTGCCAACTCAGTCCCGTTTTAGTGACAGCAGATTCTGGATACTTATGTCTCCTATCGCTGTACAATACGGCCTAATAAAGTCGAGCCAAAGAGACTAGATTTCATTTCAGAGCAAAGGGTTCAGCCATAAACTTTTGCTTTCTGGCTGAACAGAGCCATTCCAGCCGCAAGCATAAATTCTGCTAGTTTTAGGTATCAGGGTGATTGGGAAGCCAAATGGGTTATTTGTGAGCCAGGTATCCAAGGCAGAGGCACCCGCTTTATTGTGTATTCATTGTTATCTGGAACATCTCTTGCCAGCTACAGAATATTTTCACAGGAAGTTAGAAATGACTTCAGAAATTCCCCTCTGTGGCTTCCTGGAGTGGATTTTAGGCCTCATCAAAAAGACATTTGGTTCAGAGATTGAAAGTGGGCAGCTTATAAGTTGCCGAGGCATTTAGCTGGGCTTAGCAGTTTCCTTTTAAGGGGGGCCATGGTCCTCATTGGCATAGCAGCGTAGGAAGTACCAAAGCACAAGCAGGCTCTGGGTTCAAATCCTAACCTCCCTGCATGCCCCTGAGCTAAGCTGTATAACCTCTCCCAGGCTCAATGCTTTTACCTGCACAATGAGAGCAACAATAGCACCTACCTCCTAGGAAGACAGTTGAAATGAAGGGACACATGTAAAGTGCCTGGCAAATGTGTCAAGTGCCCTTGTGCACTAAAAGATGGCATTTACTGAGTGTGTACCCTGTAAAGTTCTATAAATGTCAGCTATCATTATAAGTAATGAGTGACTGTGATGGTGATGATGGTGATGATGGTGATGGTGGTGATGATGGTTACAACAGTGATGGTGATGATGGTGATGGCGGTGATGGTGATGGTTATAACAGTGATGGTGATGGTGATTATGATGATGATGATGGTGATAATAAAGACATTTCTCCAGCTCACACAAAGAAACAGAGGTCAGTTAGTTGGATGTTGGGTGTGTGATTCATGGCTTCCTATTGCTTAGCTGCTGCTAGAAGAGCCTGGAACACCACTGACTATCAAATGATCCTCTGGATTGAGGAGAAAAACTAAGAAGCTTGAGTTTGTCCCCAAAATGACCTAGAGGTCCTCCCAATCCCTCACCTTTCCTAGTGGCCAGCAAGTTCACTATAAATAAATACGATGGTAAGACAGATTAGATATTTGAAGAAAATAATGGCCCCCTAAAATAGGAGATGGGTCACATGTGGATGGAGCCTGAAGCTGATGGAGGAAGACCCAGCCTGGCCTTTGGAATGGATACCTAAGCCAGCAAGATCCTGATGGGTAGACTGGGCTACCCCAGTCTTCTGGTTCCTGGACTTGACTTTTGCCCACATGCCTCAACTGGGGAATCTCTATACCATACTCTTATTTATCATCCTCCTTCCTAGCAAATGGCTTTGCTCCTTACTTCCAGCCTCACCTTCCAGATGGATTTGGAACTGATACCTGGAGTATCCTTGGCCCATAGGATGGGCATACCAATAAACTGGTGTTTATTCAAACATTTTTTTAATGTCTATTTTTTTGAGACAGAGAGTGCATATGAGTGTGGGAAGAGCAGAGAGAGAGGGACAGACAGAGAATCCCAAGGAGGCTCTGCACTGTCAATGCAGAGGTGGATACAGGGCTCAAACTCATGAACTATGAGATCACGACCTGAGCCCAAATTGAGTCAGACACTCAACTGACTGAGCCACTCACGCACCCTTCAAACATTATTTTTTAAAAATACTTGCTCAACTCATATTTGGAGTAGAGGCTAAGCACTCGTGGGGACATAAGAGAGAAGAATGATCAACTGCTCAGAGTCTTTAGCCTCTACTACCCTTATAATATATTTCTGGCCTCAATTTTGCAAACTTCCCTCAAAAAAGAAAAAAAAAGCTTTGCAGTTAAGTGGATTTATCCTTTTTAGTAGGCAATTTAGAAAATATCTGTTGTCACTTGGGGGGAGAAAGCCCATCCCTTCCACTCCAAATAGTTTACCAAAGTATTCCTTCCAACTGCAAACTTCATGCCTCCTGAGAAGAGTTCTGGAAGGCATGTTTTCTCCTTCTGGTTGTATTTCTAGGAAAATGTTAGCAATCATTATAATTCATTATTCCCCCAAAACTGTCAGGCTAGCTCTCATCCTGCAGTTGGTATAGACTTGTGATGATCTTGTTTGGGCAGGGACAGGTCTCTCTGTCCCTCTAAGTTCACTGGTCCCGTAAGCAAGGTCAAGTCAATAGTACATTTCAAGCCTCCAGGCACAAGCTGGGAGGTTGCTAGTCTCTCTGAGTTCTCCCCAGGTAACTCACTCTAGCACACAGCTTTTCTCCTGTAGGTCACTCCACTGTAAGGCTCTGTGTTGGGCAAGGCTGCACTAGCTAGCTGGGCTTTCATTACATATGGGGAACAATAGTCAGTGAGTATCCATTCACAGAAGAGGCCTGGGAAAAACCAAACAGAGGCACCCAGTTTTCACCTTTAAAGCTTCTAGCTTAGGGGGCTGGGGGTGGGGTTTTTGACAGGAAGGTTGAAAGGGTTGAAGGAAGCAGTGTCATTTAGACCAATGAACAATGCTCCTGTCCTAGAAAGTGTACTCAGGCAGAAAATTCTGCTAACCTTGTATCTCACTACAAAGAGTTCTGGAGACCTCCCCCAACATCAGTCATTTACAAAGATGTTGGCAACACAAAAGTGTAAGCAATATAGGGAGGGATACCTTTATGCCACCCTTGAGATTGGTTTTATATTAGGTTCACCCCTCTATCTTCTCCCATCAGTGATTCAAGCCCAACCCAGTCTCAAGTCTCATGGCAAATAGAAGCCCAAACAGTACCACCCACTCCTAAGAAGGAAGAAAGAGGCTAGGGGCTTTAACACACTTGCAATCATTCCAATAATCATCTATACTCTCACACATTTTACAGTGGGAAAATATGAAGCTCAGAAAAGTTGAATAAGCAGTCCAAGGTCCTACAACAAATTATGTCCTAAATCAGAGTCTTTACAGCTTTCTCACTGCCCAGCCCTCTACTTGTTACACAGCTATACAAGTCCCTTCACATTTCACAAGTGAGGGAGAAAAGGCAGAGTGAGGGCTATGCTGGAAAATTTGGAACATGGTGGTCCATGGATGTATCTGTATAGGGAGACACTATCCAACATCTTTGGCCAAACAATCCTGATACTTAATCTGAATTCTGAAAGGGGCACCAAGTATTCCTCTTTTGTTGCTTCCTTCCACACTAGTATATTCAGAAGAAAAAATACCCAACCACTGAAAGAAATGGCCTCTTGCTGACAAACTTTAACTAAAATAAGAAACCCAACAGAAACTCTTTCTTAAATGATACTTACTTTGTCACAGTCTAGAGAAAGGAGAAACTGATTAAATCCATCGTACTAAAAAGCAATGCCATAAGTATGAAGGCTAGGAATAAACACAGATTTCTCTTGGTAGACTGCCAGCAAGGAGCTTTTGTACACCAAGATCAATGGGCACAGATATAGATGTTATTTCTCAATGGGCAGAGATTGCCTATCTACTGATACAATATGGGAAAAAGAGAGGAAATGCTATCTTTTACTCATATATGTCAACTAATTCCATCTGCTTCCCACCCTACTTCCCATCCCCTATGGCAAATAAAGCACAGCACTGAGGCAGGGAACCTGCATTTCTTAGAACTTCAAACCCTAATAAGTGGGCCTGAATCACTCTTGTTACCCTGAAATACAAGTGGCATTAATGATAAAAACTAAAAAAATTATACCCAGTTGAAAGGTTTTATTGCACACCATTTTTCAAGATGGCAGATGGATGCCTAAATTGATCTCAGTGTCATTTTACTGTTGTCCCAAAGTTTCTCTAAATCAGCCAAATGAGTTTGAAGTTGAAATAGCCACCTCATATTGTTCTACCAGGAGAGGCACAGGAGTTTGCCGTAATGTAGCTTGCCATATTATGTTATCTATAGCTTCGGATGAAAAGGTGGATAATCTCAAACCCATCCCAAAGAGAATGATTACTGAATATGTTAAAAGGACCCGATGATGACAATACCGTCCCATAGGCAATATTCTCCTGGGTCTGACTATAAAAGACAATCTAAAGCACTATTTGGGTTTTTGGTTCTGGATAAGGTCGAATAAGTACTCTCTGCCCTGTATATTTCACTGAATGCATCTCTTAAACCTTGACAGAATGCATGGAGTAGCCAGTTGAAGACCCTGACAAGTGAACAATAGCAGACAGATTAGAGGAAATGACCAGAATTGGAAGTATCACCAAATCGGCAATGAGTTTACTATTATTTTTCCTCTCCATCCTCCAGCCTGACCTCAGAACCTATAAGCGAGGACCAGGATGTGGACAGAAAACTCCAAGAGAAGCTACGGTTCTGGCTCAAACACCAGTAGAAGGAATTCCTAATACTCAGGAAGAATGGGAGAAATCATGTTTTCTCTTTTTTTCTTTTTCTTTTCTACTCTTTTCTAGCACCTGTACCCCTAAGGTATCCAGTGGTGGCAGTAGCAGCTGTGGCAATGGGAGCTGGAAGGACATGAGCGGTAGGAGAACCTCCACTGGCTAGAGGATCTGAGGTCCCAGAAGAGTGAGAGACAAAGCCCTGTTGCTTCTTGTCATTGTCATTGTCTCCCCCTGGGTGGGCACATAGGAGCAGGAAATGTACAATAAGCAGGGAAAGTAAAGCCCCAGCTTTCTGGTCAGAGGCTAAAAAGAGGAGGAGGCTGACAGCCATGGAGGCTGACAATTCCCTGGTTGATCACAGAGAAAGAGGACTTGGGAAAGTAGCCTCTTACAATCATTTCTGAACTTCTGGGCTTACCCTGAGCTGTGCATGGATGAAGCTGGCCCTATATACAGCATATATAGATTTTGAGAACAAACTATAATGTAGACTATTGCCCAGTCTGAGACTGATGTGAGACAGATCCAAAGAGCACTGCCAATGCTTTGAAATTCAACTGACATTGGAATCACAATCCATAGAAGCCTGGTCAGAACATGCAGCCTAAAATCCAATAGGTTGATTACATGTCAAAATAAAATTATCAACATTTTTTCTAAGATCAAAATAGACCCAAAGTTTCAAAATAAAAAAAAAAAATCAAAATGTCCAGGATACAATAAAAAAAATTACTTGGCTTATGAATAAACAGGAAAATCTCAACTTGCATTCATCCAATGCCTAGACACCACAGATATTAGAATTATCTAACAAAATCCATTAAGCAGCTATTTTAAAAACACTTCAACAATTAAAGGAGAAAACTTTTGTAAAGAATTAAAAGACAAAAAGCCTTAGTAAAGAAACAAGATAAAAATGAGAATCATATGAAAGTTCTAGAGTTGAAAAATACAATAACACACTCACTGGATGGGTTCAGTAGCAAAATGGAGATGGCAGAAGAAAGAATCAATGAACTTGAAGTTTGAAGCAACATAAATAGTTCAGTTTGAACAACAGAGAGAAAAAAAAATTCTTTAAATGAATACAGCCTGAGGGCCCTGTGGTGTATTAGAAAAGGTCTAATATTTGTGTCATATGAATCCCAGAATGAAAGCAAGAGAGAGTATAGAGCAGGAAATATATTTGAAGAAATAATGAACAAAACCTCCCAAATTTTACCAAAGACAAACCTAGAGATACAAGAATCTCAGTGAGCTCCAGCAGAATAAGCCCAAGGGAATAATGTTCAAACACAGTGTAATCAAATGATAGAAAACCAGAGACAATAAAAAATTTTTAAAGCAAGCAAAGAAAAATCACTCATTACTTATAGGTTAACAATAATTCAAATGACTACAGATTTCTCATCAGAAACAGTGGAGGCAAGAAGGAAGTAGAACAACATTTCAAAGTACTGAAATAACAGATCTGTCAACCCAGAATTCTGTATACGCCAAAACTGACCTTCAGGAATTAAGGTGAATTAAAGACATTCTTGGATGAAGGAAAATAGTATCTGTTTCCAGCAAACTGCTCTAACGGAATTGTTAAAGAAAGCTGTTCAGACAGAATGAGAAGAATAACAAATGGAAAGCTGGAATATCAGGAATGAAGAAAGAACAACAGAAAGGGGAAATATCAGGATAAATATAAAAGATGATACTGTTCTTTAAAATATGTTTAATGGTTGAGGGGTGCCTGGGTGGCTCAGTCAGTTAAGTATCCGACTTTGGCCAGGTCACGATCTTGCAGTTCATGAGTTGCAGCCCTGTGTCAGGCTTTGTGCTGACAGCTGGAGCCTGGAGGCTGCTTAGGATTCTGTGTCTCCCTCTCTCTCTCCGCCCCTCCCCTAACTTGTGCTCTCTCTCTCTCTTTCTCTCTCAAAAAAGAAATAAACATTGAAAAAATGAAAATAAAATAAATAAAATATGTTTCATGGTTGAAAGTAAAAAAATTATAGCACTGTCTTATGGGGTTGTCAGTGTATATAGATATAACACAACAACAACAACAACAACAAAAATGGGGAGGGTAAAGAGACCTATAGGTTCATAAGGTTTCTACATTACACCTAAAGAGGTAAGTCACTGAATCTAAGTAGACTTGAGAAGTATGTACATTACAATCCCATGGCCAATCAATTACAAGGCTATATATATATATATATATATGTATATATATGTATGCAATATATATATATATATGCAATAAGAAATACTACAGACAAAATGGAATACTAAAAATGTTCAAAATAACCCCAAAGAAGAAACTAAAACAGATGAAACAGAAAACAAAGAGCAAAATATTAGACCTACATTATAGATAAATAGTCTAACACACCTTTTAACAAACAGATTCACAGAATGGAATTTTTAAAAAATTACCTAACTATAAGTTGTCTAGAAGAAAATCACTTAAAATTTAAAGATACAGTTTGGTTTAGACAGAAAATGATGAGAAAAGTTTTTTTTCCCTGTGAAAGCACTAGTCAAAAAAGAAAGCTTGAGTGGGTTTGTTAACATCAGATCTGAAGTCTACTAGACTTCAGAAAAAGAGAATAACCAAGAATATTAGGGACAATATTTAATGATAAAAAGGATCGATTCACCAAAAGAAAGAAAGAAAAAAAACAAGAATGCAAATGTATATGCATTTAACAGAGTTTTAAAATACACAAAGCAAGACCAGACAGAATTAAATAGACAAATCACAATTATCTTTGGAGACTGCAGAACTCTTCTCACGGTTATGGGTAGAACCAGCAGACATGAAATCTGCAAGGGTGTAGAAGGACAGAGCAACACCACCAAGTGGCACGGATTAATGCTTGATGTTCATAAAGCACTCTATACAACAATAGCAGAATATACATTCTTTTTAAGGTCACACGGAACATTCATCAAGATAGATCCTATAAAACATACGTTAACAAATTTAAAGGACTTGAAATCATACAGAGTAGGTTCTTTAACCATAATGGAATCAGACCACAAATCAGTAATATCAAAATAAGAGGAATATATCCAAATTAAGCAACACACATTTAAATAATCCACAGGTCAAAGAAGAAGTCCCAAGTGAAATTGAAAAGTACTTCTAACTGAATAAAAATCAACATACAACATATCAAAATTTGTGGAATGTAGCAAAAGCAATGCTTAGAAGGAACTATATAGCATTTAATGTTTATATTTTTTAAAAAGGAGTCTCAAACCAATACCCTAAGGTTTATCTTAAGAAGCTAGAAGCATAAAATAAACCCAAAGCAAGCAGAAAGAAAACAGAAAAATTAAGAAAGTAATAGACCCAACAGTTGATTCCTTGAAAACACCAGTAAACTTTACATGTAGTAAGACTGACAATAAAAAAAGCATAAATTACAAAATCAGGAATAAGAGAGAAGATATCACTACAGACCCCATAGATGTTAAATGTAAAATAAATTGAAAACTATAAACAACTCTATGCACATAAATTGTGTAACTCAGATAAATTAGACTAATTCCTCAAAAACCTCAAATTGCCATAATTCATCCAAGATTAAATAAATAACCTGAATAGAGCTGTAAGTATTAAAGAAATTGAATTAGTCTTTAAAAACCTTTGGAAAAAGAAATTCAGGCCCAGATATTTTCACTAGTGAATTCTACTAAGCACTTAAGGAAAAAATTACACCAAATTCTACACCCTTGCAGAAAATAGAAGAAAAGGAAAGGCTTCTCAACTCATTTAATGAAGTCAACCATTACCCTGATACTAAGACCAGACAAAGACAGTATTAGAAAATCTACAGAACAGTATACTCACAAGAGTATACTCACAACACATACACAGAACACCTTCATAAAAATATTAGCGAATACATCACATTATGACCAAGTGGGGTTTATCTTGGAATGCACAGTGGCTAGTTCAATGTTCTCAAATCAGTCAACATAACTGACCATATTAACAGTCAGAAGAAGAAAAATAACATGATTATATCAATCAATGCAGAAAAAGCCTTCAGCAAAATTCAGTATGCATTCATGATTTAAAGAAAAAAAAAACCTCTCATCAAATTATGAATGGAAAAGAACCCCACAATCTCAAAATAAAGGCATCTACAAAACACCTATAGCTAGCATTATACTTAATGGCTAAATACTGAATATTTTCCCCCTAGGACTTGGAAAAAATCAAAGACCACTACTCTCACTCTTCCTATTCAACATCCTTCATGAAATGCTAGTCAGTGTAATATGGTTGCAGGATACAAGGCCACATAGCAAAATAACATGTATTTCTACATACCACCATTGAATAATTGCAAACTGAATTTTTTTAAGATGCCATTTACAGTAGCTCCAAAAATTGTAATAATTTATGTATAAATCTAGCAAAAAGGTACAGAACCTGTTTGCTGAAAACTACAAACACTGATGAAAGAAGTTAAAGATTACCTAATAATGGAGAGACAATGCTCATGGATTAGAACCCATGTTCATTGATGCCAGTGCTCCCCCAAAATGGTATATAGATTTAACAAAATACCAGTAGGATTTTTTTGTCCATAGGTAAGCTGATCATAAAATTTACAAGAAAAGGCAAAAACACTAGAATAGCCAAAGTAATTTGAAAAATGATACATTTGGAGGAATCACATTAGCTAAGGCCAATTTTAAGCCACAGAGGATTATGCCCAGACGTGAAACTAATGGAATTTTTCTGATTGGATTTTGAAGTTAATTGGTGCTCATAGAGCCTTTCTTGCTTCCATATTCTTCCCTTTGGAATGGGAATGCCTGTAATTGTTATCCTATGGTTGTCCTATCATTATATTTTGGAGATAGAATGCTTGTCTTGTAGTTTTACAGATTTGTTGATGGAAAGGAATTTTGCCCCAGAATGGATCATACCCGGAGTCTTACCCATACTAATTTTGATGATAAAATTTGGGACTTCAGAGCTGATATTTAGATGGGGTTCTGAACTTGAATTGGTGCTGCAGGGTTGGTACTTTTAAAATATTAGGATGGGGTAAATGTATTTTACATGTTTGATGGATACAGAATTTTAAGGCCAAAGGGCAGACTGTGGTGGACTGAATAGTGGCCCCCCAAGATATACCTGGAACCTGTGAATGTTACCTTGCATGGCAAAAGGGACTTTGCAGATACAATTAAGATCTTGGGATGTGAGGTGGTTCTATATTGTCCAAGATGGCCCTAATTATAATCTCAAGTGTTCTTATAAAAAAAAAAAAAAAAAGAAAGGAGGCAGATGGGAATTTGATTAAAGACAAGGAAGTAGGAAATGTGATATTGGAAGCAAATGCTAGAGGGATATGAAGAAGGAGTCACAAGCCAAGAAATGCAGGCAGCCTCCATAAACTAGAAAATGCAAGGAAACAGATGCTCCTCTAGAGCCTCCAGAAGGAACCAGCCTTGCCAACACCTTGACTTTAGTCCAATGAAACTGATTTCAGACTTTTGGCCTCCAGAAAAGGAAGAAAAAAACATTTGTGTTGTTTTAAGCAGGCAATTTTTTGGTAATTTATTATAGCAGCCATGGAAAATTAGTACATGTGGTTTCATTTCTCTTAGGTAGACACCTAGAAGTGGAATTTTTGGGTCATGTGGAAACTCCATATTTAACATTTAGAGAAAACCCCTAAAATCCTCAAAATTAAACACTTTTATCCAGGAAAGACAGTGTTAAGAAAACGCAAACTCAAGATACAGACCTGAGAGAATGTATTTACAAATCCATCAAGATATCCAGAATATATAAAGAGCTCTTAAATTTAACAGTGAAAAGCAAACAACCCAATTGAAAAAAAAAAAAAAAAAAAAAAAGGGCCAAACACAGATAATACCCAATGCTGACAAGGACGTGGAGCAAGAGAAACTCTCATTCATTGATGGTAGGAATGCGATAGGGTACTTTGGAAGACACTTTGGTGACTTCTTACAAAATTAAACATATTTTTGCCATACCAATTGCTCTCCTTGATGTTCACCCAAAAGAGTTGAAAATGTATGTCCATACAAAAACCTGCACATGGATGTTTACAGCAGCATTATTCATAATTGCCCAAACTTGGAAGCAACCAGGATGTCTTTAGATAGTTGAATGGATGAATTTACTGTGGAACCTCCAGACAATGGACATAGGGAATATTATTCAGCACTAGAAAGAAATGAGCACTTAAGCCACGCAAAGGCATATAAGAATGTAAAAGAATATTACTGAGTGAAAAAAGCCTATCTGAAAAGGCTACAGACTGTGATTCCAACTATGTAACACTCTGGAAAACGCAAAACTATGGAGATGGTTAAAACATCAGTGTTAGCCAGGGATTAGCGAGGAGGAAGCTTCATCAGTTGTAACAAATGTACCGTCAGTAATGGGGGAAACTATGCAGGTGTGGGGCAAGGGGTATTTGGGAAATCTCTGCCTCCACTCAATCTTCCTGTAAACTGAGAACTGCTTTAAAAAATAAGCCTATTTTTAAAAATGGGCCAAACACCAAAAAGGACAGACAGATAATAGAGTAGCAGATGAAGAGATGTTCAACATCATTAATCATTAGGGAAACATACATTAAAACCACAATGAGATACTCTACACATGCAGTAGAATGACTGAAATTAAAAAAAAAAAAAACAAAACTGACAATCCGAAGTGCAGATGAGAATGCAGACCAACAGGAACACTCACGCTTGCCTGGAGGGCATGACAAATGGTACAGCCATTCTGGAAAAACACGTTGGTGATTTCTTTTAAAGGTAAACCCACACTTACCCTCTAATCCAACGATCCTACTTCTAGTATTTCCTCTAGAGAAACTAAAACTTAATGTCCACACAAACTTCTACACAAATGCTTATATCAGCTCTATTCATCATCTCTCCAGACTGGAAGCAACCTAAATGCTATCAAAGGAATGAAGCGACAAACAAGCTGTGGCACATCCATGAAGTGCCATGCTATTCAGACACAGGAAGGAATCAAATACTGATACGATAACTTGGGTGAATCTCAAGGGAATTATACTGAATGAGAAAAGCCAGTCTCAAATGGTTACATCTTGTATGATTCTATTCACAAGACTTTCTCAAAATCACATGATGAGAGTGACAGAGAACAAATCAGTGGTTGTCAGGGGCTGGGGGGCCGGGGAGGATATGAATGCACAGTGAGAGCATGAGTTTATTTGGGGGGTATTGGAACTGTTCTGTACCCTGATTCTGGTAGTGGTGGCACGACTCTACATATGTGTTAAAATGCACAGAGCTGTGTACACACATGTGCACACACATCAATTTTACTGGAAGTTAATTTAAAGAATAAAATGAAAGAACAAGATAGCCGGACAATTAAAATTGCTTCTGAATCTTGGTGGGACTACATACTTGAAGCATTTTCCTGTAATGGAAAATGGCCCGAAGAAATGCTAGGTAAATGTGACTGGATTTATGTCCCAGTCTTGAAGACATAAATTCAGAGCCTTACCACTGTGCCCAAGTGGTTTGTGTTACTTAAATATTTGTACTTTAATCAGAAGGAGCCTGGACCTCACACCCTCTTTACTGATACCACCTCCGTGTTGGAAATCACCATAGTGCATTCTGACCCACTGGTTCCTCCCTCAACCAACCAGTCATCCTCTCCCTCCCCTGTGCAGCCACAGTGCTTGACTTGGGCAACGAAGTCTCCCACATGCCAAGGCTTTAGGGATGATAGTACCTTTTTCAGATCATGGAGGGAATGGGGCAGACATAGGTATTGCCTACCATTGAAAACTATCTGAATTTTCATATTACATAGTTTGGCATGGTTGGGGAAAATGGAGGATACCACTTTCACGAATACTGCAAAGTGATTTCTACTCTTAGAAGCTATCGATTTGAATACAAAGCCAAACAATGTGTATATCAAGACATTTCTCTCAGGGAAGCAACACGTAATAATGGGAAAAGCATTGAGTTGAGCACTGAGCACTGGGTCTGGTGGAGTTCTGGGCCCTGCTCTACCATTTTCCATCCGGCTGTGCAACTAGAAGTCAGCCGTCTTCCTGTTTCCTCTTTTCCTGTCTTCCTACTCTACACATGAGGAAGGGTCAGAAATGCTGGCTCCTTTGCCCAAATGATATTCAATAAGATGCTTTTGTCTCTGGTCAAATAAAAAATAATTTAAGTAAAAATGTATACGTTATAAACTATAAGGTGCTATGCAGACTTAGGATACTATTATAATTTTAAAGTTGATAAAATACCACTGTATCAAATCACTGATGTGTCTTTAATTTGCATCCCCTAGATATGTAGAGTAGTTGAGAGATTCCTCGTTCTTGTTCTGGGCACAGATTTATACTCGGTATCACTTTAGGACAATGATAGCCAGTAGATTTCCTAAAGGAATCTGCAACTTTATTCCTCATGGTTTCATAGCGTTTTGAGACTTTTGCTTGAAAAATCACCAATGGTATGTGGCATCCATAAAATCTAAGTGAGAAAATTCCAAGTGGGGGAGGCCAGGAGGACGCAGCCTGTGAATACACGTAGTTAATTAAAGGGTGATCATCTCCAAAGTGGATAGTTTTGATGTTTGTGGTCAAGAGGGCCTTATTTCACATTATTGACAATATACTGGCAGTTGATAAAAGCCAGGGTGAGGTGCAGCCTCTCCTGGTTTTCACGGTGAGTCCTGGCCACCTCAGCTCCTGTGGCTCTGTCCTCACTGGGCATGGGGCTCTGTCTCTATGTTATGTAATTTTTCTGTGCTGCCTTTCCCTTTTGTTCAGTCTGTGCCAAGAGCCAAATAAAAGAATCCATATGTGATTACGGCTATAAAACCAAAAGGAAAATATTAGACAAAAATTTAACATTTTGGGGTTTCTAAGTTTGTTTTACCTTTAATGCTAGGCAGACAGTTTACACAAATCATTTTGCTGCAAAGTAAAGAGTAATGAGTTAAATGTGTTCCCTGTCACCATCAATCATGTACGTTTGCCTTTGATTGACCAAACATATAAGACACATGAAATGACTTTCTAATCATGTTAGGGGGAGGGAGGGAGGAAGAAGGAGAGAAAATCGGGAGGGAAGCATAAGCCTTTTTTATTTTATTCAGAAATTCCATTGACATTTTCTGGCAATCTTCTAACATGCTGTATGGGCTTCTCTTTGCTAATAATGTTTGCCTTGAGAATTTGTAAAGGTCTAAGAACTCTTTAATTCAATGTTCTAGAAATTACCAGGGCCAGGGGGGAACGAAATCCCTGTTAATAGTTCATGGATTAATTCTCTCTTTATTTGAAATCATTTGCAAGGAAGTTGCCCTGTTTTCAGGTGGGCGTTAGTCATCTTGAGCACAGTGGATGGCATTAGGGGAGGCAGGCTGAGCCGCTGATCCGATGAGATTCGAGGAGGGAAAAAGAGGATGCACAATGATGCTGACCCAGATGGGATACTGAGGTTTAGCAAATTCATTTCAGTGCATGGGTGTTTATTTTGATTTGTGAATTTAAACAACACACTGACTGGATTTTCTGGCAGTCGAAATGCTTTGTAACCAAATGTAACCAGCCTCCTGCGTCCTCGCCAAGCTCTGTATTTCAAGTTTCTACATGGAGTCCAAGCTCTTTAATTTGGCAAGGGAACTACCTACACAGTAGCAATGGAAGAAGTTTTCAGCACCAAAATCACCCCAAATTGTAATTGTGATCCTGGCCCCACCCAGCTGTCTGTCATAAAGTTCTGGCCAGGAAAGGCTAAGGCCAATTTATTCATTTATTTATTCAACACGCATTTATTGAGTACCTATTGGGCATCAGGCGCTGTTCCAGGCATTGCGGATTCAGCGAGTAGCCCTAGGCTTCACAGCGTTTACACTGTCTCAGAGAAAAGAGGCAATAAACAATGCCACGGAGGAAAACAAAGTCAGAAGCATAGATAAGGCCATAGATGTATGGGGTTCTGGAGGGGACAGTGATGTAAATCTTGAAAATGTTATTCGGATGCTTTTACTATGGAAACTTTACTCACCCCACGAAGCCAAGGAGAACCTCTAAATCCTTCCTGGAGAATGCGGTGAAGTGGGACATTTATTCCCTGTAGGGACCCTCAGGAGCCCCAGAGAAATTTATGAGCTCAGTCACTTTCTTCTTGATTCTCCTGCATTTTACAGGAAAACTGTTGAACTGCAAAGCATCTCTTTATTAGAGATATGCCATATTAGACTGGAGAACTCAACATGGTAGAGATGTCAATTCTCCCCAGGGGAGCCCAGAAACAGACCCGCACATACACTGATACATTAAAAAAAAAAAAAAAAAAAAAAAAAAAAAAAAGGGCTCCTGAGGTTCTGATAATGTGTGGCTTCTTTTTTTTTTTTTTTTTTTCAACGTTTATTTATTTTTGGGACAGAGAGAGACAGAGCATGAACGGGGGAGGGGCAGAGAGAGAGGGAGACACAGAATCAGAAACAGGCTCCAGGCTCCGGGCCATCAGCCCAGAGCCTGACGCGGGGCTCGAACTCACGGACCGCGAGATCGTGACCTGGCTGAAGTCGGACGCTTAACCGACTGCGCCACCCAGGTGCCCCTAATGTGTGGCTTCTTAATCCGGGTCCTGGTTACATGAGAGTTCTGAGTTTGTGAATATTTAATAAGCTGTCCATTTATTAGATGTACATTTTTATGTTTGTATATTATATTTCAATTAAAAATTTGTTTTCAAGCCCTTTTAAAAATGGACTTCTACTGTTTTAGAGAAAGGTCTCACTGAGAAATGAACACTAAACAGAGACATGAAGGATTTGCTAGGGAGAAGCAATGAAGCTACATGAAGGAAGAGTGTTTCGGCCAGAGGAATAGCATGTGCGAAACGTGCAGACTAGCTGAAGCAGGTGTGGCTGACAGTAAGGAGCAAGAGAGCATTTACAAGATGAGGCCAGTGAGGATTGCTTAGGACCTAGAGACCTTGGTAAGAATCTTATCTTGGTGAGATGAGATGCCTTGGTAAGATTCATGCAGAAGGGTGACAAGATCTGGTTCACACCTGCGAAGGATTGTCCTGGATGCTTTACTGAAGATACACTGGAGTGGGGGAGGGATAAAAACAGAGCAGGGAGGATGTTAGGAGACTGGTATAATGCTGGAGGAGACCGAGGATGGTGGTGTGGATCTGACAGGAAGAGTGGCAGTGGTGAGAAGCGCTCGGATCCTGGGCATATTTGGAAAGTCAAACAGAGAGGATTTCCTGCTGGATTCAATGTGGTGCATGAGAAAAAGAAAGAAACTAGGGATGACTCCAAATATTTCAGTTTGAGCAATGGAAGTAATGGCATCACCCATAGTATAATGGGAGGAGACAAGGTTTCCAGACAAGGAACTGGAATTCAATTCCGGATATGTTAGGTCTCAGATGAGATAAGGCATTCAAATAGAGATGCTGACTATCAGTTAGACAGATAATATCAGGTCCAGGGAGAGGTTCTGGATGGAGAAATAAATTTAGGAATCCTTGGGGCATCTGGGTGGCTCAGTCAGTTAAGCATCTGACTCTTGATTTGGGCTCCAATCATGATCTCACAGTTTGTGGGTTCGAGCCCTGCATGGTGCTCTATGGTGACAGCACCAAGCATGCTCGGAATTGTCTCTCTCCCTCTCTCTCTGCCTTTTCTCTCTTTCTCAAGAATAAATAAATGTTTTAAAAAATGGGAATCCTCTATATATCTAGGATTTATGAGAATAAACATGTGAGTATATTTGTATTGGGAGCTGCTCTCTCCACTGGTGAGGGTATCTGCAGAAGTCCACTGTCATGACACCTTTGTGCTTAGGATGACACCCAAGGGTATGAAATAGGCAACAGTTTGGCTCTCACTATCTAACTTGCACTACGTGGATTTACTTTGCCAGACAAACCCTCTACTCTGACACCATTAGCTTCCCCTCCTAGAAACAGAAAGCCACCTTGACCTCAGCCTTATCCGTTGCAGCCCTGGCCCCCTTTAAGAGATCCTGTCACCCACCTCGCTCCTGTCTACACAGGGTTGAGCCCTGTTTCTAGTATGTCTCCCTCACCTGGGTGAACACCTCAGATCTGCAGAGCTCATACCCACCAGCCAATAAGAACTGTTTGTTTTCTCCCAGAAGCATCTACTGAAGCCAATTAGATTTACCCCCTGAATACAGCAGTGAGTGATGTCACTTCCTTCTGGAAAGCCTGGGGCATTTCCCCAGCCTGACTCATCCCAGCCTAGGTTCACATGTCTTGATGCAGTGAATTCTGCCCTTATAGAGCTGGCCAGAGAGAAAGGCCATCAAGACCCAGAGAATGGGGCTTGCAAATGTGTGCCCATACATCCCAGTCATAACAGAAGCTTCCTGAAGCTTATGAGTGCCTCCTAGCCATGAAGATGACAGTGAGATTAGCACCCTGTCTGGAATACAGTAGGTATTCAGGAAATCTCTACCAAAGCAACCGTTTCCATAAACTACAGAAAGCTATGATGCTGGCACTGGCGAAGGTCCCCCTTACCATTTACCATATTTCCTCTTGGTGTACCCAAGGACCTGGAGACAGTTTGTTTGGTCTGAGACATGAATTTGTCAATTCTAGGCTTTCTGCCCTCATACAGGTTGCTGAACTTCTCATAACCCACAGCGTCTGCCACTGGAAAGTGGGGATGATAATAGTGCCAGTTTTGGGTTCGGTCACTGTGAGAAGTAAATGTCTGATGTACATAAAACAGTTAGCCCAGGGCTGGGCACACAGTTAGAACTCACTATAGTTCAGCCATTATTAGAGTCTTGATTTATATTTCTAGCTCCTAAACCATAATGCATTCACACATGCATATAAGAAACACATCTGCACATAAACACAACCCAAAATAAAGGTATTAAAATGATTCATTTGGCTACAAGTAGCACCAGGACTATGTATTTATCTTAACATGGTAATATCAATAATGAACAAACGTTTTTCATGTCCAGCAAAGTCCACTGCAGCCAGGATATGCTCTGAAGAACATGGACCTGATTTTCCTATGGCGTCCTCACTCAGAAATAGAAAATGTGACAGAGGAGACCGTGTTGTGATCAATATTAAGTAATATTTCACCCACAAATTCCAAAGCTTGTAAAACAGGGAGAAAAAATACAAGAAGGACATCACATACTTTTTCCGGTTTCCTAATTGATTCATTCAACTAAGAAATAATTACGGAGTGCACGCCATGTTCCAGGCTGTGTCCGTGTGTGCGTGCGCATGCATAAATGGTAGCTTAGCAGAGTTAAAATAGTTGGCAATCCCGAGAATGATTTAAATGTGCTAAATCTGAAGACTCCGTGTAGAGTGAAACGACATGTTAAGAGTTAATCACTCTCTAAATTATATACAACACCCACACACACAACTTATCATGTCCAAGGACAGCTAATCCTAGTAAGAATAATAGCACAATTCACAGAGATGGCAGGTCAAGCCCCAACTTGAAACCACATCTGCTGAAGAGAAACTTAAGTATTACATGCTGGAACTCTAAAACCAAAAGAAAAAGAAAAAAAAAAAATCAATGGATCTTAAAATACATCCAAGGGAGGAAGCCAAGTAGAGGGTAAGTGTGGTCCGTTACGAGGCAATGGCAGACAGGCTAAATAAGTTCATTGTCTTTGTCTTAGAAAGATTCTCATTTGAACCTGACAGGTGGATGGGATCACCTGGTTAACACGTAGATGTAGACAAGTCAAAGGAACCAGACGATCACCTTCACTACTTAAAGGAACCCAGGGCAAAATCTGGGTGCTGCTGGGGAAAATGCTTAGCCTCTCATTAACAGGCTGCTGGGTCAGAGGACCCTTGACTGGCCAACCCGTACCTCTTTTGTGAAGGTATTGGCTATAAGGTTAGCATGAATTTGTTAAATAAATCCCAGCACACAAGCAACTGCGGAGGGCATGCCTTGAGGGTTAAGTGGAGCAAATTAAATACAAATAACCAGGAGAAAGTCTTTAACAGTAGTTAGCACACTTGAATTCATTACCCCCAAGGATGTGGGCTAAAAATATAGATTCCCCAGAAGTTTAGATCAATTATGAGATGACACCTCCAAAATGGAAGCTAGGCTTTCAGGAGCAATGAGGCCCCAGGGTAAGAAACTTTGCAAGTGACATTGTTCAGGGGATAAACAGGTGTTCCTCATATTTTCCTGGTACCTCTGGGTTGGGTCTATTTTGTAACCCCTGCATACCAGTACCCCATCTCTCTTTTGTTGAGCTTTGTTGTCCTTACTTCCAGTCTTGGCTTTTGGTCTCATGGACACGAAAATCCCAGTGGGAAGCCACCGTGATTCTACCTTTGATATATCATAATTTCAGTCTTGTTCCTCTTTCTTCTCTGCTCAACAGGGGCAGAGTACAATGCATTCTGCAGAACCAAGAAATAGACGCTGTACCTGCCCAGGGCAAGGGACAGGCTGAGCTCACACTCCACGTTTGGCTTCCAGAAACGCTAAGTGTTCTCAAGGGATCAAATGTGCCAAAGCCTCGTCCCACCTCCCTCCATCCTCAAGGCCTGCCTGTCTCTGTGGAAGTGCTAATGAATTGTCTGCTGTAGGACATGGGGGACACTGGGGAAGGAAGCACGTTTCTGTAAACACTCATCCATTTATAGATTCTCTTTTCCATCTTCCCACCTGCCAAATAAAAAGGAGTGAAGGCTTTGTGACCTATGGAATGAGAGATAATACATAAACATGCCGAGGAGAACATCATCATGGTGTTTATTATGACCTAAAAGAGACAAGGATTGGGGTTTTGGAGGGTAAGTACACGATGATGACAGAACGGGAGCACATGCTTAACACTGTCCTTATTTTAAATTAAAAAAAACCTATATGAAGGTAAACCTTGTTATTTCCAGGTCATGTGCCTTAGCAAATTCCAACACAAAGACCACCTGAATGTCAAGAGGCCATGTTCAGAGAGCTACCTCCAAACACAGAGGAGTTGGCCCCGGGCAGAAATAACACGGTAACATAACCCTAGGAGGGAAATGTGTTTTCAGTTACACCGGGGCCTGGCTGGGCCTCTCCCACAGGCTCTTCCTAAATAGGAACTTGGCAGTGGGATTAGCTGGGCTGGAGGGGACGTCCTTGGCTCCAGAGGTGAGGCCCTTCAGGGTCTTGAGGAAAGTTGGACAGAAGTTCTTTCTCCCTGCTGGTAATAACACTGAAGAATCAGCGTCACATCCATTTTATTAATTTTCTTGACAGGCAGCTCTAGTTTCCATGCAGGCACCACAAAATCAAAACATACGCATGTCAAGCGCCCCATGTGTGGTAGGGCCCTGCCAAGACCACGTTACGTCAACGTAAGGAAGCAGGGCCCAGGTCTCAGACCTTGTGCCTGGGCCTGTGGGTAATTCCCTGATGGAGGAAACCACCAGAACTTGGTCGAATGAGCCAGGAGAGCTCTCTTGGTGACAGTCCTCTATCCTGGGGTCTGGGCTCCTTGTGTTGAATGTAAGAGCCGTGGGAGACACAAGGCTACGTCTGGCTTTGGGGCATGCCTCTAAGTCCAGCCACACAGAACTCCCCTGCCAACTCCATTTTGCCTGCATTCAGTTTCATCCAGGCAGGGGAACAGCAGCCTGGATTAAAGAAGCCATTAAAAAAAAAAAAAAAAAAAAAAAAAAAAAGCAATGTCCTTATTTGTGAGCTGGGTCTGAGCCTGGAGATCTGTGGAGTTGATGAGGTCTTTGGGACCATCGTGAGTTGCAGGAATTTTTTGATCAAGGCATCCTTTGCTAAAGTGATTGAAGGGACTCCAAAACAATTTGTTCTTTTATATGAAGTATTATTATCTATAAATTGGCTAAATAATGTAAATTAGGTGGGTACAGAGGGTAAGGATGTAGAAAAAAAGCCTTGCTCTAATCACACAGCTATGGATGCCCAGGGTGAACACGCACATGGAGTTGGTCCATCACCTCCAGCCCCGACCTTCCCACTCATCCCTCTCACTGAGTGCAAGGCTATTTCCTCAACTCCCCCAAATGACTAACACTGGTACCAGACACAGCAGTAATGGCGGCAAAGGGCCGGAGGTCTTACACCTTTGACTGCAGAGCTTCGAGCCCCCCTTTGTTGGACCTCCTGGTAACTCATTAATTTCCTACTCCAATCACTACAAATTCAGGAAGGGGAATGAATGTAAGCCCAGATGCTGAGCTAATAGCCACGAATGCCAAGTCAGAAAGGCCCAAACGAGGCAGGTTTTACTGCACTGGTCTGCCTCTTTGATGGTCTAGGCCAGGAACAAACCAAGGATAAGGACTGGTGTTACCATTATCCCACAGTCTCCAGACTCTCTTAGTAGGGGCCTGGACTCTCAAAACAGTGTCCTGGAAACTGTCCTGGCCTGGCCTGTGAGGACAGGGTTGGGTCTTTCACTGCCTGGGTTGGTCCAACAGGCAAGGTCCACTTTGGAGGCTCTGGGTGGCTGCCCAGTAAGCTCTGTGGGGTGAGCCGGCCGACGAGGAGCATACCCAGACCGCCCGTGTCACAGGGTACAGGGCGCCGCTGCTGAGGGTTCGGTTCATAGATTCACTCTCCATTCAAATAACCATGGCATGTCAGTCCTGCTGGCCTCCTTGATTGTGCAGAAATAAATAAATGAATTATGTTGTTGGGGTTTGGGCTTCAGCACAAACACATGGTCTGCATTTATCCGCACAGTGAGAGGTCCACCAGCCACTTGATGTAAAAGAGCAAAATGATAATTCTTTTCTTTAGGCGCTCTGGTGCCATATGGAATGTATATAAATCATATTTTTGTTTTAACAGCGGAGGCTTTGTTGATAGATAAACATGTGGTTTATCTAAAAAAAAGAGAGGATTGTGCTTTGAACAATCATTTAATGGCCGTGGATGTGCCAAATAAAAATAAAAACATAATTTTGAAAGAAGTTGGCCTTGTGCCCAAATCTGTAACAAGGAATTTCTCTTTAACCAAAGTGGTTAAAGCCCGTCGATCTGTTTTGAGTTTAAGCTGTGCTCTCTACTCAACCCCACGACAAACTGAATCCGGGGCTAATGTGCTCTAATAGGACAAGACGTTACCTTTATGAATGACCTCATGGAGAAGAGGTTGGCGAGCATGGTGGAGAGGCCTTGAGCCAGGCAGCTCTGGGCTATGAACCCCAGCTTAAGCTCCGCGAGGCAGATTGCATCATCCCCCTCTTTCCAGTTCCAGCTTGGGATGTTTAGCAGATGCGCCTGTGGAAGCAAAAGCAAGGTATGAGACCTTTCATTCCTAAATGTTCAATCGTTGAAAAGCTCCTCTGGGAAATGCAGCATTGCCCAGCTGCTTAGAAGGCATTCAGACTCATCCTTTCTTTCCCTCTCCTGAGTCTGGTGTTTGGTGTTTTATTTGACTCTCCCATTCAGCAGACTTCAGTCTTCAGTCTTCCCTTTGGATCATTGCTTCTGCACCTCCCAAACCTAGGTCCCCCGCCTCCAGTTTGTCATGTAGCCAAACAAAGTCCAGAGGGAATTTTCTCTTGTGACAGACACATCAGCCTATGCTACTAGGATGTCTGGTTAAATTGTTCATAAATTGGCTCCTCAAACAGACTCAGACTATCAGATGTCTGTGTGTTTTAGATTCCTTTTTTATCTGCAATCCCAATACTCCAGATCAATGGCTCCCAAGGCTGAGTGGGCATCAGAATCACCTGGAGGGTTGATACACATATTGCTGGCTCCTATCCCAGAGTTTCTGAGCCAGTAGGGTACAGGGTGAGGCTGGAGAATTGGCATTTCTAATAAGTTCGAGATGCCTCTGAGCTGCTGATCCAGGGACCACACTTTGAGAAGCACTGACCTAAATTATCAGGCAACTCACAGTGTAGACATGGTACAATCTCTTGCAAACGGACTGATCCTATTCAACAGTTAGGTCACACCCTGAGATAAGGACCCAGATGTATGCTCATCCAACTAGTTTTAAGTGGCATGAAGTAGTGAGCCAGAGATGATATGTTGGATGAAAGAATCAAGATTCAAAAAGTTCTCCAGGGTTAGAAAAATGGGCAGAAAACCAACCAGAAAAGATTTTAAAGGCCTTAATGTCAAGTACAGCATTTAGGGTAAAAAAAAAAAAAAAAAAATCAACTGTATAAATTCAAAATGAGAAGACCTAACTTGGCAGCAGAGCTGAGGGGAAAGAAGAAAAAAACTTAAGTGTGTGGGCAACTCAAACCCGAAAAAGAGGCCAACCGTGTGACAGATTACAGAGAAGGCCAATGCTTGCTTGTTAGAAATGGTCTCCAGATCAAGGGAAATGAATGTTTCCTTCTGTTGTGAACTGGTCAGGCTACTCCAGAATACTTGATCCAGTTGTAACAGTCAGATTTAAAGAGGGAAACTGATAAACTGAATAACTTCCAGAGAAAAATGACAAGCACAAGGAGAGGTGGGGGTTCTGGAAAACATTTTTGGAGAAACAGTTAAGACAGCCATCCGTGTTTGGCTGGAAGAAGGGCCACGCCTTCAGGGAGACAAGATGGTTGCCTCCAAATACCACAGGTGCTGCCATGCCGAAGAGAGATTAGGCTTGTCTTGCTTCGTTCCAGGGGCCAGAATTAGGACTGACTGATGTATATTATAAGAAAGAAGATTTTTGACTTGTTTTATAAAGGAATTTTCTACGGATCTAATGTGTCTAACAAATGGAGAAAGCTACCTCCAAAAATGCAAGGTCTTTGTCCCAAAAACTCAGTAAGTGTTTTTCCAAGTCACAATGGAAAGACCTCTTGTTTTGCATGGGAGGCTGAAGCAGAGAGCCCTGCTAGGTTCCTGCTGATGCCAAGACTCCGTGGCCCAGAAATTACTATTTCTCTCCATGGAGCAGCAAACACAAGAAACCCCCTGGAGGTTTCCCTTCACTGTCAGGACAACACACTACAGTTGTACCTCCTAGAAGAGATGAAAGACGCCATTGTGGACACAAACAGCAAGTCCAATGGCTCTTTGCTCTGCTTTTAGAAATACCACTCTTGTGAAATTCCTTCCTGCAAAGTCCTGTGACAGTCTCACAGTCCTAATCCAGCAGTGACTCCTGGGAGAGAAGACTATCCTCCCTAATGAGAGCATGGTTAAAAATGTCTGGTGCGTGGGCCATCGCGGATGGGAATTTCTGTCAAGCTGAGTGTCAGAGACATTCTCCCATAGGCTTGATTCCAGCGAGTAGCCTTGCCCTTTACCCTGTTTTCCTCCCTACTCTTCACTGGCTTATGAAGGCCATAGAGAATACTGACACCACAGAGAATACCTCAGTCTCAGTGGAGAAATCCTCATTTGCATTCACATCATCTGAGGACAAATGAGATCTACGTAATGAACAAGTAAATCATCAAGTGTGAAAGGAGATTCGAAGGACACATACCCTTCATGGCACCTTCAAACAAACAAACAAAGAAAACCTTTTCCACAGAGTCTCTCATATCCCCATGTACCTGGTTTCTGCAGGTATGGAAGTCCAGGTTTTTGGGCCTTGGGTCCCCCATGTCCCCATCTGGTTTGAGTTCCTTAGATAGATTTTACACGTTATTACACAGGAAAGTCAAGTTTGTTTCATTTCTCAGGCTTCCATATGGCCTCCTTTTATTGGCCATCATAACTTCCCCAATTGTGGAACATGGAGCAGGGAGGGATATACCAAAGGCTGGGAGGGACATGTGTATGCATGAAATGAAGAGAGGAAATTTCCCCAGAGTTCCCCTGGCAACTCTGTCCTTCATATGAGGGACATTCAGGTCTAGTGGAAAATGCCAGCATTATTGCACAGAAGTCTAGAGGCAAATCCTCTGTGACCTGGAGAATGAGGCCTGATAGAGCTGGCCTAGCAGGACCAGGGTCTCCCTCTGATCAGCCACTGAACCATTCCTCATCTCAAGAATAAGGAACGTGAAAATGTGAGGACATATAATAATGGGAAACCAGGAGAGATTAATTCCAGTCCTGGTTCCAGCTCTCCCTGCACACACAACTTTGGGGAAGCCACCATAAGGAACAAAGAAGGTCATTTCAGAGAAAACACTTTAACACTACTACCTAAGTGTGTAAGGGTTGTTAGTGAGGAAGCGCAAAGAACTTGCATCTCCTTTGGGCCACTGGGACTTGGCTTCCAGGTCCCAGGCAAAGACATCTTTTTCTAGAAGCTGTTTGAAAAATAAAAAAATCCATTAACAGCTAAGTCATCAGAAGTGACACTTTTCTAAGATATCACAAACTGTTCTTTCCTTGAAAAGCATCAAGACATTTACAGTCAAATCAAAAATGTCCTGTACCGTCTTTCTGTGTTCAGAGATGGCTAGGCCGAGTGTTTCTCTCCATGAATTCAGATCCACTTTAGGGAACATCAGTCTTTCATTAAGGCCTACTGTGAGGAACCACAGTTTGATTCAGTGGGGTGTGGCTCTATTTAAAGAGAAGGTGGCAGTTGGCAGTTCTGATGTGAGCTCACTGCCTGCCAAGTGACCATGAGTTGTATCTACCAGAGCTTCTCTGTCTGAGACACAGTTTAGACTCCCCATCTGAGGTCACACTGGGATGCTAACAGGCACAGATGGTCAAATGAGAACTAAACGCGATAATGGATGTCAAGCTTTTTTAAAACCATAAAATAGGACATGAGTGTCTGAGATTACTTTGATGACAAACTCAGGACCAGTTTTACATGCAGAAAGAAAGTACGCAGCCTCCCTACATCCCTGGAATTCCAGCATCATTAGGGCGCAGGGAATTAAAATTCTTTATATTTTAAGTCCAGTATCCAATTACGGAATTAATTATCACTTGAAATACGTTCAATGTAACTTAAGTTTACATACACATACCAGGTTCTTTCAAGAAAGAGAGTTTTAATGGGTGGACATCTTTGGGCATTTAGGCATGGGTGAAGAGAAAGTACAGAGAGAGGAAGAAAAATACTATTATAAGGTAATGGGAAGAAAAACATATTAAAGGTTAGGGGGAAGCATCTCATGGAACAGCACAATTATAAAGCAGGGTGACAAATGTCCACTTGCAATTCCATGAGGAATGGCATGACAGTCACCGGTGGACATGCTGCTCTCTCTAGAAGAGAGAAATGAAATGAGAGAGAAAAATGCCCTGTGTCAAGGTCACTCTGTTCCTTGTACCCTTACTAATCCTACAGGGGCAAAGTCTCATATGTGATTTTGCCTTACTTTGAAACCCAAATAGATTGGGGTGGTTCTAAATAAAATGTGTGGGGTATTTATTTATTTATTTGCTTGTTTATTTATTTGGAATGGGGAGAGGGGCGAAGGGAGGTGGAGAGAAAGAATCTGATGCGTGGAGCCTGATGCCAGGCTCAATCCCACGACCCTGAGCCAAAATCAAGAGTCAGACGCTTAATCGACTGAGACACCCAGGTGCCCCCAAAATGTGTTTTAAGCAAATAATCATGGATCAGTTGATGCCATTCATCCTTATTTCTGAATAATTACAATGAAGCAGTTTGTAAAAGTCATTCAGCTTGCTACGGTCACATGAGTACTGCCCAGGTACCATCTGGATCCTAGGTTCGTTGAGCTACTTTGCTACTTTGAGCTTGACATGAATCGCATCGCTGAAATCCTCCTTAATTTCTTGAAGATGCTGAATCAGCACTCATTGGAAGGAGAGAAAAAAAGGAACCGACATCCCTTTCTAAACATATAACATTAATTTTCCTATTCAATCTAAATTCAGCCAAAAATCTAAACAACAGCTTAGAACACTCTCACACTAAATGAAATTTCATATCATAAATGAAAGAAGAGTTTATTGCCTTAGGAGCTGTCACCAGCCACAGCCTGGCTAATAAAATTTACCTCTACCTACAGGGGCTGCTGTCAATAAAAACTTCTCTGGCCTAATCCTTGTGAGTTACCAATATCTTACTTTATCTCTTCAATGTCCTTGGGTTTTCCCAAGACAAACAGGACAATGTGACCTTGGGTGCTCATCACCAAGCCCCACTGGCTGGAACGCAACACGTTCTACAGTGGAACCACCTGCCGAGGGTTGGGCAGTGGGCAGCAGACCCAAGTGGTAGGCCGGTCACCGACAGCAGGCTCCACTCAGCAATGGCCTCTGATGAGCCTCCACACAGCAAAATGGGACAGCACTTGCCAGCAATTAAGAAATAATGGCATGGCACTGGTGCATTTGGCAGAATAGGGTCTTCTCTGGGTCACCTGACTGCCTATTTCGTAGGGAATATGGCCTATAAGATGGGACACGCACTCACTCATAACCCAGCAGGGAGTTATTCTGTTCAGACAGGACACCTGGTTCCAGGTACTGAGCCTCCAGTTTCTGAGCCTCATTATGGGCATAACCGGTTCCATATCGAACAGAGAAAGGTGCCACCTTCCCTCCCCCAAAGCTGTTTTCCTGGGAATTTAATGACAGGCCGGGTGAAGGATCAGTGCCTTTGAATGAGAGACTGGGAAGAAATCACAAGGGAAACAACATAGACTCCGTTTGTTTTCTTTCCAGTCCCCCTGTAAACTAAAACACTAGGAAAATTCCTTTATGTTTAATCTCTGGAGAGCAGCTATGTTCCCGAATTCAACAATGCCAGTTCTCATCTTGAGGGTGAGAATGCCAGATTCCACAGTCTCCACCCAGCATGTGATCTGTTCTTCCAGGTCACATGGTGCCAGGTAGAAAAGTCCCATCACTTGCCCGGGACACTCTCTACACCTTGACTGCGAAACCCCTGAGGGTACGACATAGGACTCCCCATGGCGGGTTAGGGAGGTCAAGGTAGCGTGCTGACCACCTGGTAGGTAGTCAGTAAATACCGAATGAAGAAATGCATGCAGCACATGAAAGTGGGAGTTGTTGAAATGGGATCTAAGATCGCATCAATGTTCTGAACCTGGGGCCTAATAGATGCTTCCTATTGGAAACATGAAGGAACACATGCTTCCTTTCAGTGACCAACTGTAAACAAGGTGTTTGCACTGCAAAAAAGTCCCAGGGAGGTTTTTACCCACCACCCCCTTTTCCAGGGCTTTGGATTGTAGCAGCATGTGTGTGCATATGTGTGCACATGTGTGCATACGTGTGTGTGCGCGCGTGTGTAACTGGACACACATGTGCATATTTGAGCCTGGGCTAGGCTGTCGCTGACCTACCTTGTTGTGATACTGCAGCATCTGAGTGATGATTCTTATCTTCGGATGGTAGTTCTTTATGGAGATGACTCTGAAAAAGAAAGAACCAGAGTTGAGGCGGATCCGCCTAACCCTTGGAGTCTGATGGGGACATTGATTTGATTACACCCAAATGGAGTGAATGTGGGGCCAGCAGCCAGGCCCATCCAGAGAGCTTGAGGCACAGGGCCAAGTTAAACTGTGTGTCCATTGCTGTACCCCATGGTGGTGTGAAAAAGAAATCACAAAACGGCCACAGACTGTGTACTGGGCATAGAAGAAGAAAGCGGTCCTGTGGTGCCTTGGTGTTGGCATGTGAGTATGTGTGCACTGGGGTGGGGGCTCTGGAGCAGGGGTCGTGGGCTAGGCGTCTAAATAAAGGAAGCTCAACTCATGGAGCCAACTCATGGGGCTGACGGCTTACAATCTCACATACCCTAGGGACGAGCCTAGAAACCGTTTGCTCTGAGTCCAATTCTCTAAGTTAACTTGAGACAACGATGACAAATCAAACAAGCAGTCTGACAAATGATGCTAATTGTCACACACACATGGCCACTCACAAAAATGATTTCTGAGCCGGGCTCTTAAGACAGGATCAATGACTCAGCTTTCGATAGATACTGGTGTCTAAATGACAACTTTAATGCTGGTTGGCGATAAGTACCGAGGCCTGGCAGGGGTCACAGTCTGATAGAAAATCGCCCGGCTCAAACCGCCTTCAGTCCGTGCTCTCTATGGACCACTGCCCGTCCCCTCCCCCAACCCTCGCTTCTGCTCCCTGACACAGTCACTGGGCTACAGGTGGAAGAAGAGAAACACCTGGATTCCAGTCCCAGTCTTGTACGAAGGAACTAGGTGACCTTCCGGAAATCCCTGGGCTCTTTGTGACTGTTTCCTCATCTGGACATTGGGGGCAACAGTACCTGCTTTATTTATTTCACAGGTTCTGGTATGAGCAGCAAATGAAAGACCAGATGTGGAAATGCTTTGAAATCATTAAAAGCTCTCTCCACGTGTAAGTTATGGTTTTTGTCATTACCGACTCTGTCAGAGGTGACATTATACATTTCCTTCGTGACAAGGAAGGAATGGAATTCCACAGAAAGGCCCACCTCCCAAGCCTACTCAGAAATGCAAGTGCGTTTATTGTGACCACCCTCACAAACTTCACACCAAGAAACTGCTCTGTGCTCCATGCCTTTTTTGTGCAAAAATGGAGAGAAGGCAGCCAGGGAGCCATTTCGGCTGAAAAGCTACAACTTGTGAATTTAGGAAATGGATCACTCGTAAGCTTCTGCCTGCACAAATTCATCCTGGGCTTTTGCACTTGAAGGAATTCATTTTATTTTTGAAGAAGTGTTGTGTTGGCTCATGCTTAATAACTCAAGGACTTTGAGCCTCAGTCAGCCCTCAGAATTCTGCTCAGAGCATCAGCCAGTTTTTCTGCATTAGCTCATTTCAAATGGATCTTTGACATTTTAATTTCAAAAGGGGCAGACTGGTCTCATTAAACTAAGGAGAAAGGAGGATTATACAAATAAGGGAAAGACAGAGCCCATTTTTAACCCTGAGTTTCCTGTTCCCTTGTGCTGCCTGCGCCTTAGTTCTGATTCTGGTTAATGAATGGCATCATTAAACTTATGATGGTAACTTTGTTCGGTAAGTTTTATGTCTTGGCATCATGCCAATCACCCTGAGAAACTTACATGTCTTCATATTAGCCCTACCGCACTTAAGTAAAATACTGCGATTAAGAGAATTGCCCGTTTCAAAGCTATTATTCATTTCAATTATTCACTTTTGGGGGAAAAAAAAAAAGCCCTAGCCCTAAACTTCTCTGGGGGGATCAAAACATTAAGCTTTATCTTCTTTTGTTTTTTATGTTTGCAAATCTGAAGATAATGAAGCTTAGTTCCTTAAAAGGGACATTTTTATCATTTCAAATGACACAAAAACGCGGGGAAGGATGGAAATCCTAGTTCAAGGAAAGGCTCACTGAAGCACTCTCTGCTGAGCTGTTGTAGTCACTTTCCAGCTGTGACTAGTGGGCGGACCGAGGTGTGGACACATGTCCCCATTCCATCATCTCCCCGTAGGCTGGCAAGTCCCACGCTTACAAGAGTTCATGCATCAACTTCCTTAAAACAACTGCACTGAGCATATTGCCAAAGAGAAGCGGGAGGAAAGAGAACACTGTGCCAGCTGTCGCTTGCCAGACACAAGGTCCAGATGCTGAGGGAAAGACACGCTCATCCCAAATGCACTGGAGGAGCTCCCCCAACTCAGCGATGGGAGAGCTCATGTCGCTTGGGGGCCACTGATGAGAAACGAAGGAAGGGCAATGGGAGCCTGGTGAGGAAGCAGCTCCCTAAGCCCTCACCCCAGGTAAATTCCTAGGACATGGTGGCAAACCAGGATGTGGGGAGAGGGCAGTCTGTCTGGACCAAAGGACGGCTGTTCACAATTAGGCAAGCGTTCTTGGGAATGTAGTGGGAGTGAGATGTCTTCTCTTTGGTCTCTTCTCCGGAAGTGTCTCTTTATGATTCCCTCCCAGTTCTCTTTACTCTGCAATGTACACGGGAGGGGAGAAGAATCCTAAGGGGCTTTAACTCTCTGGAGCCAAATATCTTAACTCGTCCATCATTTTGTTGTCACAGAACAGTGTTCTTCTGAAATGCAAAAAGAATAAGGAGTGGGGAGTCGGCAGGGAAGGGCCTTCTATGGGCCTCGCCCATTCACAGGGAGGGCACTGAGCCATGTTTTCCGGAGTGTGCCCACACCCACCCAAAGGTGTTCTGTAAGAAAGGGGGCATTGGAGTTAAATAGGTTTGATATGTTCTCTGTAGAACATTCTCTTAGAAATTCATATTAGTGTTAAAAGCACTGAGAAGGCTCTCAGTAAAGACACGATTTCATTTTGGAAAACTGGTTGAAACAAAAGCTCATCAGTCGACAAACTCCTCTTCGTGGGGCTATTAATCAACATGCTACAGACAAGCTCGAAAAGCTCTAACATGGAGCTTCTCAAGCTTGGCACTAGACATTTTGGGCCAGATACTTCTCTGCTGTGGGTAACTGTCTTGTGCACTGTAGGATGTTGAACAGCATCCCTGGCCTCTACCCGCCCCCTTGATGTGAGCAGCATCCCCTAGTTATGACAACCAAGAACATCTCCAGATACTTCTAAATTTCCTCTGAGGGACAAAATCACCCACAGTTAAGACATCCCAGGTCCACTCTCCCTTAGGGAACATGGTACCCTACTTCAGGCCTGTACCCATCTAAATCTATCTTTCCTTTCCCAGTCCTGTCCAAAATATCTCAATCCCAAAACCAGTTGTGAGCCCCAGGGCTCCCATTCGCCAAGGATAAGCTTGTCTTGTGTCATCGCCCTCCACAGCCACCAGTGGCTCAGTTCCCCCCACACCTATGCTTGTGGCAAGGTGTAGGGTGTCTTATGGGGGAAAGAAGGTCCCACAGAGATGGTGCTCTGCAGAGAACCCCAAAGTGCAGCCAATGGGCTGCAGAGTGCCAAGCCCAGAGCCTTCCCTGGCCTCCCCGGCGTTACCTCATGATGTTGGAGGCGTCTTCAGCATCAGGGTCAGCGCAGTACTTATTGGCAAGGATTAGGCACGCATCTGCTGACTCTATCTAAGACACCAAAAGGAAGATCACAGAACACAAACATATAAATAGCCATGCTTGGTTTGCAATCTTTCTCTGTTGACAGCTTTTGGGGAACCTGGTAGTTTCCAAGGAAAGAAAAAAAAATAATCCTGGGAGATTATCTTTTTTTTTTGTCAAAAGTATAGGCTGCAAATTCTTATTATGGTATAAACATTTCATCTTGTTGCCATTAGAGGGTACGACATGTACCTTGGTAATTATACTTTTCATTTTGCACAGTCACTTTCCAGATTTCTTCACATAACAATTAATTAAGGCTTTCAGTCCCCCTCCCTGCCTCCTTTCCCAACCAACGGATCTACACCATCATCCTAATTTTTCCAGTCGGGAAATGGCATTAGGCAGACTAAACCCCTCCTCTCAGGTTACCAAGTTAACCGAGTAGTCAGGGATTCAGAAATTGAGACTCCAAAGTCCTTCATCTGATCTTGTTCACATCTTAACTGTGGCATAGAAGGCAATAAGAGCCCTAAATCAGATAACAGCTCGGTATCGTTTAGTACTGAATTAGCATTCAGATACTCAAAAGACAACACATCCATGTGTATGAAATGATGTGTTCCAGATGACCTCAAAAACCTACCGACTTATCTAAACATGAGCCAAAAAAAGATTGATTCCTTTGAGGGAATGATGAGTTATGCTAATAATTGCTTGCATCTAAATTAGGTCCTTGAACAGTAACTATTTTCTCCAAGTTCTCATTAGATTTCACATTAAGTCATAACTTGGATCCTGTCTGGATAATATTAAGATTAACTGGACTCTATAAGCATAAGAATTCTCGTGCTGGCTCAGGTCTGCAATCCGTCCTCCCTGGTTTGTTGTACTTAACAGACCATCCCTGCATTTGGTGGGGGGCCACGGTTTCCTCCATGGTATGTCACAAATTGTCTCTAGTTTTCTTTAATAACCCAAAGAATTTACCCAAATCCTTCTGGCTTATTCATGTTTGCCAATTACATGATTTACTAAATTATGTTGGGACCACAGTGAGCATTTAGATGTCAGTGGATTCACAATATTAATCTATACCCACTGCCATGCAAATATCGAATGTGCTCACAAAACCGATACAAAATGAGCAAAGTACCAGATGTCACTTTGCTATAGCCCTTTCCTTTATAAACCTCAGGTCTGCTTTATAAGAAGATTCTAACTTAGCAGATTTGGGAATGAAAGATTAGCCTATCACTAAGTGATATCAGATATCTGCATGTTTAGTGTTTCACTTTTAGTCTTTAGTGGGGGCCAAAAAAAAGGAAGCTCAAAATGTTTTACGGCCTGGTCACATTTTATTTATACTTTACCCTTCATGTTCCTCTCCAATGTAAATAATAGATTTCAGAGCTACTTTGAGTCTAATTTCAGTATTTAACATGGGAATTACTTTATTATCATGTTGTATATGAGTCTACTGAGTCCATACAACTAGTCTGCTTCCTTGAGGAGTGTGGATATTGAGGGAACTAATTTTACGACTGTTTCAAGTGAAAGAAGGCAGGTGCCAGAGAACAAAGCCCTGGGACCAGTGGAAGGGTGATGTCAAGGCTGGTGGCATACTGACTTATGGCATTAGGGGAATGGGAGTGACTCTTGGCCATCCTGGGAGGCATATGCCCTCACCACAGAGTCAGTCCCCCTCTCAGATGGAGTAAAAGCAGAAGTCACCTCTTCCTTCTTACCTTGACTCTTGCAAGATCATGTGGATTGAGGACTGAACCCTGATAAAATTCCACCTGAGTAAAATGTCGTTTGAACAGAGCTTCTAGCTCCAGGTTAGGGGAAATGCTGGCAGGGAGAGAAGAAACAGCCATTAATAAAACAGACTTGGGTATTTCTGCCTCCATGGCCTCCTTTCTCTCTGACTTCCAAAAAGAAAGCCCTAGGAAAAGGCCTTCACTTTCAAAGCAGCCCCGTTTCTTGCAGAAATGAAAGGGTCACACTCAAGGGGAGTAAAACCCCAGCCCACTGAAAACCCAAACCAGTACCAAGGTAAAATGAAGCAGTTCACAATCTTCACAGAGTCTGAGGCCTATGGGGCAAAATGTCTTTCATTTTGTTATGAATGGAATTGCTATTCTATGAATAGAGAGACCGAGCTGTGACCTCAGAGATTAGTCAAAGGTGCCCCTGGCAGAGCCTACTGCTCTTCCCTCCCTCAAAGCCTCTTCCTTGCTTCTAAGCCCTATGGACTTCTCATCTCCTGGGGCCTGGATCAAAACATGTCACCTCTGAGCAGCTACAGACAGAGTGAATTTACTCTTGGTACTGTTCTTGGTTCACACATGTGTACGCTATTCGTCATTCTTAGTGTGAGCCATACAGATACCTTTCCCATTGGAGGACAAGGACTAAAGCACTGATTGACCTATTCATTCATTTATTACTTCTGCAAAGATGAAAAATATCTGTTCTCTATAAAGTACTATGCTAGATGGCAGATGATATTTCGTTTGAACCTTCTAGGTACCAGGACCTGTGTTGGTCAATGCTTGCTTAACATTCATTAAGTACTTAGTAAGAGTTGTTCATGTTTTTGAGCATTTACTATGTGGCAGATACCATTCTAAGCACTTGACAAGTATTAACTCATTTAAACCTCAAAACAACCCTAGAGGAAGGGATGTTATTAACCCAAAGTTTCAAGAGGTTAATTAACTGGGCCGTCTACGACAAAGCTGATGCTGACAGATGCTGGGGACGTGGAGGTGAATCCCAGCAAGTGAGGCATTAGCAGCCAGCTTGTTGGTTCAGACTCAAGTAGTGGATGAGAAACAGGTGCCTGTGCAAATCCAACCAGTCTTCGAGATCCATTACTGGTCTGGCCCCTCTCAGAAAGTCTGCCTCGTCATGTAAGAAGTGGTGGTCTCTCCCTGATGCAAATGCCCCATGCGATTCTGCCATTTGACTAAACTGACCTCAGTCAGTGAATATAGCATGAATGTTGAGCTCTAGCTGTTGCACACATGCTCATCTTGAAATGCCCAATGAGGGCAGGACCTACACACTATACTTCTCTTGAACCTTCCATAGTGCTCAGCAGAGGATGGGCCCCTCCGCTGGTAATGAGAGGCTAAAGCGCTGAATTGATCTGTGAGTTCTGCTTCTGTGTTCATAGCCTGGCCGGTCTTTTCAGAACTTGGAGAATTCAGTGCTGAGAAGAAAAAAATGCTGGTGTGCTCAAACATGGCAGCCAGTTTGGTATTCTGTGAACAACTGTCAAAAGGAAGGAGACGCACAGAACAGAAGCTTATAGGAAAGTCAACTTCTGTGGGATCTCAGAGCAGGATTGAGTTGTGGGCTGTCAACCCCCTATGGAGTTAGCACCACACATGAGCTTTGTCTCTTGGTAAATTGGGGCTAGTGCTGGCCCTATGACAGCCCATTTCCATCAGAAAAGAAAACAGTGCCACTCACATCAACATGCCCGAGTCCCAGACCCTCTATCCCTGTGGCTGACTACCTTTTACCTAAATGGGGGTCAGATGAAGCTTAAAACCCCAACAACATTGAGCAGAAGGAGATCTCTTCCTTTCTTCCATTGCACAACAAACATGATAAGACCCACCTTCTATGTTGCTTATCTAGCCAAATATATTTTATCTTTCATAATACTAGCTAACATTTATTGAACGCTTGCTGTGTGCCTGATTCATTCTTGACATGGCTTACTTCTTTTCATTCTCTCTACAGCCCAAGAAAGGAGATCAAAACCATTGTGATCTCCTTATCTACTGAATGTAAAAACTGAGGCCCAGGGAGGTTAAGTAACTTACTCAGCGAGTAACTGATTGAGTCAAGATTCACATGGAGCACTCTGAGTTCACAGCATGTACTTTTACTCCCTGTGTTGATTAAAGAAGAGAACTTATGCACGGGGAGTAGCACAGTGTCCTACAGCGGAGGTTTCTAGAAATGGGAATTATTGTTGCAACTGTTTCCATTACATTATACCCTGCTTCCTCCTTATGTCTGTGTCTTTCCTGGCCACTATGTCCCTCCTGCACTTGTAAAGAATCCACACAAGACAGCTAATCTTCCACACCAGACACTGTGGACACACCTGGATCAAATAGATTCAGACAGCTGATGGGACGGTAATGACGTATCTGACCCATAATGAACTTCACTGTTATTTGCCAGAGTTGCTCCACAGAGGCAGGTGGTATTCTCACCACTGAACTAATGTCCCCTTTCCATTGGTTCCAGATTGTCCTCTCTAAGGAGGCCACATGGCTGATTCAACTCTGCACTACCCTCCAACACTGCCCCCATACCACCACTCCACAGATATTCAGTGAGCCCTCCTCAGGAAGCCTGGTTGAGTGGAGGGTCTTGAAACAGCAGGGGCCCCTTACTTGTGAAGAAAGACAATCTCCACGTTGACATCATCCCGGTCCTTGTGCAGGAAGTCCTTCAGGAAGTTGGAAACACTCTCCAGAGTGATGTGTCCACAGACCACAATGTGCCTGAACAGGAGAAGCCAGTTAGATGGGGCCAACCCAGCGAGGACCCAGCACCCACCCCAGGCAAGACAGAGGAAGCGCACAGCTGCGGGGAAGCATTCTTCTCCTCCCGAGGCCTCAATTAAAGCCCAGCTCCCATCCCCAGAGGGCTGTGAGGCAAAGCAGCGGTGCTGGCAGGTGTTCAGAGACTCCAAGACAGAAAAGGCATATGGCTTCTCACCTGATGCTGCACAAAATCCTATTAAAAGCCCAACCGTTTGGCCAAGTGGTTTTATGCCTTTAACAATAAGTGACATTATGCGTGCGCTTAAATGCTGCATTATCAAGTCCCTTGCAGATTCAGATCTTTCCCTTTCTGCCCACAAAGCGTCCTCCTGAGAGATTTACCGAATGGGTCTTGGTTTATGACATAGAGCTTATCAGGTAATGAGATAACAAATCTTGCTGAAACGATGATTTTGTGTGTAAGAAAGCGGACTTTTATCAGGGTGGCTAATGTGCGGCTTGACACGTTATGGGCTCTGCTGGCCATAAGCAGTAAAAAGGAAATTTTGCATTTTTCCGCCATAACTCCTCCGACAATGGGGGCATGTAACACTTTACAGTAAGTGAGCATTACTCAGGGCTAAATGGGGATGGGACGCCTATGGAATCGGAGATCAGCAGCAGGCTGTCCATCCCCAGATAGCTACCTCCTCAGGGTGCCTGGGATTTCCATGAGAGCCGAAGGAATTTACTTCAAGATGGGGAGAAGCTAGAAAGGGATGAGGCTGAACTGTTTGCCTTGATCCAGGGAGGTGTGGACTTCTGTTTCTGGAGATGGTGGCTCCCCCTGAGGAGATGAGCCTCTTTTCCAGAACTGCTGGGACAACAGTCCCCCCAATATCTTTGGGCTCCCAGACCAATCTGATGAATCTGAACCAACCTGGCTGTACCATGGCCACTTACATTTGCTATCCAATGCTCAATCAGGAATAAGCACTTCAGTGCACGAGTTAGCCCCATGACCCAAAGCAGGGGCCTCACTGTGGAGATGAAATCTGCTGGCTTCTAATAAGAAGACTGTAGCAAGGGGCTCAGCCCAGGTCCCTGTGCCTCTCAGGCTGCTAGCGACAGAGGCTGAATCCCTGGCTGGGCTCTGAGGCATGGGTAGGTGGTGAACATCGAAGCATGGTAATTTCGTGGGAAAAAATTTAGAATGGCTAGGTCCCTTGCACCTCATAATTGCTCTGTGCACATTCCAATAAGGCAGAAAGCTCATTGGCTGGAGGCAGCGCATAATGGGAGGAAGTGATGATCACTTATGCAATGTTCCATTAGATGCCATTACAAGAGCCTGCCCTTTCGTTGTAATTTGGTGCTTGACTAAGTATGTGAGAATAAGGCAGTAAACTCATTGGTGAAAGGATAATGATGCAGAACAAAGAGTAAATCAATAATATGCACAATGCAGTTAATAATATCACCATTATGGACTGTTATTGTTACGGTGCTGCACTTAGTGGCCGGGCAAGCGGAGGCCATCGCAGGGAGGAAAGATTGTCAGTGGCTGCCTCAGAAGAGACATCCCAGCATGATCACTTTATTCTCTAGCAAGTGCCAGCCAGGTACAGGGAGGTCCCTTGGCCACCCATTCCAAATGCCCCAAACCCACATGACTAACTCCCTCCTGAAATACACAGCGTGTGAGACTATAGGACGTAAACAGAACACTTGGGTTATATACGTTTTTATCATGTCATATCTTAAAATATTTCTTGTGACACGTGCATTTATATGGATGAAACAGGCTGCAAATGAATTTGCATGTTTTGCATAAGATCTCTGATTTTGAATTTGCCAAGTATGTTCAGAAAGTGAGAGAGAAATAGGACCTCCCTCCTGATCTGACATGTGGGGCTGCATGGGGCAATTCTAATGATTTCTGCCTACAGACGTCTATGATTGAGAATAAGCCCAGCATGAATCCAATGTACAGGCGCCTCCACAGGACAGTTCTGGGTTGGGCCCTTCCTCTCACCTGGATGTGAAAATAAGCCAGATGGGATTCCCTGCTCTGCCCCCAAAGACGTGTGTGATCCTGGGCAAGCTCCTTATCCCCGTTCAATAGATGAGGGAGCTGAGAGGCTAATACCATCCAGCTAGCTTCCCGCCTCAGGCATTGCAAAGCTCAAAGTTCTATACCAGTAGAAGCGTGGTGATTATTCAAAGCTGGACTCAAATCAATGATAGGTCTGGGTAAATGCCTGAACATCCATCCTTCCCATCCTGTACGCAAAGGCCTGAATGAACATCGGCCAGCATTGCCTCTCCCTCTTCTGAAATCATTCATCTCTAGGACAGATGTGCAAGAAGTGGAAGGGAAGGAGATGAGTTCACCCTCTCACCCTTGAATCAAAGGCCCTGCCAGCTGATTTATTCAGCCTTAGAAAGAGTCAGGGTTCTCTCAGTTGAAAATGTGCTGGGTACATATAAAATATATTCCAATGCAATCAATATTATCCCTTAAGCCTTTAATTAGCTTTCACTTCTCTTAAGAAGTAGACAAATGCAGGCAGGAGAGGGGAGAAAAAAAGGATTGACTTTTCTCATTTGAGGCTAGCTGTCCAATACCATTCTAGACAATTGAGAATATATATCTTTTAGCTACAGCATGATTTCTGGGGTGGAGAGCAGCCTTTATCAAAAAGGAAGAAAAAAAATCTTCCTTCAACATAATTGGTATTTTTGCTCAGAAAAAGCGAGATTGATTGAAAGCAGATTGCCTTTTTGCCCAAGGAGAGTTATTAGGTACATTATCATGGCAACCTTGGAGGACCCATATTGTTCCAATCTGTCCTATATCTGATTTGAAGATTTATGACTTCCTCCTTTTGTGCCAATAATCATTTCCCTCCATTTTGTTTTCCATACAGTGGAAGTTATCAAGAAGCCCACATATTGAACATGTTTGAATGCAGTTAGAGTTGATGGATGGGGAGAAGTCGCCTCTCTAACTCAGCATCTGCATTAGAAGATCTGCTCTCACCAGCCTACGTCTGAGGAAGCACCAGGGGCCTGCAGGAGTACAAGGGATGGATGGCAAAAAGGGAAATTTATTTTCCAGAAACATTTGCAAGACTTTCCAAAATTCCAGGGACAGTAGTTTGGGGAAGGATGTTATTTCAGGGAGAAGAGAAGCAGAATTTCTTATGTCTTCCGTGATTGAAAATATAATTGAAAATATTCAAGACTGAGAGCAGGGTGTGTCCTCCTTGTACATAGAGTGATGGTTGTTCATGGTGCATGATTTGAAGAATGCCAAAGAGATCCTCATCCAAAACTGTCTCTGCCAGATTCCATGACACCTACAAATCTACCATGTGAGATTCGTACTTTGATAGCCCCGTGTTAGCTCAGCTCAGACACTAAATAACTGAATAGTCTTGGGCAAGATACCAATTCTGCATTTTACAACTATAAAGTCAGAGTCTCTGAGGGGCTGGTGCTAGTTCCTGATTCATGAGGTTATCTTGAGGATTTATTTAAATAGATAATACATGCGAAGAGCCTAGTAAAGGGCCTGGGCCATTGTAAGCATTATTAAATGGTGGGATTCATGTGATATCTATAAATCAGTAGGTAACAGATGTAGAGTGCTCTACGGCCCCTGCAATCTCACCTAATCCTAAACAACCCTATGTTCCTACAACCTATATCATTGCAGATAACCTCTCTTAACCTCAATTTCCTTAAGCTGCATGCGTGACATCCCACAGCAAGAAAGTGACTTGCCCAGGATGTGACCCAGGTCCCCGACTCTAATGCTTGTTCAGATGAAGGTGACAGAGGGCAGAGAGCAGAGGATGGAGTATTCCGGGTTCTGCTCTTTATGGCAGGCAGAGCTGGGCCAGCAGGATGCCCTCCTCATCACACAGTGGAGGGGATGATGGAGGGGTCCTCACTGGACCAGGAGAGAGACTTAGCCGGGGACGGGGATGGACGAAGATCATTCTCACTTAAGACGTCACAGTGTTGGGGCACCTGAGTGGCGCAGTCAGTGAAGCGTCCAGCTTCAGTTCAGGTCATGATCTCATGGTTCATGGGTTCAAGCACCACATCAGGCTCTGTGCTGTCGCTCAGGGCCTGGAGCCTGCTTTTGATTCGGTATCTCCCTCTCTCTACCCCTACCCTACTCGAGCTCTCTCTCAAAAATAAATAAACATTAAAAAAATTTTTCTTTTTAAAAACATCACAGTATTGCAGCATCACTAGATACTGTGAGTGAAGGCAGAAACTCTAAATCAAGTTTTTAAACTTAAGCCACACAATTTGGCCAGTCAAGGGATGGCAAAGTGATGCAAATATCCATTTTAAACATTGTATGCTATGTCCGGCCCAGGACCGCCTCTCCAGTCCAAGGATCCTGAAGATACGGAAAACCTAAATGATCCATGTACAGTGGAGAATATTTAGGAAAGTTACACTATGAAGGTAACTAATGCTGTTCCCAATGTGGCTCTAGATTTGAACTTCTACAGACTACTGATTAGTCTATCTTAATGTCAATCTTATCAGTCTTAATGACTGATATTTACAGGGCCTGGCCGCATGGTTTGTGAAGATGGCCAACAAGCTTAAATCAATAACGATTTCTGATCCGATAGGACTTTTGAAACTTTGTCAAGTTCTGTAAACAAATCTTTCTTGGGATAAACTAATGTTAATGGCTGGATCAAAAGATTCCTCTCAGATGCATGAAGAAGCATCTTAAATGCCAAAATAGTAGCAGATGGAATTCTGCGGAAAAGAGTTACTCATCCAGTATAAGCAAACAGGCCTGATTTGGGGGCAGGGCTCCATAAACACAGGCTGGACTGATGTGTCATGAGCAAGTGTGGCATCAGTGGATGAGTGTGACAACCTTAAGAATAATGCTTGACTATTACAAACTCTATCAGGGCTCACCAGAAAATTGCCAATTGCTTGTTAAATGGGTATATCTTCACTAAACGACCATGAGCATGCCTCTCTCATCCTTAAGCATCTCTGCCTCCAGAATGCAATCCCACACATTCTCCTCAATCACTCTCCTATCCTTCCTTCTTAGAGATGTCCAAGGGAAGCCAGGATGCCCCAGTTGAGTTGGAACCTGTTTCTGAGCTTAGTTCCACTGCGGCTTCTCAGAACGGACAACTTAGAGGAGGTGACCAAGGGCAGGAGGCATAAGAGGAGGATGCCGAGGGAGCCCCCAAACTCTTCAAGGCTCCAGTGAACGAGGCCTCCAGAGACTCGCTGAGGCTGAGGTTAGCTAATGAAAACTAAAATCTACACATTTTGAAGATTCAGGTAGTGTTTCTTAGAGCCTGAAAAGTAATGGGCTCCACTCCACAGTCTCATGTTTATCTTAGTATGAGAATAGCCCCTGGTGAATGTTCAGTCTAGTACCTGCTATTTGGATGTGGAAACTGAGGCCCAGAGATTCAGTACAAGGTGAATGGCAGAGCATGAGCAGCCCTACCCCGTTGGTTTGGTGCCTTCTAGATAGAGGGAGGGCTGATGCCGCTGGGCTGGGAGTCAGGAGACTGGGGCCAGTCACTACAAAATGAAGGAGCCCAGACTGACTGGGCTGTTCCCACCGACACTGATGGATCCCCCCACAGAGTTCTAGCTCTCTGCCCTTCTAGTCCAGGCCACCATCATATCTCGTCTAGACGTCGGCAGTACTTCCTAATTCAGTTCCCTGTTCACTCTCCACACCGTCCCCCCCCCCCCCCTCAAAACAGCTAAAGAGCAAGGACTGAGGCAAATCTGCCTGCATCAGGTCCCCCCTGGGGGCAGGGAGGTCTCACATCGCTCTTTAGCAGAGCCTCATTCTAGGAAGACAATGTAAAATGCACAGCTCTGGGCTGTTTATTTTTAAAGATACTATATCCATTTTTACTGGAACAAGTATAAAGAACTTAAAAAACCCATAGCTATCCTGTCACAATAAATCACACAGAGTAAATTGAAAATCCTATACAGCTTTCCCTGAATACATTGTGCTCACTTTGTCAGAGAGGTAGATGAAATGTGGCATATATTGATCTAGATGTCTCTGTAAAACTATAATATTTATATCAAATACATATGCTAGAATCTCTTCTGTCTTTCTGCTGAGACTTCTAATCATGCTCTTTCCATCCAACCTCCCCCAACCTCCCCCTGCCCCCCGCCCACACCCCAATGGTAGCCACTGGCTTGGTGGGAATGAATTTTAAGAAGGACTTGTCAGGGAAATTCAGCAGCATTTTATCACATAGAAAGCAGGCTGGGGGCAGCAAGAGACCCCACAACCCAAAGCACACAGTGGTCAGTACTAAAATTTAAAGTTATCCCTCCAAGGTTGAATTTGAACCATTCAGTGTCCACAGAACTATCTCTCCAAGACTCTCACACAAGCTAAGGTTTAGGCAGATTCTGGGCTTGACCTTCTGTATCACCTGGTGGTGCTTTCTGTGACTGCTTTGTCCCACGGCTTCCCCTACTTTGGATCATGTCCTTCAGGATGACTGTTAACCAGGTTTTCCTGTGAAGTGCAGGACCCCACTGCCTAAAAGGAAGGAGACTAATCCAATTCCTGCCTTCCCACTTCCTCCTGTACTGACAGCCAGTCCCAAAGGAACTGACGTCCATGCAGGGCAGTTCACCTATGGCCAACAAAAGCTAGCTCCAGACTGTGCAGGTCCCATCCTTCTGATGAGGGAGCATAAGGCAAGCCACCCGACACCCTGCATGGCCCCCCCACCGAGGTGGGATATGTGTGATATTCCTTAGGCACTTCTGCCTGCCCAAGAACAAAGGAAAGGAAAGAAAACAAATGGTTACATTGACAGAGTCTCTATCAGTTTACAAATATCTTAGTAAAATTACCAGAAAGGGGCAATCTTATCAATAGCCTAATCTCCAGGAACTCCTACTATCTTAATGATGTTTTGCTAGAGGGAAAAAAAAAAAAGAAAAAAAAAAACTTACCTTAGTTTGACAAAACTAGGCCCTCAGTAATCTGTGAGTTTTAGCATATGGAAATCCCTTTAAGAAACTTCCTCTTGACTTCACCTCCCCCAACTCCATAGTATATATAACCAGTCACTCCTCACAAGCCCAGTGCAACTCTTTCTGCACACAGGTCCTGTCCCCATGCTTTAATAAAATCAACTTTTTTGCACCAAAGATGTCTCAAGAATTCTTTCCTGGTCATCAGCTCCGAACCCCCATCACTCCAAAACCCATCACTTCCATTCCACCTAGGGACCCATCACTTCCATTCCACCTAAGGACCTGGCTCAGGACCTCCAAACCTTGCTAGACTTTCCAGAACTATCTACTGACCAATGGACTGGTTGGTAAGGTGTGCTTGTCTTGGACACCTGATGCCATTGTAAGTAGAAGAAACATAACCATTAGTTAACTGCAAGATTGTCAGATCATTGGCTGATTCTGCTACCCCAGATCTGTTTCGAGTTTGTGAGAGAACAGTACATGTAAGGAGGGCAAAAATGAAATTAAAACAACTGTGAGTGTGTTTTGAGGCCATAATCCCAAATGCTGGCTTTAGCCATTTCTGGTTAGAACAAATGAAAAAACAAAACAAGCAAACAAAAAGCCCAAGGAGGTTTGGAGATAAGACTTCTACCCAGGGCCACGGCTAGTACTTTGCTAATTACAAAGAAAGGAAATGCCTTCTCCCTCCTAGTGAGGAAGAGGATAAAGTAATCATCTTATCCAGCTGTCAATAGAGCTATTCTGGAAGACACAGGCTGTTTTGCAGTTTCCCTAAAAAGGGGCAGAAGGCTGAGCAAATAGATCCCAACAGTGCAGCAAAGGCACCTCTATAAAACAGAGCCGCAAGGTCACAGGACAGACTATTGGGAATGCCAACAGTGAATACTGAGATGTCCTGACCAGAACAGAATTTTCTGCACAAAGTAGGTGCATCTGATCATATGCAGATGGTCAGGACCTAAACAACGCCAGAGGGGTCTATATCTATACCTCCACCATCCTAGATCACAATTACATCTCCATAATTAGACCATGCCCAAGGAATGATCAAATATCTTTTGTAGCTTGTTCCCTAAAGGAAGCCTCAGTCCACGTCTTGAAAATAAATTCTGAGAACCTCAGGAGGCATTGGTTGTACTGACATGTGCAGCCCACACCCTCTCTTCTGTCAATGGCACCTCATTTTTAATTTGGGGAACCAGTCATCCCCAATGAGATATAGTGTTGGGACCTTTAATCAAGTTTCCCTGCCCGAACTAGGCCAATCAATACTTCTCAGCCTTGAATGGAGTGACACTAAGTTCACAGTGGGATCCATCCTCGTGCAAAACCCTATAATGACTATCCCTGAGTTTCTGCTTGCTGGGTCCCAGAGCTGCTTGCCTGGCTCAACTCTGTGCTTTCTGGGATCTTCCTCTTCAATTTTTCTCTGAATTCTATAAGGTACTCTAACCTTCCAAAAAAATTCCTCTCCTGCTTAAGTTAGCAAGAACCAGTTTCTGTTGCCTGTAATCAAAGAGCCCCTAACTGGAAGAGTTGTTTACCTTAACCTTAATTTCTCACTTAATTTTCACAACAACCCAGTATGCTGGTATTGTTTGGGTTTCTTTCTCTCCCCACCCTTCTTTCCTTCCTTCCCCCAAGAGGAATTATACACTGATCTTAAGTAAGCAATTCCATAACTGCCTGACTCTCTCACAAATTACACTGTGTCTCTCCCCAATACCTTTCCCCTTCCACATTTTATTCATCCCTTTACTGCAGACTTGGTAGGCTTTGGCCATTTTCAAGCAAGTCAATCTTCCTTTGACCTGGTTCTTCCAATCTTAAGAGAAATAAGGGCACTGAATAGCACTTTCCTCTATGCAGATCAAAGTAGATTTGCCTGTCTCTACTTGGTAATGCTGCTTCTGAATAAGAGGCACCAAGAGAAGAGAAGACTAAGGCCAAGGTCAACCATACCCTTCGGGGATGAAGGCGGAATGGGGGGATAATGAGTCCAAGCACAGAAATGGCTCTTACTTTTGCCCTGGTAAAGGGGAGGTCTGTTAGCTTTGATGTGCAAAGCGAGCCCCACCTCCCTGCTAACACTCCGGGTAAATCATGCATCATGGCCCTAGAGCATATGTTGTTGGGACCACCTTCCCATAATGACAATCAAGTTGACACATCCTGGCCTTGTTCCCCAGCCACACCCAAGGGTGTTGTCCCTGCTAGCATATGCTGCTAGCTATCCAATCCCCTCTGAGTAGATCCAGCACACTTGCAAAGGCCTCAACTGGCCTCCAGCATCTGTTACACAGGTAAGAACTGGGAGGAGTTTACAGGTGTCAGGGTCGGCTGAGACATAATACACCACAGGGGCACTCAGGGTAGCGTCAGCAGCTCCCCCACCTTCCCAAGTCTCTCCATATCCCTCTTTTACTGGGCCCATCATTAAAACCATAGGTTTTTAGGTGCACAAGTCACCCCGCTATTACCTTTGCCCAAAACTGCTCCAAAGGGTACATTTTAACAATATGAATTATCCAATGCTTTTGGAAGCATTCCCTCTGAAATGTTTGCAGTCTTTACGATTTTATTGAACAAAATTCCTGCCAGAGAGCATTTCACTGGGATGATTCCCCTACATAATCAAGCCTCTATTTAGCTACCGCTTGTTCCTTGGATGGTTCTGATTGGTCAAAGTCTCAGGTAAGCTCCAGGAGAGCAAGAACCACATTTTCTTGCTCATTCTTTAGCCACAGCACTTAGCGCAGCGACTGGAACATAGCAGGGGGTCACATACTTGTTAGCTGAGCAAACATGCTGGGATGGCAACTTTCCTAAATCTGTTCTATATCCTAGCCAGCATTTGCCTTTGAGTTCAGTGGCTAAGGTTGCAAAGCCTCACCAGAGACGGGCATGAATCTACCTCCGAACTGCCTCTATGTCCCCTAGTTAAGAAGGGATAGGAAGGGGGGATGAGATTGCTTTTACTGACAACTGGTACCATATCTGGAGCAGTCCCCATGGTTCCGGGGTGGGAACAGATCATTGTCATGCAACACTTGTACTAGATGTGGGAGCCCAAACCCTGAGAGACACAGAATCAGGTTTTCATGAGTTTCACATTACAACAGCCTGTAAGTTTACTAGAAGGAGACACTGGGCTTGGACAGCTAGAGAGTTTCCTGGTTTATTTTCAGTGTATGATGGCAGCAGCAGTGGGCCACACCCAAGTCTAGTAGGAACCACTTTGTGTGGCTCTGGAAAGGCTTCCAACACAAGAAATGACATAGCAGGAAGACAGAAAACACGGTGAAACTTACTCTCGGATGGTGGTGTTTGTTGTTTAGATTTGGAAACTACCCAGGGAGGATTCACCCAATCAAACATGAGGCTGAGCAGAAAGATTCTTTAGGGATTATAATTAGAAAAGTCATATTCAAAATTCTTTCTTTCTTTTTTTTTTTTATGGAGGAAAGACTATCTGAGAGCAAAAGTCTAGGTTTGAATATGACTTTTTTTTTTTTTTAGGTACACAGTTCATCTCCCACCTACATTTCTATTCTTGTTTTCAGAACAATAGCTGGAACATTTTGAAAAGTGTGTGGAAAGGAAGAGAGACAGCAAGAAAGTGGAGGGGGGAGGGTGGGGCAAGCCTTCACTCCATTAGGTATTATCAGGAAATTGATTTAATATGCATCCAAGTCTCTTTAAATAGAGCTTCAAGTTTGAAAGGGGCTGAAGATGTGGCTTACAAGAATCCAAAGCAGATGCAAAGAAAGAAGCGCCCACATCCACACCCACCAAGACCCCTCTCATCAGAAAGGAATACCTAGCATGTTACATTATACAATACAGCATCTAATGACACTTGCTTTCGGTATCTGCCCCTCGGTTCTGAATTTCAGAAGTAGTAAAGGGGTCATTTTTCCAAAGTATTAGGGCAATCTCAATTCTTTTTTCCTCCCCCAAAAGTTTAATGTTAATCAAAGCAGAATGTCTAATCAGTCCAAGATGGTCTGTCAACTTGAATTATCTGTTTGTCTTCCTATTTACTGTATCTGTCTGTCTACAGTTCTTCCTATCTTTGTGAAGATCAGTTATTGGGGCCTGTGTTTCCTTCTGACTAGAATGGCTACCAGATGATCCTTCCTGGTGATATGTTGATGATTTGCTAATTTATGGCTTTTAAAATCTAGGAATCTGAAAACATTGCTGGGAGTTCAGGCTGGGAATCACATGGGCCATGCAAGGAGAGGACTGAATGGCTTCTCTGTCAAAGGACAGACGTTTGTGTGAAATGCAAAGCCTCAGTCACATTTCAACCAGAGTGATGTCTGTGATCTAGAAATCATAAATGGCACCTTATAGGAAACACTCTCTCCAGGAGTAACCCCCCACCCGCCACGTCAGGCTTTGCAGAAGCGAGAGTGAGTGTTGCCCAAGCTGTACGTAGACGGGAAAGGAAAGGAGGCCCATGGTACTTGGCCCAAGACAATACCACACGAATTAACCCCACATCCTATTCCCAAGTGCTGGAGTCAGCCCTTATCAGAAAAAGTACACATGGAAATGTTATTATAGGAAGACGGTCACCTCTGGGAACCAAGAGGAGAGGCTTAAATAAGCTCTGATTTTGAACTCCCCAGCCACTTTAATGGCCAAATAATATTAATGCATAGCTCAAGAGAGATGTGGCATATTTGGAAATCTTCATGGGTTTGAAGAAGTACATTTATACCCAGTGCCTGTGTGTAGCAAGCACTCAATAATCACACGTGGAATGGACGGTGAAGGCATGACTCACGCTAGTTCCCCTAGGCTAGGGTTGGGGGGATGGCTATGGGGTAGACTGAGTGAGTCTTTATAAAGAAATATGCTTGACCTTTGAACAACATGGGGGTCAAGGCACCGACCCCTGTGAAGTCAAAACTCCACATGTAACTTTTGACTCCCCAAAAACTTGACTACTAATAGCCTATCATTGACTGGAAGCCTTACCAATAACATAAACAGTCGATTGACACCTATTTTATGTGTTACATATGGCACAGACTGTATTCTTACCATAAAGCAAGCTGGAGAAAAGGAAATGTTAAGAAAATCCTAAGGCAGAGAAAACACATTTACAGTTCTGTACTGTATTTATCTCAAACAATCCGCGTGTAAGTGGACCTGTGCGGTTCAAGCCCATGTTGATCAAGGGTCACCGGTAATGCCTGTTTGGGCACAGCAGATCCTTTAAGATTCTAATTCTTTGAAAAAACAAAAATTGGTCTAGAACCACAGCAGGCAAAGGTTGAGTGTGGTGGAGAAAATGGAGCGGAATTTCAAGACAGCCAGGCAGGAGGGAATAGAAAGTGGTCTCATAAAGGAACAAAGGCCACAGAGAGAGATGGATGAGGAGACCATTTCTGATATGAGGAGACACAATTTAATAAGAACCCGCTAATAAGGAACCAGGGAAGATACGCAGGGTACCCTCTCCTGGTAAGTCTGTGGAGAGTATACTATACAGGCGAAATAGAGCCTGAAAGGAAAACAAGATTTTAAGACTTACTCCCATGGTTGTAGGACCACGGTAGTAGGACCAAAGACCAATGGTTGTAAGCGGAGTCCGTGTGATATGAATTTTAAAACTAGGGTGTTGACTCCTCTCAGCCTAGGAGTAACAAAAGCTGGGGTGCACAGCCACGGAACAGGCTGTGACATCCCCTCCTCTGAAAGGTCACCTCCCAGGACCTCTGTACAGTAAGTCACCCCTGTTTTGCTCTATAATAGGATCTTAGTCTTTTTCATGTTCATTTTTGCCACATGTATGAACATTTATACTTGGTATTTTCTTCAGTCATAGCCTTGCTCATTGCTTGTAACCTCCTGGCAACTGTAATGTCCTTGAGGACAAGTCGCACGGGTCGCTTGCTCACCACCGAATCCTTGGCATCCAAGGATGTGCCGGGCACAGAGGGACTCAGTGAACATCCGTGGACTGAAATGAGCAAGTGGAAATGATAACAGGAACGGGGAGTGAGGCAGGAAACTAACTGGGCTCTAGTATTTCTTAGCTCTTGAAATTCTTGTCTAAATTATCGAAAACTCTTTAAAATATAACCACCACATTAAAGAACATAATAAAGTACTCTGTTTTCATTTTTAAATGGAAAAGCATGATACATTCTGCCAACCTCTATGGCTTTAGGGCTCCCTTTTACAATCCTGAGGCCATGTTGAAGGCAGACTGCCTTACTCCTCCCAGGAAGACCCAGCCTCCTGAGGGTAACACTTCCACCTACAGCTCTGCAATAAACCTAGAGAGTGGATCTTGCAGAGGACTTTCGGGGCAGGTGGGAGGGAGGGAGGTCCTGCTACTCTAATTTTCACTGACAGTTAAGAACCCACCACCAAAGAAGTTCTCTAAACCAAAGGAAGCCAGGTGGATATGTCTGCCAGGGCAGGGAATGCTCTTCTCAAGATGCCATGCAGATAGACTCTGCCTAGGAGGGTGTCTGCATCTGGCAGATCACTACAATCTGCCATGGCTGGTAACCTAGGAAGTGAGCTCCCCAGGAAGAGGTTGAAAGTGTTGAGAGCCACAAATAAGGCACAATTTTGGTCAATGATCTGCCTGTCTATCCTTGAGAGCCCCTCATTGTTACAAGTGTACAAGAGGTAAATACATTCCTAGTCTAACCAAATGAGAAAAATCAACGAAGAGACGGTTCAGTCCCCTCCCCACCTTTTTGTCCTTGGGGTGGGGCGAGGATCCTTAGAGGCAGTAGGTGAGCAGAAGGAAAACACAGGACCACAGTGATACTCGTGCATTTCTCTTCCTTTCCATCATGTGCACGGTGTTGTGGCCTCACTTATGGGTAGAGGTGGAAGAACAACCATAGGATCATGAGGTTCAAAACAAAAAGGGGTCTCAGGAGATGATCTTCAGAGGCAGCACGGCCCAGTGAAGCAGATTGCCCCTTGGTTCAAACCCTAGATGCACCCTTTGTTAGCTGTGTGACATCAGGCAAGTCACATAACCTCTCTGTTCCTCAGTTTCCTCGCCCACTGCAAATGGAGATGATAATACTTCCCTTTGGTGGTTGCTGTGCGAATTAAGCGATATGCAAGTTTATAGGTATTCTTACTGTCAGAGAAGGCAGTCTTAGGGCTCTGGGCTGTAACGAGTCACTTCTCATCTACAAGTGCCCCCAAGAGCTTGTGACCCAAGCTTTGTCTATATAAAGAAGAGTTCTAAGAGAAGCCACAGTATTTAAGTTTCACAAACAACTTTCCTGAATTGAAATTAGAGCTAGCTTAGTCTGTGACAATGGTTCCCTCAACCAGAAGAGAGGCCTAGCCTCCTCATTCAGCCACAGAACCTCTCCTTCAAGAAGACTTCATTCACCTCTCTGGTCCCCTTTGCCTTCTCCTTGTCGTCTATTATACCTCGTCCTCTCTGTGTGTCCTCTCAGCATTTGGCTACAGAAATCAGAAGAATAACCCAAAGCTATCCCATTCTTCCTTGTCCCAAACACCTGGCCTAGGACTGCCTCAGTTGGGGGCCCCAGAAGCCCATCATGGGAAACACAAGGTCTGGATGGCTCCCTGGCCCAGCCACCTCTAACAAGGGGGTTACAACAGATGGATTCCTCTCTGTGGCTGATTATTTTCCATGGCCCTTGGCCATGTGACCTCAGACCATGATCTTGTCAGTTCTCACAAACTAACCAGGAGTGGCTGAGTCACATGCAGAGAGGAAATCTCAGGGGGGAACGGCAAGGGCCGTGGGAGGAAGGAGAGCAAGCTGGGACCCAAAGGCCATGGGAGCCTCACCCCGCTGCTCCCCCACCTCTGAGCAGCTTTGGCCTTACATGAAGGGAAGGAGGAGGCATTGGCCCCGGGAGTCAGCTGGGCCGTAGGCAGGCTACCCTTTTGAATAAGACCTGGGGTCTCAGCCCGAGAGGACAATTGTCCCCAAGACCTCCAACCCACAGAGACTGCCTGCCGAGGCCACTCATTGAACCTCTGGTTATTGACACCCAATTCCTATTCTTAGGAGCTCTGATGCCATCATAATAAGATACAGAATAGCTGACATGTCCCCACATCTACTGCTGGCTCTGGATGTCCTGTGGGAGGTCAAGTGAGGAATACTGAAGTGAATGTTGGAGAAAGCCAGGCCAGGCCTTTGATCCCATGTTGACGGTGAGGACGTGCCGGGGATGCTATATGAAGTGTTCACATTATGTCAAACACATTGATCAAAACCGAAAATGAGGTGCCAACAAAACCTCCATGTTCTCCAATATCCTGAAATTGGGTGTTGCGTAAACAAAACCCTGAACTTCTCTGCCTAATGTGTGTGTGTGTGTGTGTGTGTGTGTGTGTTTACTTTAAATCATCTTTAGATTTCAAAGTTGTGTGTCTCCATAGCTTTTGGGTCACAAGTTACCTTAAATTCTCTGACAAGTTAATGCATTGTTAGAGTATTTCTGAGTAAGATATGCATGTGTAAACAAATCCCTTAACTATGTATATGTTTTAATTACATTCTGGGCATTCACTTGATGAAATCCTGGGGAGAAGAGTGTACATACGTGTATCCATGAATACAGCACATGTATTTTTGCATACACAAAAACACAGGGCAAAGCACGCTATTTTAAGAGTCTGAGCTCTATCTTTCAACAAAGTTTAGCTGCTTTCCCTTTGCAAATGCATTTAATTTTATCTGGAAACTTTTTGACGTTAGAAATAGAACAACTGTAGTTTCTCATTATGTTTGCTGCCAGAATCCATGCTTGGTTGCTCAACTAAAGACCTTATATTGCTAATTACTACCACATGCCCATATCCCAAGCGAAAGAAAACTTATTGATTCTGACAGCCCATTCTCTCAACGCTGAATTCCAAATGAAAACTCAAATTTTGGCCAAACATAACATTTCATCAATCTTGTTCTACTGACTGGAAAAACAACATCAAACAAAGGGTGCTAATGGCCCTTTATTACTGTTCCTTTCCCAAGCTTATATTTTCTGATGAAAGATCTAAGTGACCAAAGGGCTTCTTTAAACTACTTAGTAATTAGCTTTTGAACCAGGAAACAATGCGTAAAGTAAAGTGAACGGTCCCAGTGTTGATGACAGGACCGACTCTCTGTCCTCAGGGTCGGGGGACATCAGAGACCGAAAGAGAACATTAAAAGCAAAGTGTGTATTTTCCTAAAGGGAGAAGAAAAAAAGAGACAGAGAAAACACCAGGCTAAAAGCCGGTGGTAAAAGATGACAGAGATGGAGACAGAACAAAAGCTGCGGGAGTCTGTGATCTGAAGTCATCAGCACTCGGGGGTTTGAGTGGAGGTGCCAGGGCAAAAGGGGTGGGTGAGTGACTGCTGGTCTCAGTCCTCATCTGGGTTGCCCACCAACAAAAGCCACCCGCCACCAGGCCCACCCGCACCGGACTAGGGAAACTAGAGGGAAAAAAAATTTTACCTGGAGAGAGAGTCAAGAAGTATTTTCAGCATAGACTTGGGGGCAATTGACTTTATTGGCTTCTTCAGGGGCAGTGACAAGGAAATGCTGGCCGAGGTAGTGGGGTGGGAGGAATAAAGAGAGACCATGCCCTCAGAATGCCTTCTGCTTTATGGCGACCTGTTCACACCTTAAAGGCAAAATGGACAGAGGAGCTGTTTTTCTCTTGGCAATGGAATAAATGACCAATGGGAATCTCTGGACTTATCTGGCCTTTTGGATCCAACCAATGGCCCAGAAATCAGAACAGCTTGGTTCTAATCTCATCCAGGGTTGTTAAGATAATAGGGAGAGGAGGGCTCCATTAGAGGAAAGGTGGAGGAACGTGCTGCCTCTACAGACGAGACGCCAACTGGCCTCCTCTCGCTCACTGTCCTTTGTTCCTTTGAAAGGAAACTGGTGTCCTGTGGGCAGTTCAAGAAAATGAGTCTTTTTATTTTCCACCTCTTCATTTTCTGAAGGAAGGACAGGACACCTGAGCTCAGGATGCACTGGAATCACCGACAGGAGATGAGGTTTGCTCCATCCAACATGATTACTGGGCCCAGAGGAGATGGGGGTGGAGGATGGGGAAGGGCAATGCTATAGTTTTATTTTCTCTTAAAAAGCAAAATAGGCTATTCAAGAGTTCACCTGAAAATGTACTGGGGGAGGGGGACCTAGTTATGTGATAGGAGCTTCTATGACCAGGAAGGGGCCTGAGTGATGAAAATATTCTCATCTTCATCTGCATGGTAATTACTGGGTGTGTACATAGGTACAAATCCCTTGAGCTGTACTTTAAAGCTATATACCTCTTACTTTGTGGAAATTAAAACAAAAACCCAGAAACAACAAAAACAAGGCTGAGTGCCCAAGAAAAAGTTAAAAAAAAAAAAAAAAAAGTAAAGAATGGTTGCCACCAGCCCCGCCTCTCCAGAGGCCTTCTCCTCCCAAGACAGTGCTCTGGCAGAAGACAGAGATGGTAAGGCCCTGACATTTACTTAGGAGTCAAATTTCAGGTTGATAACGAACCCAGACACTGGTATTGATATCAATAAAACGATCTGAACACAAACTGAAATAGTCCCCAAGAAGAAAGGACTGATGTATGGGAAGTCAAACAAAAGACCATCAGGAATAGCATGTGGTACCCTAACATACCATAAATGTAATATGTCTTGCCCAGAAGGAATTTCAGCTGAGTAATGAGTCCCTTTGAGGACACGTTTGGTGCCTCCTGGCTAAAGAGAATTGGTTTCCTGGCTGCCACGATGCCTTTACAGCAGGCAAGGTGACCTTTTTCTTGCCCTCCCTGAGACTTCCCCGCTGGAGTATGATCCCATGTTATTGCTGCACGAAAACAACCCCAGAGGATGGCATCACGTTAGTCTGGGGCACCAGAATGTAATCACTAAGCCAGTTGAATGAGCTTGGTTTACTTGGTAGGGATTAGAACAGAAGATACAGGCCCAGTTACCTACAACCCGTTCCAGGAGAAACACAGTGGGTCTCTCAGAAAGACGGGTGGGGAAGAAAGGCACGAACGGGTGGGCACAGGTCTGGATAGTCAGTCCACAGGTGACGTCACACCCCACACAGAATGTGGCCCTTCCCTCACAGAAGCACCTGGGTAGGAGGAGGGAGGGGCGGGATTCAGGTGTCACCGCCATAGGGGCTCTTGAAAGTCACTCAACCACATCTTTTCTGATGTAACTGACTTACTTTCTGCCTCCATGTTTGTTAAAAGTCCCGCCGAATTTATTCCGATTCAGGATGAGAGCAGCAATTTCGGGCACGTAGCGGGCAAACATTGCCTACATGCATGAAACAAAGAAACAAGAGCCAAAAAAAAAATGGCATGCAGAGAGGATTCTACCGCAGCAGAGGCAGCAAAACCTCTTGGCATACTTACTTTCTTCCACTAACCGCACTATAGGAGCCCCCGTATTTCTTGCGGTTTCCTATTAATTCTATGATTTCAGGGACGTAGCTGGCAAACATGGCCTGAGGAGAAGACAGGAGACAGAAGAGAGACTGAAAAGACAGGCCAAAGAAAGGGGGTGACCTTTTCAGAGGGGGGGGGTCGGAACACTAATATCCGAAAACACAAAGGGGTTAGAACTGCAAAGGTATATACCACTGTGGTGGGTTGTAAAAATAAAGGCACAAAAAGGGCAAGCTCCTGAAAATACACAGGACAAAACAAACATTAACCAACCCGGACAACTAAAAAAAATAAATAAAAAAATAAAAAAATCGCAGTCGAGAAAAATACAAAAGAGACAGGAATAAATAAGTTGACATCTAGCACTTCTTGCTAAAGGAAAGTCAGTAAAGGGGGTGCATGCTGGTGAAATCACACACACACACACACGCACACACACACACAACTGCAAGAGAAGACTTTCTTTCTAGCTAAAATTCACAGGAGAATCAATGCCTTTAGGAGTGATGAAAGACAATAAACATCAAAATAAGATTAAAATAATATAAACTTATCCAGTAAAAAAAAAAAATCACTAAAAAGCACAAAAGGTAAATTTAGGAAATCATGTGGGGGGGTGGAGAAGAAAGGAGAAACACAAAACTGCCATGTTTTGCCCAACAAACATTGTGCTTGTGGCTGGATAAGTGGGTCTCGTTACCTACAGGGACCTCCCTGATGCTGAGGAAATGCTTGTGTTAGCTTACACACGCACATGTACATTTAATATACATTTTTTAAATGTATATATGTCGTATGCATACAGAACAGAGAGATGTATATGCATAGTACAAATGTATGTGCCGTGGACACATGTGAAAGCTGTGTGTGAAGTAGGATTCTAATCACTTACCACATAACAGTGCAAACATCTAAACTTCACCTAAGTTACTTTGAAAGACAAAATGCAGCAACCCCCAACATGCTGCCAGAAATCCCCCTTTCAAAAATTACATCCTAACTGACTGTTATGACCTGCAAAGACCAGAAAAGCAAAGAGCAGAACCTTCTGACTTACAAAGGGGGAGGGAAAATATCCCATGTGTCGCTGCATAATGGAGTTGGTTGGTTCTTTACAAAACCACCCTCGGCTCACCTAATGATGTCCACCTGCATGAGACCAGTAGGCTTTGCATCCTCTGCGGGGACCCTACTCTCTGGGGCAGGCCCCGGCCACAGTGTTTGTTGGAAGTTAGGAGAGGATCGTGAAGGATGTGGGGGAGCTCTTGAAACCGCAAACTGTCTACCGAGTATCTATAGCATCTACTGGGTCAGGTGACAGCAACTGTCCTTGCAGAGGGTATCAGCTACTGAATCATATTACTAAAGAACAGACACTCTCACTTAATAAGTGAGCATCACTTTCTTAAGACAATTAGGTTTCCTCCTAGTGAAAAGGCTGACCCTGACAAGGGCAGTGTGCCTGGGTCTCTGGGGAACAAGTCTCATATACCAAAGAAATATGCAGTAAAGCCACCATTGCATTTGGATGTACTCGGTCTGATTGTAACACTAAGGCAATCACTTGCTTGCAATGAAGAAACAGAGTCAAAATACAAAGCTTTAAAGAAATGGATAATGGAAAATATTAATGACCATAAAAATCAACATCATAATAAAGAGCTTTTACCAGTCCCCCGAGGATGAAGAAGACCATGAAGAGGCGCCCAAGTGTGGTTTTTGCGTAAACATCCCCATAGCCAACAGTGGACATTGTGACCATGAGTAAATAGACGCATTCCCAATACGTAAGAGCCTGGTTGTTTTGGAAATTTTCCCATGGGTCCCCTGAATTCTCCACCTAAAGCAAGGGGACAGGGAAGAAAAAGGATGACATTATATACATATGATAAACCAGGGACACAAAAACTCCAGCGGGCTGCTTCCGGATACACGGCCACCTCAACACAAGGTGTCTGCTGCCCGGGTAAGTTCTGTAGTGATGACTCAGAATCCAGCTTCCCATCCCCCTACTGCCCCACTCCCCCACCCCAGACAGGTAACAGAGAAAAGTGGAGAGGCTGTAACAGAAACATATCTTCCTAGCTGATTGGGACAAAGAGGGGAAGAAACAAAGGTAAATATCCCTAGGTTTTCTTCTCATTGTTAAAGATTTGAAGCCAGCTGAATTTTAAGGCAGTGCCCCTGGCTACGTTTTACAGTATCCTCTTCAAGGGAAGAGCCAGAGAGCCCTGCCCTGACCTTTCTCTGTGAGTTCCTGCTCAGTCTCGGAGGGCCTGGCTCATGCACTCCCAAAGAAATTCTAAACTCTCCCACAAAGGGCCTCGTCCTTTCATCATTCTGACCAAGGCGATTGCCCGGTGGGCCTCCCTCATGCAGATCTTACACCCGGACCCCAAACAGCATCTCTCGGAGTCTGACTTCGCTCTCCTGACTTTGCAGAATGTCAGGGATGGCTCTACCCTGCAAACGGCAGGAATTTCCCTGAGAGCAAGAAAATCGAGCTCATGACAACAACTTGCTTTTGTGCAACTCGTCAGACCAAGGGTCAGCAAGCTTTTTCCGTAAAGGAAAAGATAGTAAACATTTTCAGTTCTGCACAACACAGTTTGTGATCTCTGTAGCAACAACTCAACTCTGCAGAAGGTGAATCAGCCAGAAGCAATACTTACACCAAAGGGGCGTGGATGAATTGGGAGCCCTTTGGCCCCAGGGGTGCAGGCTGCCCATCTCTGCTTTAGACTTTACAAAACACTTCCCATCGAATTTGATCCACCAACAAGTTGTGAGGTAGGCAAGAGAGATAATTCGGGAGAGAGGGAGATGGGTGGGCTGGGCCTCCAGGTCTACCCCAGATCCCAACCCTGCAATATACGGTGCCAGTGTTCTACCAGCACAGCCCCTGTGGGCAGTGAGCCTCCAGGCCTCCAATCCCCCAGGCCTCCCGCTCTTCCTCTGCAGAAAGGGTCCAGAACTTAGCCTCTTTCACACATGACTTCTTGATCCCACGTGCCATTTTCGTGGAGGTTTCCTGGTGAAGCAGAAGCGACTTCACAAGATAGTAAGGTGAGCTCACTGGCCTACCAAAGACCACATTTGTGATTGGGGTGATTACCTACTAAGAGTGATTTCAGCCAAGAATTCCATCAACACAAAGGGGTGGGTGGGGAGCCATCAGATCTAGTAGTCGAGTGAGAGCCCCGGCTTCCATGCCAGGCTGCCTTCCTCTGCATGGTAATTATATAAACCCCAGTGATGTTAGGTAACTAAATGCACCCTTCCCCTCACTTAACGCAGATAGAGGCTTTCCTCAGCAAGGGAAAGGCAATTTTACTCAAATCTTCAGAATTAGATGAGGCTCCTTCCAGTTTTAACAGTTTGTGTTTGTATGAAACATGCTTCCAACAAAAGCTGTGTTCCCTAAAAGCAGGAATAAAAGTCGGCCTCCAGGAGGTGAGAATAGCTTGACTTAATAATATAAGCCTTTCAAAGAGTCATTAATTTAAAAGAATTAACATTTTTGAGATACAAAATAACTTGACAAGCAATCAGGCAAAAGAATCGAAGGTAGCTTTTTGTAAGGGGGAAGTGGAGGGAAATTAAGGGATCTGAATTTGTTGTTCATTAAGAGATGTGGGTCAAACTTTCAACCTTGTCACCAACACATTTTCAAGTGTTGGCTGAGGAAGCACTGCCATCTTGTGGCTGCCTGGAGTTACTGCAAACAGAATGAAAAATCCCCCAACCAGGTGAGCCGAAAAATGAAGGTTAATGGAGCGAACATCATTCACCATTCGGAATTAGTTTGGGGTATAGGGTTGGACACCCAGACAATTGTGCAGTTGCCTCTCCTTCTCTTACATTCTTCAGCTAGGCTGAAGTTTCTCTTCAGGGAGAAAAATTTCAGGTAATAAAATGACGCAGGGGGGATACCTGTTGCAGAAAAGCCAGAGCTGAAGCATCTTCAAGGATACTCACCAAATGGATGAACCCAGCTGCTGTTAGCCATGTGCTGATAAATATGGAGAGCAGATTCACCAGCTTGATGGAATTACTGTGCAAAAGAGACAATAAGCAAAATCCCCAAGTTACAAAAAAAAGACCATGCTGGGGCTGCCTTCCAGAGTGACAGCAATCTTTAGGGGACAGGCAGCCCAGCTTCACTCTCCAGCGTTTCCTCCATCATAAAGAAATGTCCCAGAAGACAGCATCAGTAGCTAGGTAGGGCCAGAGCCTACAGAAAAATGACATCTGGGCCACTAAAAGTGACCCCTAAATTAACCCTTCCGTTGGGTTTAAATTTTTTTAATTAAATTTTATTTTGAACATTTTTATATCTATAGAAATATGGAAAGAAAAGTATAATAAACACTTACATGCCCTTCATCTAGATTGATCAATTAACAGTTTTGTACATTTGTTTTGTCTCTAGGAGCACCTGGGTGGCTCAGTCAGTTAAGCATCCAACTTTGATCGTGGCTCAGGTCACGATCTCACGGTTTGTGACTTCAAGTCCCATGTCAGGCTCCGTGCTGACAGCACGGAGCCTGCTTGGGATTCTCTCTCTCCCTCCCTCTCTCTCTCAAAATAAATAAACTTTAAAAAAAAATAAGGAGGGGCACCTGGGTGGCTCAGTCGGTTAAGCATCTGACCTCAGCTCAGGGCATGATCTCACGGTTTGTGGGTTCAAGCCTTGCATTGGACTCTATGCTGGCAGTGCAGGGCCTGCTTGGAATTCTCTCTCCTTCTCTCCCTCTGTTCCTCCCCAAATTGCACTCTTCTCTCTCTCTCTCTCTCTCAAAATAAATACATATTTAAAAAAATAAATTAAAATTAAAAAACATAAGGAAACCGTGCAACACAGCCACACTACAGCTGTCATACCTAAAATAATTCACATGAATCCAGGAACGTCATCTAAAATGCACTCTTTATTTGAATTTCTCCAGTTGCCCTGAAATTGTTTATTGATGCTTTCATTTTTTCACCCTGATACAGGAACTAACCAAGATTCAGGGACGGCCTTTGGTTATTATGTTGCTTTCTGTATTCCAGGGGTCTTGAAAGTTTTTCTATAAAGGGGCAGGTGGTAAATATTTTAGGCTTTGTGGGTCACAGCATCTCTGTGGCAACTCTTCTACTCTGCTGCTGTTGCATAGAAGCAGGAGAACGAATGTGTCTGTGTTCCAACAGAACTTTATTTACCAAAACAGGCAGTGAGCTGGATTAGCCCTTGGCCTATATCGTTTGCCAATCCCTGCTTTGTTCTCCTTTAATCTACAACCCCCCCCCCCCCCCGCCCAACTCTTTCTGTTTGTTTTCAAAGACATTTAATTTTCTTTACACTCAGGTCAGCTGCCTTATTTATGTCCCATATTCTGATTTGTCTAATCGTTCCCCCATGACAAGATTCTGTTTATATGCTTCTGTTAAGAGTATCTACCTGGGATGGCATCACATGAGAAAATCTCAACTCAATTACACTAGGCCCAGTCATTTGGTTAAGGTGGGAACATCAAATCTTGCCACGAAGAAGAGCCCACTTCCTTGTAATTAATATGTCATCTGTGCAGCAAGAATCTGGGACTATATGAACATCCTATTCTCTAAAAACCTCATGCTGAATAATTTCAGCATCCATCAGTGTTCCCTGAGTGGATCATTTGGGACTCACTACATTTTAAGCATCCTGAAAGCACAGGCCTTGTCTGTCTGGATCGTGGGAACATGAGTCCCTGGCACATAATAGGGCCTCTATGCATAAGTACTGAATGAACTGGTCCCTTCCTCTGCACTCTCCATACTTAGCTTCACCAGGCTCACTCCCACTGGAGTACAGCTCCTTGAACGCTGTCATCAGCAGGTCATTTCTCTGTCCAAAGACTCCCTGTTGGCTAAATGTTATTATGTCCAAACTCCTTCCATCCTCAACACTGGCTAAAGTTGCAGGCTTAACCACCACCCTCTTCTACATAAACTCTTGAAACTTCTGTAGCAGCCAAACCCGGGTACTACGTCTTTGTTTATGCTACTACCATAGATGGTCCTTCCCATCGATACAAATATTTCCCTTTCTTCAGAGCCTGGTTCAATCCCCATGTCCTCATTAATGTGGTCCCCCCACCTGCAATACAAGGTGACTCCTCATGGCTCTTACTTTCAGGCACTCGTTGGTAATCGATCCCAAGTGTCTTAAGACATCTTCTGTAATGTGGTTTGGATTGCTTTTGTCTCATGTTCCTAACTGCATCTTGCAGAAACAAAGTCTATCTTCTGCCTCTTTCAGTCTCCCTATAGTGGCTGAACGCCACCCACAGGGTAGTTCAGCCCATTATCCTTGACAGATTGTTTTCTGCCCTCTCCCATCTCTTCCTCACGGGGATCCGATGATGTAAATCCTGAGAGTTTAAGATCACAGTTAACAGTAATGGCTTACACTTCTTTGGTTCCTTTATGGTGCTTACCATTAGCTCACTGTTCTAAGTGCTTTGAGTGTATTAACTCCTCTACTTTTCACAATGACTCTGTGAAGTCATCCAAACCCAAGCTCACATGGTGAGCACCAGAGTTGGGATTTGAGCTGGGGCAGCTTGGCTGCTGAGTCTGCCCTCTTGGCCGCTACACAGTCACAGCCTGGCATCTGTCAGAAAGTCTTCCTTGATTGCTAAAGCAAAGCTGTGTCTCCCCCCAAGCTCTATGCATAGGATAGGAGAAGGTCAGAGATAGCTGCTCCATGGAGGAGAGAGACTATGTAGACATATTGATTAACCTCTTGAACTGCCACAAAAGAGAATGGAAAGGAAAAATTCTGATAACTACATCTACACTGGGGTCACCATGTAGAGGAAGGCGGGGTGGGCTGCAGTCCAAGGTAGCACAGGGGTTGAAGGAGAAGCCCCTCAGTGGAGGTCAGATCAGTGGCTCTAGGACAGGCACGAGACAAGGGTCCAGTTTGCCTTTTTCTTCAATCTTCTTTTCTTTAAGTAACTGAGCAGAGGAACCCATGGTCTTAGTTTCCTAGAGTTGGTTCTAACAGTTCAAGGAAAGAATAACCAAATATTTTTAATTTTGTTTGATACTGATCTCTTGAAATGTGTGGAATGACTCCTTTCTGGTTCAAAAACAGAAAAAACAATACAAACGTCTACTCTGTCATTCTTGGTCATTTCTAGAGTTGCCAGATTACGAGAATTGCCTATAAAAATTGCCAATATTTATTGAATCCCTATTATGTGCTATGCACTTTGTTGGGTTCTTTATTTTCTTCAGATTTTTACCATTTACCTTTTGATATAGGTATGATCACTGTCCTCACTAACCAAATAAACTGAGGCTTAGTGTACTTAAGCAGCTTGCCTGAGAAGACATGGTCGGAACATGTAAGCGGTGGAGTTAATAGTCTAACCAGGCCTGTCTGATCCAAATCCTATTTAACGCGGTAATTCGGAGAAGCAGTACACAGCTGTTTTTATTGTTCTTTGTTTTGTCCCATATCTCTTCCTCAAGGACAGCCCAGTCCTCAGCCTCTAGCGCTCAAAGGTTCCCACCTCTCCCTCTACCTGGGTGGCCTGAGCCACACTGGCTGATGGAGGAGCTCCCGGCTCTAAAGGGCTCCGAAGTAAGGCCTATCAGAGGCATGTCTCAGAAACTGAGCAGGATAAAAATAATCTTTTTCCTTCTGAGATTTGGGTGCAGAAAATATTAAGTCTGGAGCTCTAGAAGGCCATCTGCCCTGGAGAAACTCTGTCTGAGAATGTAACCTAAAAGAAATAAAGAGAGAGGCAGAATCCTGATGAGAGAATCTGAACCCCTGGATCCACACATGCTCAATTCTCTCTTGAATCCCAGTCATTACTAAGGCTGGTTCAAAGTAGACTCTGTCACTTGCAATTAAAGCCATCTGCCTACAACAGAAGGGATTGGTAGCCAAAGAGCACGTGGGCGTGAAGCCTATATGAATGAATGAATGAATGAATGAATGAATAAAATTAAAAAAAACAAAAACATAGATATAAGGCATCCACCCAACGAGCCACTGGGGAAAGCAACTCTGGCAATCAGTGAACTGAACATTGTTGTGGCTGAAACACCATTATGTCTTGTTCCCAACTAGTTTCTTAACGGGAAACCAAACTAGAGCAAAACCCCCTGTCTCTACCTTGTGAGTCCTCCAAGGTGTGAGCTAACATTGGAGCATGAGAAGCAGTTGAGTAACAGGTAGCCAGTAGCAAAGGGAGAGATCTCAGAAAAGCGTGTATAAATAGTCCTCGATTTAACAATGGTTCAACTTAACGACTTTTTGACTTTACAATGGTGTGAAAGCCATCTGCATTCAGTAGAAACTAGATTTTGAGTTTTGGTCCTTTCCTGGGCTAGCAATATGCCGCATGATTTCTCTCATGATTCTGGGTAGTGACAGCGAGATGCAGCCCCTAGTCAGACACGCGATCACAAGAGCAAACAATCGATACACAGCCATTTTGTTTTTCACTTCCGGGACAGTATTCAGTAAATTACATGAGCTATTCAGCACTTTAATATAAAATGGGCTTTGTGTTAGATCATTTTGTCCAGGTGTAGGCTAATTTAAGCGTTCTGAGCACATTTAAGGTGAGGCTAGGCTAAGCTCTGTGTGAGAGGTTAGGAGTATTAAATGCATTTTTGACTTATAGTGAGTTTATCTGGCCATAATCCCATCATAAGTCAAGGAAAATGTGTAGTGTTCATTTTCTCAAAGGGTAATTAAATACCAAGTTGATTCACTTACAAACTTCCAGATCCTTGGAACCTGAACAAAGCAGTGTCCCACCAACCACCATGTGGAACGCTCTTGAGATATTAAAACTATTGCAGCCTTTGAGCCTCTTGGTGCTTTGGAAAAACAACCTAAATATGGTGATTACTAATTTCTAAATAATTGTCACAATGATATTAATAGTGCTTAAGGGAGTTCTTGCTGTGCGTGGAGTTCATCATTGATGATGAAAGACTCTATTCAGTGCCGAAATCTGATTATTTTATGGCATTATCATCATTACAGATCACTAGTATTAGGAATTTGCTTTCCAAATTAAACTATACAACCAGGTAATTATCTAAAAGCTCTGTGAAAAAGATGCAAAATTAACTCTTGGTGCACTTACTGCATATTCTGAAATTTGAACCTCACCAGGTTGCACAGGGCTCCGTGGGAAGAAGCATGGGGTAGCAGGGCCAAGTTTGTGCACTCTGCATGGCAAAAGGGGGCCACTGGAAATAAGCATAGGTTTTTGGCCAAAGCCATGGGTCTGAGCCAAACACAAACTTCCCAATGGCGAGAATGACTGGAACCATTCGGATTCAAGCCCCTTTCCCATGCCTTGAGGGAGGGGACTATGACCTTATGAGAACCTAACTCATAAAGAAAATCATTTCTATGTTGTCCATTTTCATTGCTGCCTCCCCAACTCATGAGTTCTCCATAGCCATTGGAGAAATTTACATTACTGGATACAGTGAATTTTCCAAGGGCAGGCACAGATATCTTTCTGTTCCTATAGATCAGAGACCTTTCCAGGACCCCATAGATACTGGAAGAGAGAAAGTCTTTCTCTTTGTGAAAGTATAGCTATAAACCCAGAGCTAACACGAGCCATCTTTGCCCTCAGTGTATTTAACAAGACATGTTTTGGTTAACACTAAAAACGTCATCCACTTTCTACAAAGAAGGGCAAATCTGTCCCTGTTCAGCTTGTCCACTATTTTCCTCCGTTCTGGCTAAAGTTACAGCCAGGTGTCAATGGGTTTATTTTGTTTTATTATTATCTTTGCCAGACAGATGTAAGATATCCACCCCTGAAAAGTCACTTGGGCTATACTCCTTTGAGATGAATATTCTGAACTCTAAGCAAAATCAGGTTCCGGCAATTCTTCCCCTTTAAGTAATCTCTCTGCCCCTCTGCCTGCTCTCCACCCCAACTTGCCCTGCCTAAGGCCATTTCCTGATACCACTCGCCTGGACAACTGCCTTGACTGGTCTAATGCTCTACAGTCTTAGATGCTTCAAACCCATCAAACAATTGGTGGACTAGTAGATCTTTCTAAAATGTAAATCTGACCACATTCCTCTCCTACTTAAACCCTTCAGCAATTCCCTCTTGCTCTCCAAGTTAAATCCATGACACCTGAGAGCCCTCACAATGTGGCCTCCACCTGCACAAGCCCTTGCAGTCTCCATAGGGAATACTCTTTTTTTTTTAAGAACCTAACCTTGGAAGTTCGTAAGGGTTGGGGAAGTTTTACTTTATCCTTTATGCTTTTCTACGTTGTTGAAATGTTTACAATGAGCTATAGTCTGCTTTGATAATTAGTAAAGCCGTTGACACTTAAAACAAATTGTTGGGATGACCCATGTTTTTATCATCAGCCTGTACACACGAAATGAGATCAGAATGACAGCCTTTAAAACAGAGATGCTTATTTTGCTCTGAGTGTAGAATAAGTCTGATCTCATCTGGGAGTTTGTTCGCCAGTTTTCAGAGCCACTGAGGCACCGCCAAAGCTCAGACGATGACATGGAGGGGAACCTGTCCCCTTCAAGATGCCATTTTCCAGAGAAGGAGCACATTAGGACCCTCTTTTGGCTGGTAGTTGGCAGGAATGGCCCTGATGCTGTCCCATAACTGTGAACTGTTTCTTTCTTCTGTGTTTTCTCTGTCATCCTGTTCACTCTGCTGCCCTCTTAATTGTCTCTCCCTCCCTCCCTCCCTCCCTCCCTCCCTCTCTCTCTCTCTCTCCCCAATATACTTCCCTGCTCTGTTTCTTCCAGCTCTTTGCCAAGCAAGGCAACCAAAGGACAGAAAATGAAGCTGCAATTTCAAATCATTATTTCAAATCACATTTGCAATATCTCTATGCCTACCTAATGCCACAGATTGGTAAGGACTGGCCACCCAAGGAAACCAGACAAAATCTCCTTGAAGATGATTACAGGGCTGCCCCCACCCTTCTGGAAGGTCACCATGAACACAGCAGAGTACAGAGGAGTCACCAGAAAAATCGCTCTGCGTCCAAAGCCCTATAAAAACCAAGCCTTCCCTTTCTCTGAATCAGAGCCTTTGGGATCTGGGCTTGGGGTGTGCAGAAGGAAAGAGCTGAGATTAACCAGGCACCTGAGGAGAGAATAGGCTCAAAGAGCTGGTCTAAAGCCTCTGGAGTTCTTATAAATTAAGTCAAGTTTTCTTCTGTGCCTGGGGTCTGGCCTTTACCTGCTCTCCTATAATGTCATTTTTGTTTTCCCACCACAGAACCCCTAGTCTCCAGGAGCACCAGACTATTCAAAGCACCCCCAAGGGCCATGTTCTCTCACCCATGTGCTTTTGCAGCTTCTATGATTGGATGATGCCCAAGCCCACCCCTGCCTGGATGACATCTAGTTTTCTAGGAAGCTTACCTAAGACCTTTTCTTGAAAAGAGCCTTGACTGCCCCACATTCATGTCAAGCCTGGTTTCATTCCTCTCCTCCATGCCTCGCCGCCCCCAACTCCCACCCCTGGATATACCTGTGACCCAGTACCACCACACCACAGGTCCAGCTGGCTCTTCCCTCCTCATGCACTCTTTGATAGCAGGACGCTACCCTGGCACCCATCTCACTGCTGGTACGAATAGATGGTCAGTTCAGGCTTGGTGAATTAACTCAGTCACCCACCTAAGCAACAGGAACAGGGACAATCCAAGGGGGGGGTGATGAAAACCCACTCTACCATAGAAAGAGCTTAACTGAGTGGGAAGTAGGATGATGGGGAGATGCTGTTTGGGGCTCAAGATAGCAGACACCTGGCATCCTGCCATCCCATGAGTCTTCCCTAAGGCCACTCTCTCCTGATTTATAGTCACCTCTGTCCCTTGCTGGCTGCTTCAGCTCTTTCCCCTGTGCCTTGGGAGAATGAACCTCACCCATACTTGTGGCCTTCTTGGTGGATTGTGCACCACAGACATTAGTGCTATTTCCTGCACCTAAAGGAAAAGAATCTTCTCCAAGGATTGGAAAATCGGTGGGTCTCTTGATAAAGGTCCAGAAAAAGATATTTTATTCACATGGCTTAACATTCTCCCAAGTCCAAAAAGGATCCATGTGGAATGCAAGAAAAATGAGAACACAGTTCTCGCCATGTTATTCCTTGGAGTAATGGCACATTCTTAAAACACTGGTGTCAGAGAGTTAAAACCCCCTAATTTATGATGTAAACATGAAACAGGGAACGAGGGGCACTATACCATGTTAGAGAGTGTGGTTAACTCCACATGACACATTCCGCACTAGAAAAAAAACAAGTGTCTCTTAAATCAGTCCCTGTGCTTGGCACTGGGTATGCACCAATTCTACCCTAAAAAATATAGCAGAACAATTATGACATAGGTAAGCATTGAAGATTGCTGGCTTATGGATAATCTTAATTTCAAAAGTAGTATGAGTTCATTGCACAGAAGAGCCATAAAAAGGTAGAAACGAGGGTTACTGTCACTCAGAAGAAATAGGAAGAATAACAATATTCATTCTATATTAATAATATTACATAGTATTAAGTGCAACATCAACAAACTCTGACCCCAGGGTAATGAAGGTGCAGAGTAGGGGGACACACTATAGAGGGCTTCTATTACGTTAGATGTTCATTTGCTTTTTAACTTGGCTAACACAAAGAGAATTTGTCCCACATGCACACAGATGAATAGTTAGCAAGGAAAAACCAATTTAGAATTAAAACAAACCAAAATAAACAAACAAAAAGCACTAACCCCAAAGAGGGAAGTCAACAGCCCATCACATTTGTTGGATACGACAGGTTTGGGAAGCTGAGTCCCAGCCTCAGTTACTGGGAAAACAATGCCAAATCCAAGGGCCCTCCCCCACCCCAAATTCAGGTATATTAATTATAAATCACAAAATCCAGAAGCATCCTGTTTTTAATCATTTATCAAACACATCAACCTAAGAGGAAATGGAACATTAGGAGTGAGCTTCTTAAAGTGTAATTTCCTATAAGAGAAATTTATGGCCTGTACTTATTCTCCATTAGAGTACGTCTAACCTCTTTTATTAGTTTATTCATCAAGGCAGCCTGGTCTCAGACCAGCTCTGCAAACCCACAGGTCATCAGGAAAGGCATCTCTGGGGGATTTTTCCTCCTGCTCCCGTAGTGTTTTCCAGATCATAACACAGTTAACAGAAGCAGTCACAGTACATTCGGCAGAAGGTTTTTAGGTATTCCCCAAAAGGCAATTCACAAAGCAAGCCCCAGGGACTACACTGGCAAGAAAGTGAACATCTAAAATGTACTTTGAAATGAAATGATTTTCTGTTTGCCATATGAGGTTTGTGATTGCCTCTCCAAGAGCACTGCTTCCATTGCTTTTGGGTTTAGGTTCAATTTCTTATTTAGTGATGTAATAAAGGGGCGATTCAGAACCTAGGAGCAAGGACTTCCCAATCAATGAGCTGCTCGATCCCTCATCCACTGTACACCATCTCTCCAGGATGCTGTGGCTGATTTCCAAGCAACCCACACAGTCCCCCCAAAACTATCTACTTCTCCACATGCATGGCTGTTTCTCTTCTTACCAGACAGTTCCCAGCCCTGCAGAAGAGAGCAGTTCAAACCCCACCCCAGGCTTTCTCCAGATCTCTGTTAGATCGCTTCTTCTGAGAATAACAGAACTCTAACTTTATAGTGATGAACAAAAACACCTGCTATTTATAATTTGGCCTTGGGAACCAGAACGAAGAAAAAAATATGAATAAGAACATCTTACCTTGTTTTAAGGATATTCAGAAACTGCAAAATTTCTGAAAACTGTATCAGTCTGAGAGCTCTTAAAAATCTCAAACCTGGAAAGAGAAATGAAACAGAGACACATTATTCTCACCGTGTGGTTTTAATGTTCACACTCTGCCGTTTGATCTACAGCTGCCAGGGTTGAAGGGATATGAAGTTTTTGCAGGAGATTAAACCAACCGGTACCTTGGACATGGTCCTTCATTCTGATTCTTGACTTTTATCTCAGCTGGTAAACTTTCTCATTAAAGGAGGCCTGTTTTGAGCCCCTGTAGAAGAAGGTCTGGTGGGGAGAGCCCAGTTTAATGAGGCCTCTCTTTTGTCCATCTTGGATTTAAAGCACTATTTCTAGTTACCTACTGGTCTGAGAGGATTTTTGGCTCTGAAAAATACCAGGAATAGCACAGGGTAACCCTTGTGCTAGGAGCAGATTAGGAACAAATCTGATAATCTTATGTCTTTGATGGATTTTTTTTTTAAACTTTATCTTCAGTCCTGATAAAATGAAGAGTATAGGCCACAGCATTATCTGTTTTCTAGAAGGTTCTATATTTTTCTCCCAATCAAAAAAAAAAAAAAAAACACATCAATAAGATCTCACTCCCCATAACTTCAGGATCCAAAATGTGTATATATCCACTTTTACTAAGTATCAAGATAAATGTTTGTCCTTTCTAAATCAGTAATGAAGAGCTGCTGAACGGAAACAAAGAGGTAGATTTCCAGACAGCAGAAGAGAGATGAACACCTGAAAGGAAGATACAATCAAGGATTAAAGAAAACACAAATTATTGTTGTTTTAATAGACCAGGGTAAAATATATTTCTATTCAGATCCAATTCACGAGTTAAAAACAATCTGAGTCACTCAAAGGGCTTCATGTAAGAGAATTGCTTACATGCTTGGTCATCATATAAGAGAATTACATACAAAATACTGATTATCACAGCTTCAAGATATTTTCAATATCACACCCTTTGCTAAGGGGGTTTTCTTCTACAGATTTTCTGAAAGCCTTTTGTCAAGCAGCCCCACGTGCCAAGAGCAGTGCTAAGCAGAGAGTGGGCTAAATTATTGACAGGCTGCTCTAAGCCCGTGGGTGAGACTTTATCCTGCCTCCATACATAAGGCAGGAACTGGTGGGAAGAAGCTCCAGGGATTCACTGGAATGAATCAAGGAAAGGAGACAGACAGGAAGTCCCCCCCTCCCCATATAGCTCCACATCTGGCCCAGGTAGATTTTGCCTTGTTCAAGCATTAGGTTCCAAGGAAAAACTAACACAAAGCCCAGGAGGGAAAAAAATCCCACTGCACAAGAGGGAGAAAAGGATAATGGCTCAAAAGGGAAATTTCTCATCTAAAAAGGATTTACCTTCATGAACAGAAGATTTTCTCAAAAGACATTGGCCTTCTATGCCAAATGATATTTATATTACTCTTATTAAACCAAAAAGCACAGAGATGAGAAGGGATATTGATGAACTGAAGGCCCAGGAGCTGAAACACAGTCTTAACCAAACTGATGAAAGGTTCACTTAACACAGCTGAACACTACACTGGTTGCAGAGGACAAAACTAAGAAGTAATCCCAGAACACAGAGAACATAAGGAAAAGACAGAGAAAAAGGATAAAACTTAAGAAAATGGAAATGGAGGGGAGATCACAGAAATCCAACCTATGAATAAAACATGTTCTGAAGGGAAGTACAAACAACCTGTAGTTCATAAGTAACGGCCGAGACATAATAGAAAAGAACTTTCTAGAAAAGAAAAAAGGATTTGAGATTAAAAGGCAAAATGAATGACCAGCTCTTAGAAACCCATGCTGAGAAGTATCTGCCTTTTCTTTTCTTCAAGTTTCAAGTATTAAAATAAATTAAAAAACAAAGTGTCAGGGTGGGGAGAGGGTCACCATTAATGCCCCTAAGACCACAAGATGTAACAGTCAGTATAAATGACAATGGGGCAACACTCAGAACTTGAAGATGAGGAGAATCTGATCCAAGACTTTTATGCACAGTCTAGCACTTGTTCAACAATAAAGACAACAAAAAATGTCTTAAAAAATCCAGGATCTCAGCGGTGCCTGGGTGGCTCAGTTGATTAAACGTCCAACTTCAGCTCAGGTCATGATCTCGCGATTCATGAATTCAAGTCCCGCGTCAGACTCGGTGCTGGCAGCTCACAGCCTGAAGCCTACTTCAGATTCTGTGTCTCCCTCTGTCTCAGCCTCTCCCCTGCTCACACTCGGTCTCTCTCAAAAATAAATAAACAATTAAAAAAAAATTTAAAAATCCAGGATCCCAGAAAATACATTGTTTGTGCAAAATATTTTCAAAGTTAGCAAGCCTTATTAAATTGGAGTGAGTAGCAGAGGCTGGAAGGTGTAGTTTAAAAAAATTTTTAATGTTTATTTATATTTGAGAGAGAGAGAGAGAGAAAAACAGAGTGCAAGAGGGTCAGGGACAGAGAGAGAGGCAGATAGAATCCGAAGCAGGCTCCAGGCTCTGAGCTGTCAGCACAGAGCCCAACGTGGGGCTTAAACTCACAAACTGTGAGATCATGACCTGAGCCGAAGTTGGACACTGAACCAACTGAGTCACCCAGGCACCCCTGGAAGGTGTATTTTTAACAAACTCTACTATTGGTCCTAAGCATCCAGCCCAACCTGGATGGCTGGTTTTAGTCCAGCACCACTGGCATGCACTTGTGGGAGATGAAAAACCAAATTTAGAAACTTGAGGTAGAAAAAAACCCAGTAGCACAGAAACCAGTCAGGAAATAATGATGTTTTAGTAATTATTAGCTGCTAATGGTTTCATCCTGAAAAGCTTGTGTGTGCATGTTTGAGTATATATATATATATATATGAAACCAAAATATATATATATATATATATATATATATATGAAAACAAAAATAGGATACATATGACCCAAGCTTTGAACTGGATTTCTTTCTTTCAACTGTAGGTGATGCTATTTGTATCCTATATTATTTGTCTGTAGCTTGCCACATTTTAAAGGGACTCACAAAAATATAATAATAGAATAAAAGCTTCCCTTTTAATGGAGCTGTATGAAAACAAGGGTAGGAAAAACAGTGAATTCAGCAGCCAAAGGTCCTAGGCTCTTGCTAGAAGCAAACTGTAGATCTAGCTCTGAGCACTTTGTCAACAAAGTAAGGAATGCAACATCAGAAGATTAATGATGTCCAGAAGAGAAAAGCAAGCTGGTTCTTGGGAAAACAGGTTTTCCAGGATGGAGACAGGAGAGAACTGTCTCAGAACTGTCTCCCTGAAAAAGCGACCACCGTAGGTAATACAAGAATGGGCTGAACAACAGTGGGCTTTTATTTGACTGCCTCATGCTGGTCATTTCCATGGCATTGGCTTTCATTAATGCAAATGAACAAACAAAGTTCTATGTGGATTAAAAAAAAAAATCAGTCTACATTTTATCTTTAGGTCAAGCCAAACTGTCTGAAGAAATAGTGGTTTGAAGGACATACCCTTCAGTTCCCTAACTACTTTCTGCCCTGGACCCTGGGGGCCTATTCTCAGCATAGCAGCCAGAATGAACCTGTTAAAAAGTAAAACAGATCACACCATTCCTCTGCTCAAAATCCTCCAATATCCACATTTCACACAGAGTAAAAGTCAAAGTCCTTGAAGGGCCTAAAGCAAAGGCAACCCATTTCCTTCTGGATCTGATGTCCTCCCCCACTCCTGACATTACTCTCCCTTCAACCTGGCTGCCCTCCTCAGTGATCATCCCCGCCGGTACAGGCAAGCTCCTGTGCATGGGTCCTTCCTGGACACGCTGCTCTCTGTCTGGAGGGCTCTTCCCCACGTGGCCACGGGATTTACTCTCCCACCTCCTGGAGGTGTTTCCTTAATGCAGCCGTCTAGCAAGACCTGCCCCTGCTACTCTACCCCAAATGCAAGCCCCCTCCTTCTCCATCCCCCTAACTCTTATTCTTCATGCCCACTTTCCTTCTCTCCTCAGCACAAAGAAGTGCTAGTGTCTTACTTGCTTATGTCATTTACTTTCTGACTCCCTATGTATAGCATCAGCTCAATGAAGGGAGGAACTGCTGTCTGCTTTGCTCGTGGCTTTATTTCATAGATGTAAATTAGTACCTGGCACAAGGTGGGAGCTCAATAAATACTCAGTTGAACTGAATAAATGAATCAGACTTTTGAGAAAGAATGAGCAGACAGCTCCAGAGTACATACTCTGCATTCAGGAGTATGTACCCAGCTTCCTGAAGAAAAGAGTCATGAGCACTGAGGGCTTACCTGATGAGCTAAGGGCTGACACCCTTAGGAAATGTAAAGCAGCCTAATACAGGAAAAGCTCTTAACCAGTGGCCACTCTGCTGCACCCAGAGAGATCCTACAGAGGTACAGACAGCAACTCAATTTACATACAAGAGGCCAAGAAAAGGGAGAGGTGAGATGGGTAATGCCTAAATGGCAAACCATTTGTCTTCTTTGCTTCATGATACTGTATTCTTACTACGTGTTTCCTATGACTGAAAATCTCTGGAATAAAATGATATTCTAGGAAAATATAAAATGACTCTAACAGTTGGAAAGAAGCAAATGTGTGTGTACCGAAAAACATGAATTATGCCCCCACAAAGATCCAGATGAGTTCAAGTCAGTTCCTTTAAATATTAAGAAATAGCAAACTTCTCTATACTATATAGTCAGCTAATTAAAATGGATTGGCTTTTTAAAAAATTTTTAAAGTTTATTTATTTATTTGGAGAGAGAGAAAGAAAAGGGGAGGGCAGAGAGAGAGGGAGAGAGAGAATCCCAACCAGGCTCTGCACTGTTGGCACAGAGTCTGATATGGGGCTCGAACTTATGAACTGTGAGAACATGACCTGAGCCTAAATCAAGAGTCAGACACTCAACTGACTGAGCCACCCAGGAGCCCCTAAAATGGATTGTTCTTTCTTTTCCTGCACTCTGTATTGGTTTAGAAAGCTGGAATTACCTGGACACAGGTACTCCACACATTGGGGGAAAAAAGGCAAACTCATCACATAATGACTAACTACAAGAATCCTAAATAAAACACTATCATATCATATCTGAGACTATATTAAATTAATAACACACATGAGCTGTAGTGGGTGTTGTGAAGCACAGAGGTCTTTATTCTCCCCTGACTCCTGAAGTGGCTTCACCTAAGGTTATATCCTTGCCATGGGAGACCCCCAATGAGCAGTAAGTGTGGGGACAAAAATTCGCTGCCCTGCCCCATTTGGGATAACCCTAATGAACCATCCAGCTGCAGAGCTCTATGTGGCATTGGCTGAGGCCTCTGTTGCAACCGTACTAGAGCTGGAGTTCTCCACCCAGTCTTATTACCTTTATCTCTGGGATCATACCCTGAAGATACAAAGGTTCAACATCTTTGGGATCCAGCAAAAGCAGTTCTAAGAAGGAAGTATATAGTAATACAGGCCTATCTCAAAAACAAGAAAAATCTCAAATAAACAATCTGATCTTAAAGTCCAAAATTAGTAGAAGGAAAAAAATAATAAAGATCAGAGTGGAAACAAACAAAAAAAAAGAGACTAAGTAGAAAGATAGAAAAAAATCAATGAAACTTAGGAGCCAGTGTTTTGGAAAGATATATAAAATTGATAAACTAGTCAGACTCAGAGAGAGAGAGAGAGAGAGAGAGAGAGAGAGAGAAAAGTCAAATAAATAAAATAAAAAATGAAGAAGAGGAGGACACCTGTCTGGCTCAGTCAGAAGAGCATGAAACTCTTCATCTTGAGGTCATAAGTTTGAATCCCCCCATTGGGTATAGAGATTACTAAAAGAAAGAAATAAACTTTAAAAAAGTAAAGCATAGTTTCAAACTAATATTGCAGAAATACAAAGAATTACAAGATATTACTATGAAAAATTATATGCCAATAAATTGGACAACCTAAAAGAAATAGATAAGTCCCTAGAAACAAACAGTCTTCTAAGACTAAATAGGAAAGAAATAGAAAATTGGAATAGACTGATTACTAGAACAAAATTTAATCAGTTATCAAAAAACTCCCAACGAACAAAAGTCTAGGACCAGATGGCTTCACAGGTGACTTTTACCAAACTTTGAAAGAATAGTTAATACCTATCCTTCTCAAACTATTCCAAAAAATAGAAAAGAATGCTTCCAAATTCATTCTATGAGGTCAGCATTACTGTGATACCAAAACCAAACAAAGACAGTATAACAGAAAATAAAATTATGTACCAGTGTCCCTTGGTGCAAGCAGTCTCAACAAGGCAAAAACATACCAATATCCAAAATGAACCTAGATGCAAAAGTCCTCAAAAATATTAGCAAACCATACAAAAATGATCATTTACCATGATCAAGTGGAATTTATTCCAAGGATGATTCAATATCCACAAATCAGTCAACATGATACAGCACATTAACAAAAGGGATGACAAAAATGGTATGATCATTTCAATAGATGCAGGAAAAGCATTTTTTTTTAATTTTTTTTCAACGTTTATTCATTTTTGGGACAGAGAGAGACAGAGCATGAACGGGGGAGGGGCAGAGAGAGAGGGAGACACAGAATCGGAAACAGGCTCCAGGCTCTGAGCCATCAGCCCAGAGCCTGACGCGGGGCTCGAACTCACGGACCGCGAGATCGTGACCTGGCTGAAGTCGGACGCTTAACCGACTGCGCCACCCAGGCGCCCCGAAAAGCATTTTTTTTAAAAAATCAACATCCATTCATGATAAAAGTTCTCCACAAAGTGGGCAGAAAGGGAAATGCCTCATCATAATAAAGGCTATATATGACAAACCCACAGCTAACATGATACTCAATGGTCAAATGCTGAAAGTTTTTCCCCTAAAATCAGGAAAAAGAAAGGATGTCTACTCTCATCACTTTTATTTAACCTAGTACTGGAAGTCCTAGCCATAGCAATCAGGCAAGAAATAAAAAGTCATTGAAGTTCGTAAGGAGGAGGTAAAACTGTACTACTTGCAGATGACATAATATTTTACATAGAAGATCCTAAAGACTTCACTAAAAATCTATTAGAACTGATAAATGAATTCAGTAAAGTTACAGGATACAAAATTAATATACAGAAATCTGATGTGTTTCTATACACTACTAATGAAATAGCAGAAAGAGAAATTAATAAAATAATCTCATTTATAATTACATCAAAAAGAATACAATAGGAAAAAAATTAATCAAGGAGGTGAAAAACCTCTACTCTGAAAACTATAAGACATTGATGAAAGGCACTGAAAACAACACAAATAGATGGAAAGATATTCCATGTTCATAGATCAGAAAAATTAATGTTGTTAAAATGCCCATACTACCCAAAGCAATTTACAGATTCAATACAATCTTTATCAAATGCTAATAGTATTTTTCACAGAACTAGAACAAATCATTCTAAAATTTGTATGGAACCACAAGAGACCCCAAGTAGCTAAAGCAATCTTGAGAAAAAAGAACAAAGCTGGAGATATCACAATCCCAGATTTCAAGATATACCACAAAGTTACAGTAATAAAAACAGTATGATACCAGCACAAAAACAGACACATAGATCAATGAAACAGAATAGAGATCCCAGAAATAAACCCATGCATATCTATGGTTAATTAATCTACAACAAAGGAGATAAGAATATACAATGGGGAAAAGGCAGTCTCTTCAATAAATGGTGCTGGGAAAATTACATGCTGGGATAGCTACATGCAGAGGCATAAAACTTGACCACTTTCTTATACCTTACACAAAAATAAACTCAAAGTAGATTGAATACCTAAATATGAAACCTGAAACCATAAAACTCCTAGAAAAAAATGTAGACAGTAATCTCTTGGACATAAATTTTAGCAATATTATTCTGGATATGTCTCCTCAGACAAGGGAAACAAAAGCAAAAATAGACAATTGGGACTAGTGAAACAAAACAAACAAAAACACCAACAAAACAAAAAACCAACCTAATGAAAGGGAGAAGATATTTGCAAATGACACATCTAAAAGTGGTTGATATCCAAAATATATAAAGAACTCATATCACTCAATACAAAGAAAAGTAATCTGACTCAAAAATGAGCAGAGGACCTAAAGAGATATTTTTCCAAAGAAGACATATAGATGGCCAACAGACATATGAAAAGATGCTCAACATCACTGATCACAAGAAAATGAAAATCAAAACCACAATGAGATATCACCTCACACCTGTCAGAATGGCTAGAATTAAAAATAGAAGAAATAACAAGTATTAACAAGGGATGTGGAGAAAAGGAAACCCTCATGCATTGTTGGTGGGAATGTAAAATGGTGTAGCTACTGTGGAAAACAGTATGGAGTTTCCTCAAAAACAGAAATGCAATATGATCCAGTAATTCCATTTCTGAGTATTTACACAAAGATGAAAACGTTAACTTGAAAAGATATATTTACCCCTATGTTTACTGCAGGATTATTTACAATAGCCAAGATATGGAAGCAACCTATATATCCATTGATAAAGAAGATGTATATATACACACATACGTGCGTGCACGCGTGCGTGCGCGCGCGTACACACACACACACACACACAATGGATTACTCAGCCATCAAAAAGAATGAAATCTTGCCATTCGTGACAACATGCATGGAAGGAAAGAGTATAATGCTAAGTGAAATAAGTCAGACAGAAAAAGACAAATACCACATAATCTCACTTATGCACAGAACCTAAAAACAAAGCAAATGAACGAACAAAAATGGACTCATAAATACAGAGAAGAAACTGGCAAATGCCAAAGGAGAAGCTGGGGAGGGGATCAGAGAAATAGGTGAGGTAGATTAAGTTATAAAACAAATAAGTCACAGGGCTGAAGAGTACAGTATAATAACTTTGTATGATGACAGATAGTAACTACACTTACCATGGTGAGCATTTCAGGATGTATATAATTGTAAAATCACTATGTTGTACACCTGAAATTATATCTCAACTATACTTCAATTTTAAAAAAATACCCTGGAGATTGTATACCAGAAGAATAAGTATTCTGATAATACATGCAGGCACGTTGGTGGTACTCAATAAATGGTAATTTCATCATATGAAGCTCGAACTCATGAACAGTAAGATCATGACCTGAGCCAAAGTTAAGAGCAGGATGCTTAACTGACTGAGCTACCCAGATGCCCCAGTCGTCTACTATTCTCGATCACTTCTTTTATGCCAAAATCCTTAATTATAGTTTACACATACAACAGAAGAAAAAAGCTAAAAATAAACAGACTGGGCAGTGTGTCCACCACAATTTGTAAGCAATGGAGCCAAGTCTCAACCCAAATTTGTGTACCTGCACAAAGCCTAAGCTTGGAAACACTGCCCCGGCACAGACTTCAGCCAGTCAGTTCCAACTGCAAACATCAGTACTCAAGTAAGCACTTTCAACATGGAGATCCTCTTGCCAGAGTCTGCTAACAATGTGCCACCACTATGTAAATGGTCATCTGCCCACAACCCCACCAGATTGATACCCTGATAAAGAAAAGAAGGGAGGGAAGAAGGGAAACTAAGCCTCTGAATTTGAAGGGCCCCAAATAGGAGTTTATCACTATTTTAGTTTTCTTTTCTATGTCAACAAATGAAGTTCATTATTTTTCACATACTTATCAGTCATTGTATTTTTTCTTTAAAGTGCTTTATAGTGGCCTTTGCCACATGACCTGTGTCTTCATCTTATAAATAAATTTGGGCTTTGTTATACTGAGGACATTTTGTTCTCTAGTATCTCCCACAGTTCGTCATTCTTGTTTTAATTTTGCTTAAGGTTTTTTCTAAGTCTAAAATTTTGTTTTCTCTCTTTTCAAATTCTAAATTTGTTATATGGTCAAATACATCAATCTTTCATCATTGTTTCTTTCTTTTAATATTCAACAATGGCCACCTCCAACATAAAAACAGACTTTTTAAATGCATCCACCTTTCCTCTTTATACTTTTAGGGCAGTGGTTCTGAACCTTGGCTGTACATTTCAAACACCTGGGAAGCTTTAAGAATTACTGATACCTGTGTCCATTCTGACTTTATGGGCCTTGGTACAGCCAGGCAGAGGGAGTCTTAAGTTCTGAGATGATTCTAAGGAGCTGTCAAGGTTGAGAAGCATTGCAAACTTTTTCTGTAAATGGGCAGATAGCAATTATTTTAGGTTCTCCACAACTCCCACTCTGCTGTAAATATATGTAAATGAATGGGTGTGCCCATATTCCAATAAAGTTTTATTCAAATAATAGCCCAAGGACCCTAGTTTGCTACACCTGCATTAGAGACCTACTATCAAATTCCACATTCACAGGAACTGCCTAGGATTTATTAACGTTCAGATTCTGATTCAGTGGGTCTGAGATGGGGCCTGATACTCTACATATCTAACCAGCTCTAAAATGATGCAGATACTCTTGGTCAGAGAACACACTTTGAGAAATCAAGGCTGGAACGCAGTAATTCCCAGACTTTGCTGCTAATGCAATCACTCCAGGGATTTTAAAACAATACTGATACCTGCCTCCCCCTCCCAGATACTCAGATTTAATTGGCCTGGGGTACAATCTAGGTGTCAGAATTTTTTAAACTCCCCAGATGATTCTAAAGTGCAACCAAGTTTGGGAACGACTGGTTGAGAATATCTTTGTTTTTTCTTTTAACCTTGTTACTCTATCTTGATGTATTTATTTATTTTGGTTAATAGTGTACCAAAGGAACCAAACTTTATTTTTGTTCTCAAATAGTTAGCAAATTTCCCCTTACCTGAGTAATCACTTGAGTAACCTAAAACCACTAGTATACCCACTAAGCATGCTGCCTCGCTACTTAATTTTAAAGAGCATACTTGCTAACTATAACTTAGGAGAAATCAATAGTATAATAAGACACTACCTATAAAAAATACATTCAGCTTAAGATCTTAGTAAAAAAGTAGTCTTAACAACATTAGGAGGTAGATGATCTCTATTTTAGTGTTTATAACTGAATACTCAGAAAACCAATAAAGATTAAAAGTGATAAAAAAATTTATGGGGACAAACAATAACAACAGTCAAACAAAGGATAAAATAAATGACTGGCTCATCCAATAGAGAAGCAAATAGAAAAAACAATTCATGCACAGTTATATACTAATAAAACTGAAAACCTCAGTAATAGGGGATGACTTCTCCAAAATGTAAACCTTGAAAGTTGATATGACCAAATGGGGAAATAAGTCAATGCAGAATTGTAGCTGGTATGTAAATAGGAAAATGTACTAATACCTTCCTCTCAAAGGCTTTGCAACCATATAATTTATCATTAAATTCTTTAAAATATTTTTTATTGAAATTCTAAACTATCCCATAATACACAAAAGATAGAAAGCTACTAAGAAAATAAACATCAACCTGCTACGAAAAACTGACTTTTCAAAACACAAAAATAAAATAATCTCACGAATGTTAGAGATGCTGCATTCTACATAAAATACCAATGTATATAATTCATCAGTGGATCAAATAATACTCCAGAGCATCGTAGTTAGATTTAGCAGGTTGAAAACAATGCTTTATCTCTGCCCCCTCTCAAAACCTCACTAAAGTAATACTAGTGGGGGAAAATGGTAAAATGCCCAAGGACAAAAAGAAGGGAAGAGAGACTATAGCACATAAGAGAAAAGCACAAAATGTTGGCAGGTGAAAAGTGGATACTTGGTTGGAAATTAACTCAACAGAACTAAGAAACCTAATTTCACATTTGTATAACACATAGAGCAACCATATACATATATATGTATACGTATATGTATATATATTGAACACATTTGTTATATGTCTCTATATATTAACATACATATTAATAACTGTGTGTGTATATATATATATATATATATAACCATAATGATAAAAGAATATATGAAATGTCCTTTGTCAACAAATTTCAATGAGGAATTCCACAAAGACTGAGGTTGGAGGAGGTGGCAGATGCGGAGATTTTAGTAAAGAAGAAAACAACTGTCCAAAAAATGAAATGGGGTGACTGACACTGGGAAGGAGGAGGCTGGGACAGTGACACTGACTGATGGGGGCACCAAATGGGAGCAGCCAGGACACAGCAATAAGTGTGGGCATTTTAGTTGCTAAGCAATACTGAGTGAACAGGTTAAGTCCTGGAAAGAAACTGCCACCACAGCTGTAAGAACAGCTACTAGAGCGGAAGGCAGCACCGCACAGCCCAGCATTCACTGGACAAGTTGCCAGAGGCAAAGACAGCACTCACAGCACACATCTCAAATCCAAAGAGGAACACAGAATTGAGAAAGTCATTTTGAGGAAAATCAAGTTTCCTTTGAAAAAAATACATATTCTAGGGGCGCCTGGGTGGTTTAGTCAGTTGAACGTCCAACTTCGGCTCAGGTCATGATCTCAGGGTTTGCGGGTTTGAGCCCCACGTTGGGCTCTGTGCTGACAGCTGAAGCCTGGAGCCTACTTCAGATTCTGTATCTCTCTCTCTCTCTCTCTGCCCCTCCCTTGCTTGCACTCTGTCTCTGTCTCTCTCTCAAAAACCAATAAATAGTAAAAAAAAATTTTTTTAAAGAAAAAAATGCATATTCTAGCAAACTGACATTTGAGAATACAACATGAAAGCAACAGCTTCAGAAAAAATTTAATTGAAAACCATAAAGAGTTGTAACAAAATATGTCAACACTACGAAGTCAAGTAGATAGCTGAGAAATTAAAATTTGAATATCAAAGCGTTAAAAAGTCAACAAAACAGAAGAGTGGACATAGCTACATACAAACCGGAGGGCTGAACTATCAAATAGAGATCTCTTCCTTCAAAAGGATAAAAAATACAAAGGAAAAGTCAAGGCATGGAAAACAAGTACAGCATTTTTAACATTTATGTAGTTGAATTTCCAAAAGGAGAAAATAAAGGCAACTGGAAGCAGGAAAAACTCAAATAATATTAGAATCAAGTTTCCCTGGCCAGAAGAATGACCTGTGTCCTTAGATTGGAAAGGTCTGTTAAGTATCCAGCAGGTTGCATTGTCAAAGGTCCAAATCTAGGCATATCATGGTGGCATTTCAGAACATCAGTGTAAAGATCTAAGCCCCTCAAAGCAGTGAAAATCAACTTATTGTCACAGTTCCCCTAGCCACACTGGGTGAAAGGAAACAAAGGAAGGATATCTTCATAATTCTCAGGAGAAATCATTTGGAACCAAGAAAGATATATTTAGCCAGCTTCAAGAAAAATAAATCCGAAAGAAGTGAGATACAAGAACCAATGTAGGAAAAGAATTAAAAGTAACTGATTGGTTTATGTGTTGGCTGAATATTACAAAACATAATAAATAATGGCAACGACCCCAAAATTAAAATCTCTAGATGATACTGTATGTAAGATAGAGATATGGAGATGGGACAGCAGTGGAGGTAAGAAAGGTGTGCTAAAGCTCCTGTCCTGCTTGAGGAGAAAATACTATTTTTTAAGTGTATTTATTATAAGTAATCTCTACACCCAACGTGGGGCTCAAACTCATGACCCCTAGATTAAGAGATACATACTCTTCTGATTGAGCCAGCCAGGTGCCCCGAGGGGAAGATACTATTAATTATACATATTAATAGAAAAATTATGTTTAAGTATGTGTATCAAAAACTTAAATAGGGGCTCTCGTGTGGCTCAGTCAGTTGAGTGTCCGAATTCGGCTTAGGTCATGATCTCAGGGGTTCACGAGTTAAAAGTCCTGCATCATGCTTTCTGCTGTCAGAGCAGAGCCCTCCTTAGATCCTCTGTCCCCGGCTCTTCCTGCCCCTCACCCACTTGTGTGTGCATGCATTCTCTCTCTCAGAAAAATAAATAAGCATTAAAAAAATTAGAAAAAAAACTTAAGAATATATTTGGAATTAAAAATTCAAAATCTTAGGAGGGAAAAAAGAACAACAACAACAAAAAAAAACCAATCCAACTAAAGGAAAACAGTTGTGAAAAAAGAAACCAAAGAAAAGCATATTAATTAGAAAATACTATTGTAACAGTAAAAACAGCCCAAAATGATATTAGTCATCACAATAGAACTAAGTAAGTTAAGTTCACCTATTAAAATACAATGACTCTCAGGTAGTAGAAAACCATCACTAACACATTCCAGAGGCATGCTGTGTGTAAGAAAGACACCAAAAACAAAACACAAAGAAAAGTTAGAAATTAAAAGCTGAAAAATAGATATCAGACAAATGTTGACAAAAAAGGGGGGAAACAAAGTGACAATGATATCAACTGAAGTGGCAACTACTGTGAAAAATTATGAGAGAAGTAAAGAGTAATACCTCATATTGATAAAAGGAACATGCATCAAGAATGTGTAGCAATGAAGAAATTTTACACACCTAAGAATATAACTTTGAGATGCAGGACACAAAATCTGATAAGAATACATCAAACAAAAAAAAGTTGACAATGCCACATCACAATGGGAGATGCTAATGTTCCTTTTCCAGAAACTAGCCAAAAAATAAGCACAAATAAAGAATATGTGCATAACATTTCATTCCTTGGGATATATTTGTATAAGTTTATCAGAATGGATGGACAGACATATATACTACTCACTAATCTAGGAATACACATTCTTTAATAACAACTATTGAATAGTCACAAAAACTGACCATGCATTAGGCCACAAAGAAACTTCACCAAATTCCCAAATGCAGAAATCATAGGGGCCAACTACCCCAAAGCAATAGAATAAGAAAATCACAAAAAGATAGGCAAAATAGACCGTCTTGTAGAGAGAAGCAGGGAATATATGAATTCCTGAAATATGAATATATGAAAATATATGAAAAGGGAGTTATCACAAATTAAAAGGACATGAGCATTATGAATAAATGATGGAACAATTGGTTAACAGCAATGATCAATATAAACAGCCATCTCATACCAGAATTGAAATTAATTTGAGATAAATTAAAAATGAAATATAAATGACAAGCCATAGAAAAGCTAAAGAAAATGTAATTATGTATCTATTAGCTCTCTGTAGAGAGGAAGAATTTCTAAACTCAGATATGAAAGGAATCATAAAAACTCTTAAATATCAGATCAGCCACCATAAAATTATCAAAATTCTACATGTCAAAAACAGTACTGAAGATAAGATGATAGCCTATAAGAAAAATAATGTAATATGATATAATAAGGATATGATATAATAAGGATATGATATATAAGGATGAACCTTTTGTAATGTCAAAAGCATGTATGGAAAATACCTTATCCCTAGTTCATAAGTAGGCAAAAAATCATAATGAAACACATCATAAAAGAGTAAGTATAAGTAGTAAGCAACAATTAGAAATGATTAGACTTGGATGAAACAAGAGAAATGCAAGTTAACCAAAAAAACAGTAACATTGTGTTTATTCTACTTAACTAGCAGCATATCTGAGTTTCACCTCCTAAAGATGACTCTACAAATGAGATAATTTTATAGTTTGAGGGTGGAACTGTCCAATGATTCAGAATTTTCAGAAAGTTATTCCACATTATGAATCAAACTAATTCCATTTCGGAAATATAACAAAATATGGAAAAATGCTACAGGAAATGCTCGTTGCAAAATTACTCATTAAACAAGAAAAATAGGACAGCAGCTTCATACCTAAACATGGGTTTTCTTCAATACAGTCCATCTTCTTTATGAGCTATTACACAGGTTTGAGAATAATATAACAAAGGAAATGTTATGAGACAGTGTTAAGTTAAAGAAGCAGGATGTGGGAAGCAGAGTGGCGATTATCAGAGGCTGTGGCATGAGGGAAAGAGGACTTATTTACTGGGTAAAGAGCTTCAGATTTGCAAGATGACATCTGGGGATCCATTCCACAACAATGCCAATATACTTAACACTATTAAACTGTACACTAAAAAATGGTTAAGATGGAAATTTTTATGTTCTATGTTATTGTTTTTTAAAACAACACAGAACGTAAAATTGTGTTTCAAAACAAAACAAAACAAAACACACAAAACATAAAACTGGGTATGGAACCCAATGACGGGCTTGAACTCATAACCTGAGATCAAGACCTGAGCTGAGATCAAGAGTCAGATGCTTAACCAACTGAGCTACCCAGATGTCCCTATGTTCTGTGCTTTTAAACCACAATTTAGAAAAGGAAAAAAAAAAAAAAAAGCAAACTGGAAACTTAAAAAAAAAAGTAGTATATAAAATGCATGTTCTCTATAATAAAACTATAAAAACTAGGGGGTGCCTAGGTGGCTAAGTCGGTTAAGTGTCTGACTCTTGGTTTTGGCTGAGGTCATGATCTCACGGTTCATGAGTTTGAGTCCTACATCGGCCTCCGCGTTGAGAGCAGAGCCTGCCTGGGATCCTCTCTCTCTCTCTCTCCCTCTCTCTCTCTGCCCCTCCTCCAATCTCTCTGTCTCTCAAAATCAATCAATCTAAAAACTATAGCTATATGAAAAATAAGAACTAGAAGAAAAGCATAAAATGGTGACAGTGGTTGTGTTACAGAGGCAGGGTTTTTGAATTTCTTTAACTTCCTCAAGTTTTTAAAAATTTTCTGTAACATATATATATAAATTTCTCTTTTTGTTCATAATTTTTTGTTGCTGTTATAAAGTTGATGGCAAGTCAAGACTGACTGAGCACAGGTCCTCTGGCTCTGAGCCCTGTGTCCCTGTCAAAAAGTCAGGACCCTGAAGCCAGCAGCTCTAGGCAGGGTAGACCCCAGGCCACTGCTGTTCCTTCAGAGGGTCAAACTTATTGCCTGGGGCCTGAACAACTAGGTTAGGGTCATCCTGGGAACCGGTACCAAGGCATTTCCTACTGGGCAGCTAGCCAGGTAAGTGATTAGGAACTCTTTCTCAGAGGGAAGCAGCATTGTTATTCTGACAGACATTAAGGGATGCGGAGGCAAATGATCAGTCATTCACCATTCAGGGTTCCCACTGCCCTGGGGCAGAAACAAGGTCCCATTAGAGTAGAAGACTGAGAAAACACAAAAGCAACCACATCCCAGCCTGTGGCGGAAAGCCTGCCAGGGTTTTCCAATTTGCTATTTTCCATTCCCTTTAACTCCTTAATCTTTAAATCCAAAAAGCTGAAAGGTTCAAATAAACCTCTGTCCTTTCCAATCCCTCCACCCCCACGTAAAGCCTGAAGAGCAATTATTTTTGTGGTGTCTGACAAGGTCATAGTCATCTGGCCTTGCAGCCAGTGAGCTCAAACTGAGGCCAGGAGTTCTCAGGGTAACGGTGGGGGGGGGGGCAGATACAAGCACAGGGAGGCTTCTCCAAGGTGCTCCCCTTCTCCAGGGTAGTCACCCAACTGCTGTCACCAGGACCCACCTCCCATGCACACCTCACGTGCTTCTCAGCCCCAGCACAGAGTGAACGGGAGCCTCTCCTTTCGAGCTGGAGGGAGAGGACTGTCTTTCTTCTTTCAAATGCCCCTGGGCTTTTGTTCCTCCAGTCAGAGCTTTTATAACAGTGCCTGCTTGTCTGACCTTTTCAAACCTTTTCCCTGGGTAATTGTTTGGGCTGTTTTGTTCCCCAACTCATCCCAGTACTGCTTCCTGTGTGACAGATACGAAACATCAGTTGAGATGCAACTGGGATTGTCACCTATTCATTCATTCATTCATTCATTCATGCCGTAACATGTACAGTACGAGTGCTCTATACCAGTCTCTCAATGTTTGAAACACTAAAGGCAGCAGGGGTGATGCTCTGGCTTCAAGAGTCTTCTATTTGAAATGGGGAGGGGCAGAAAGTAAAGGAACACATTTTTTTGTGTGTGTAAACAAGCAAGTCTTCTTGATTTTATCCCTTAAATATATATGAACTAACTCATCTTTTCCTTCTCCGCTGCCAGAACCATGGGCCAAGCCATTGTTACCTCCAGCTTGGCCGACAGCCCCAAGCTGTTCTTCCTGCTTCACTTTTATTCCTTCAGCCCACCCTGCCCAGGACCATTCTCCAGACATCAGTCAGGTCACATTGCCACCGGCCAAGAGCTGTCTCACCAGAAATCAATTTCAGATTCCTTATCTTACTCTGGAAGGCTTTCCATGATCTCTCCTTTCACTTCCACTCTCCCCATCCTCATACCCTCCACACTGTGCCTCTACTCCTTGAACGTTTCCCACTCATTCTCAGCTCAGCCTTCCCTTCCCTTCTTTTCTAGAATGTCCTTCCCCTAAATCATTGTAAGAGAGGCTCAACTGGACACTGCCTTAGAGAGGTCTTTTCTGGCCAGCCAATTTGTAGCCCCCCTCCCATTACCCTGTCCTTCTTTAACTCTCTACCATGACCTTTTATTTGCTTGTATATGTGACCATTTTCTCCCATAGAATGTGTGCTCCATCATAGCAGCTGCCTCATACACCTGCTCACCACTGTGTTTATCATCTTCCAGCATAGTGATGACTGACACATAGTAAGCACTCACTGCTGAAAATGAATGAATGAATTTATGAGAAACCATTCCAAAGGAAAGTAAGAAGAAGATTAGATACTAAGTTAAACCTGTAGTATTGCTCAGTTACTCAACTCTTACCCAGGAAATGGTCTATTTCTCTTAGCTTATAATCCCATCATTCCTGCTCATATCTCTAGGTGCTTTAATGGCAGTCCTCACCAATGCTGGATGTTTTAAAACATGAAGCAGCTCTTTCCTGAAGTGAAGGGAGAGGGAACTTAACAATCTGATCAACAGATCTAGGGCTCCAGAAAGGAGGCATCAATATTTAGATTGTAGGTGAAGTCCATGCAGATGGTTTAACCCAAGGAAGCCTTTTAGGCCAGTTCTAATGAGAAGGATTGACTAGAATTCACCTATCACTTGCTTGCTAATTGGAATTTCACCATGCATAATTATATAATGCCGAGGTAGTTCAAGCTGTGCCTATCCGCATCAGAATCCTAAACTGGGCTCCAAAGGAATGATACTTTATTTTAAAGAAGCTCCTAGTACTACTAACCTTTCCGGAAATAAAAGATATCTCTTCCTAAGTCTGGGATCTTTAGGTCCAGAAATGTAAATTTAAGCCATTAATTCCAAACTCCTATACATTATGGATGCCCAAATAAAATCAAATCCCCCTCAGAAAACTGTTGAGACAGAAGAATCTTCCCAGAGGATGTCTCTTTCATCTCTGCTGGGTAAGAAGAATGAAGTAACACCCAAGATAGGCAAGACAGCATCCCCATGGCCTAATATGAGGACATAAGAAAGCAAACAGAAATGGCACTGGTGTCCCTGAAAACAAATATTGTTCATACCTCCAAAAGCCTCTTTAGAAAACGCTGACTCACTGGAAATTGTTACCACTTAATAAATAAGAAGGAGGCTATTGCTGTTATTTGCCAAGCTTTCCCCAACATTTCTGAAATATATTCTCTAATAGCTCAAAAACATTTGGGAACACTAGAGGCCAGCCACATTCATCTAAAAAAAAAAAAAAAAAAAAAGATAGGATTTCTGCCTGGCTTGGCACATCTGAGTTCAGGGGTGTATCAAACAAACGGGAATGGAGAAAGCTATCACCTGCCCTCTGGATATCACCCTCAATCCAGCCTATGAGAAGGGTACTTCTTTCCTGGGCAGCCTCCAAAAACACAGGATAACTTTGGGGGATAACTGCTGGGGCCGGGAGGGACCTTACCCCAAGAGGCGCAGACCCTGCGGTAGGACACCAATGACTGCCAGAAGCTGTGCCGTTCCTCCTTCTCAGGGGCCGCGGGCCCACACCTCACCCGGTAGCCATTATGGAACAAGTCCCCCAGGGACTTTCTGCGGCGCCTGGTAGGTTTGTAATCTTCTGTGCTGGTGCCGTTGGGTGGGTGATGGTAGACCAGAATCTTACTGGGGATCATGGTGGGGGCAGAGAGCCGGACTGGGCTCCAGGTTCCCTTCAATTCACGTCTTGCACAAACTGATGTCCTGCAAGGATCTGGAAGAGCCTGTGTTTCCTGGACCTGTGCTGCAGACAGGTCCTCCTGTCCAGCACGGTGTGGCTCACCAGCATTTATGTCCCGATGGAGACTTCCTCCTCTCTCATTCACCAGCCCCCTTGAAAAAGCCCCAGCATGCTCTGGGCAGCTGCAGGAGGCCTCCTCAGAGAGGCTGTTGGGAAGGGAGGGGGAGCAGTCTGATCCACTATGTCCTACAAGCTGATCAATCAGCTTCACTCTGGAAATTACCACATAAGCTTCTTTGGACATGATTTAGGGGGATGGAAGGAGAAAAGGCTATAATTCCTCAAAATCATGGAGCACAGAATAGGGTGTGGAGGGGGGCTGCAGTTTGGGTCCTACTGGGCCATTCCTTTTATTCTGGTGATTTTTTCTGATGATTAAGGGTTCTCAGGGAAGACTCCCTTATGGGATATGATGCCCAACTAGAGAGAAAGACTGAATGGCCCCACTCCTTCTTTCCCACCTCCTACTACCAACATAACCCAGATGCACAAATCCTCTGCTAATATCACGTGTAGGACTGAGGAGGGACTCTGGGCTTTCCAGAAGGCAGGAGGAGACATTCCATTAGAGCTCCTCACCCCTGTGCTTCCCTACCTTGTAGTTCTCAGCACTTCGTCTTGTTACCAACACCGGTCCCCTCTTTCCCCTAGGGCACTGAGTGTAAACAAAAATATAGCAGGACAGAGAAAGTATTAAAAATATAAACAGAGAAATACCTAGATTCATAAATTATTAGTTAAGTCTCCCCATAATCTGGCCCCCACCTTTTTTTTTTCCAGCCTTCACGCTGCCTTCTAGCAAGGCTAAAGTGATCAGATGGAATTTTCAGAGAGGGCAATTTATTTCTCCTCAGTAGAGATTTGTTCATCCCCCAACCATGACATATTAAGCTTCTATCACATGCCAAGAATTGTGATTAGTACTGACTATTCAGCAACTGATGGGAATGATACAAGTTCAGCTGTAATGGAGTTTACAGTCTAGTAGGAGAGAGAAGCAATACAAAATTCCTATCATAAATGTATCTAACTAACAGTTTGAGTAAAGTGCTGCAAAGGAAAAGCAGAAGTAGCTATCTGTCTGAAAGAGTGTGTGTGTGTGTGTGTGTGTGTGTGTGTGCGCGCACGCATGCATATATGTGTATCTGGATAGGAATGTGTGGAACATGTTGGGGTGTGTATATCAGAAAGGGCTTCATATTGATTATGAATCCTAACAGTTGAACAGCAGACAGCCAGCTGAGAAGAGACAACAGTGGTGAGGGGAATTTTTTTTTTTTTTTTTTTTGGTTGAGGGAGCAGCATGACAAATGTCCTGAAGAGGGGAAAAAATGGCCTATTCCTGACTTGAAAGGAACTCACTGTGTCTAAAATGAAATAACTGATGAGAGACTTTTTAAAACTTACAGTTCTCTTGAAATGATCTGTGTAACCATAGGCCCTACAGACATCAAGAGGATAATGAAGGAAAATAATGAACAATATTGTGTCTACAAATTTGAAAAATAAATGAAATAGATAAATTTTGTTACAAATACAACCTTTTCAAAATGACACAAGAAGAAATGAAAAATCTAAACAGCCATGTATCTGTTAAAAAAAAAATTTGAAACTTCAATGGAAAGCATCCCCAGAAAGAAAATTTCAGGTCTAAATGGTTTCCACTGGAGAATTCTACCACACATTTAAGAAGGTAATAATTCCTATTTTAGACAAACTCTTTTAAAGAATAGAGGAAGAAGAAACATTTCCCAATTGTTTTAGGATGTTAGCCTAATTATGACACCAAAATGTGACAAGGGTAATAGAAGAAGAAGTGGGGGGGGGGCAAAAGAGAAGAAGGAGGAGAAGGAGAAGGAGAAAGAGGAGGAGAAGGAGAGGGTGAAATTATAGACCAATATATCTCATCAACATAGGCACAATAATTCTTAAATACATACAGTACTAGTAAAAGTAATCTGGAATGATACATGATGACCAAAGGAGTTTATCCCCAGAATACAAGATTAGCTTAACAAATGAAAATCAATAATGTTATTCACCACATTAACAAATTAAAAGAGGAAAATCTTATGATCATTTTAGTAGACATCAGAAAAAAATTGACTAAATACAACATGCACTTTACTATAAAGACTATAAAGCTACATGTAATAAGAGTTTGAGACAGTATGCTATGGCCTAAACAATGATACATTGATTAATGAAAGACAACAGACTCCAGAAATAGATGCATATATATATATATATATATATATATATATATATGATGATAGAGGACAATATACATATGTATGGGTGAAGGAGAAAGTTAATTGATTTACAACAAAAGCACCAATACAATTGCATGGGAAAAGGAAGAAATTCTCAACAAACAGTGCTGGAAAAAAACGAGATCTCTGTACCAGAAAAGAAACAAACCTCAACTCTCATCGAACACTATATACAAAATCAGTTTGAAAGGGATCATGGACTTAAATGTAGAAGCCAAATATAAAGCTTCTAAAAAGGAATATTGGACAGTATCTTGAGGACACTTGGGGTAGGAAACGATTTCGTAGGACACAAAAGGCATTGACTGTTACAAACTTGATAAGTTAAATAGCATTAAAATTACAAACTTCTCATCAAAAGACACTTAGTGACTTTAAAACAAAAGTCACAGAATTGGGGACAATATTTACAATACACTTATCCAACAAAGAACTTAGGGAAATGCACATTAAAACCTTAATAAGGGGCCCCTGGGTGGCTCTTTCCTTTCAGCATCAGACTTTTGATTTTGGCTCAGGTCATGATCCCAGGGTTGTGAGACTGAGCCCCTCATTGGGCTCTGTGCTGAGCATGGAGCCTGCTTAAGATTCTCTCTCTCCTTCTCTCTCTGCCTCTCTCCCGCCTGTGTGCATGCATTCTCTCTCTCTCCCTGTCTCTCTCAAAATAAATGGACATTAAAAAAAACCTTAATAAAAGATCACTATACTAGAATGACTAAAATGAGAAAGTTGGCAATAGCAACTGTTAGCAGGCAAACAGCAACTGTGGCTCTCATACATTAATGGGAGGGAGGGGTATACAGTGCTATCATCTCTTTGAAACCTGTTTGTCAGGTCCTTAAAAGTTAAACATCTATCCTATCACCCGGAAGTTCCATTTCTAAGTAGTTATTCAGGAAAAATCAAAACACATGTCCACAAAATCACCTGTACAGGATGGGCATAAAAATTGTATTCAAGATTACCCAAAGTCTGAAATGACCTAAATGTCTATCAGCAGGTGGGCAGATAAACAAATTGGTGGCATGCCCACAGAATGGAATAGTATTAGTAATAAAAAGGAACAATCTACTCATGTACACAGCAACATGTATGAATCCCAAAAATCTTACTTTGAGTAAAAGGAGGTAGACACAGGAAAGAGTAACCTGTTTGTTTTCATTTGTATAAAGTCCAAAAGCAGGCAAAACTAAACTGTGTTGATAGAAATCAGGACAATGATTACCTATGACTGAGGGAAGAGGGCAGCTGTTGACTATAAATGGCAGAAGGAACCTTCTCAAGATAATGGCAATGCTCTGTATCCTGACATGGGTGATAGACTATTTCACAATAATACCTACGTCAAAACTCATTGAACTGCACCATAAAGTCTTTGTATTTTATTGTAAGTCTCATATACTTCACTAAAAATATTGAGATGGATGCCTCCTGACGACGGCGACCTCCTGGTCACCAGAGGTGTCCGAAATGTGGCTGTTTGTACCAACTTAATGAACATGGAAGTTGAGCTTGGTGTCTCACTAGAGATCATCTGCTCTAACCCTATTAGTTACCTCCCAACAGCAGGGTAGACGGCAGAGTCATGAAACTCCAGTAAATCTGAAAGAGGATCAGTTTAATGGAAAGAGCAAAGGACTTATATATTTAGGCTCTGCCATTGCTGCTGTGGGGGCAGAACAAGTTATACGCTCCTAGCCTCAGATTCTCCATTTCTCAAATAGAGGTTTTAATATCTACTTCACAGATGACAATCCAGATTTAAACATGTATGCAAAGCCCTGCACAGGTACCTACACAAGGTTGTACTCAGCAAATTCCCCTCCATCCAACTACCAAAGTTCTAGGGCACAGCCCATCTGGTCTCTGTTCTGCTCACAGAATACCCCATCATTGATGGGCAACCCGGCCACAGTGTGTCAATAACCAAATCCCTTTTTGTCTCCACACAGCAGGCCTGCCAGCTGCTTCATAAGACTTCACTGATGTGGACACGACAAGTTTGGACCCTGGAGCCAGACGGCTGGGATTTGGGTCCTGGCATCTCTATTTATGAGCCATGTGATCTTGGAAAAGTTATTCAAACCCTGCCTTGAGTCCCTGACTCTTAACATGGTAGAAACATCTCAACATAAGCCTCTTCACTACAAGAAAGTGCTTCTTAAAACAATTTTTAAAAATTTAAAGAGAATCCTATGTAAACATATGCACACACTCAAATAAATTGGGGCTCATTTCTCTGGACACGTGTGTATTGCAAAAAATTGTCCTAGACCACATACACATTTTACACACCCCTCAGTGTATCCCACAGTTGCTGCCCTATACCATCAGACTCCAAGGAATTCAGTGGGGGTTTCATTTGTCTTCAAGAGCCCAGTGTTGCCAACATGAAGTTACTGCCCTTCATTCACACTCACTGTGCAGAAACACCCTACTCCTTCCCCTCTGCAACAGGCTTATTTCTCTTGGGGTGGGGGTGGGGGGGAGTTGGTGAGGAAAAAAGAACATGAGAATGTTAATCCATTCTTTTAAAAATATAACCAAGCAATTAACTTCGATGCAGTTAACCTCTTCAGTGAAATGAACGGATATCCAATTCCCTAAATCCTGTAGTTATTCATTTGTTCAAATAACTAAGCGCCTATGTAGAAGACAGGCAGGATTCTGGAACCCAGAATGATGGGATTCAAATCCCAGCCTCGCCATTAGTAGGGAATGAACATTGGCAAGTTCCTTCAACCCCCACTGTCTCAGTTTCCCTAACTATAAAATGGGAGTAGTAATGGTAACCCACCTCCTAGAGGAATACATCACCGTATCTTTAACAGTTAAACTTGTCTTCAGTACAAGTAAGTGCCACTGAGTGTTTGCTGTTTTTATACCTAGGAGCCAGATACTGAGCTGGGCGCCCTGGGGACACAAACTCTAAGTCCATCCTCAAGGAAGTTATAGTTTTATGGAGCAGTTTACAATCTACACTTCTATTTAGCTAGAAAGGAGAGATGACTGCCTGCATCATTTTATTTTAGGAGAAGACCCCCAAATTAGCTCTTTTCCCTCACTTGCTCCTTGATGCCTGAAAGTCCACTGGTGGAACGGCAGTGATGCATAGTAAGAAAGTCCAGAGAGATGTGGGTTTGAACCCTGCCCCTTCCTCCTGCAATATGAGAACGGGGGCTGGTTACATGAAACCGGCAAACCTACCTCCTCACATACACATAAAGAGGATAATTACACCTCTAAGGGGACACACAGAACGTGCTACACGAACACTCATTCCCTGTCTCCTCCGAGGGCCCTGCTCTTGCTCTCTCCTCCTAGGATCTAATGGTCTGCTCCCTATGAAAGTGCACATTTGCCTAGGAGTCACCGATCCCCCAGATAAGTCTTGGTTACAGGAAAACTATGAAGCCACCTGGGCATGGGGGAGGAGAGCAGGTGCCCAGAATCGGGTAGAAAGGGGCAAACTGTGGACCAAATTGCGAACTGAACCAACTCCACTGGCTGGCAAGTCACAGCCCTGTTTTTAGCTGATGAAAGAGCCATCCAACATTTGTGATTTGAAATAGGGAAAATAAAAAGTCAAAGCTGAGTCTATGATTGGGCACATACTACTGTTTATTCCCCAAATCCCAGACCATTTGAGTTAAGTGCCTCAGGTCACCTCCCCACACTCTTAACTCTTTTTAAAATTGGAGACCAGAAGCATGCAGCGTTTGCACAGGCCTCAAGTCACAAGGGAAAAGGATGCTTTACTTTGGTCCCTGGTTTCTCTATTCAAGAAAATATCACCTAATCTCCAGTTAATCTGCCTCCTCCCACCCCACTTCATCTTCTCCCCTCTTTCTCCCTCCCTCCTGAGAACTAACCATCTGAGGGGTGCCTGGGTGGCTCAGTCGGTTAAGCGTCCGACTTTGGCTCAGGTCATGATCTCACGGTCCGTGAGTTCAAGCCCCGTGTCAGGCTCTGTGCTAACAGCTCTGAGCCTGGAGCCTGCTTTGGATTCTGTGTGTCTCTCTCTCTGACCCTCCCCTGTTCATGCTCTGTCTCTCTCTGTCTCAAAAATAAATAAACACTTAAAAAATTAAAAAAAAAAAAAGAACTAACTATCTGAGGATCTGAGGGATAGAGTCTGTAACTCGGTGCATTTCCCTCCCCATCATCACCAGCTAGCAGTGCACATCACTATCTTCTTGGTCCCTGTCCTGCCCTCTCATCTCCAAAGTGACAGCCTCTGCCTGTCCTGACACACCACGTGTGATGCTGCAGACAAGTGAATCCAACTACCTCCAATATCCTCTCCTTTTCCCCAAGATGAAAACCCGAGCTCAATGATGAGAACTGGAATAATCCTCCCTAATCCCACCTCCCACGCTGAGCCCTGGCTGGAAAGCTGACACATGGCCCTGAGCATCCCTCCTGCCTGACATTTGGACCCACAGGAGACAGATGGTGTCCCCAGTCACTGTAGTGCACGCAGGTTTGGTTTTTGAGATTTGTAGCCCCATCTACTGCAGGGAGGACCTGAATCGGTTGACATGGTCAAAAATCACATCAAAACAAAACCCATACCTAGGGATAAACTAGGACAGGGCTCCTGCCAGCTAAAAGAAGCAGCAAGGAATGTTACCAGGAACCTGCCAGCCTCGGGACAAGAGTGAGGTTAGAGAGGCATGTAGCGCACAAAATTTGAGGAGGCCCCCTTTGTTAACGCCCACTTTGCCCTTGCATTGCCCTGAGAGTGAGTCATTCAATTTGCACCCCATACTCCTCTCTCGCCTCACCCTAGTCCCCTCCCCGGCACTTGCAATGAATATGTTACTAAGCTCATCTCTGGAAATGGCTCTGCCTTTTCCGTCACCTGTGGCAAGAGAGAAACATACTGGGTTATGATTGTTGTGAACTGGGAAAACCTATAAAGTCAATGCAGAGATCAATGTTATCCTAAAATTAATCTCAAGCAGAATTTCTGTGCCAGCGGCTTTGAATAAAGACTGAGGAACACAGTGAATTATATCTTCAATTACAGTTTACAAAGAACAGAGGCGCTCCTTCCAAACGGGTGCTCTTGATTTAGCTCTCTATAAAGGCAGGAAGCAGAACACTGAATCTCGGATCAGTAAAAACATTTTCACAAGGGCCTCAGGTGCCACAGGATTTAGCGATGTTTAATTCCGATGCTCACAATTAATTTAAGGTAAACTCGGAGGATGGAAATGAAGTGTTCGTTTTGGGGGGATTAATCCACGACCAGGTGTATCTCAGTTATGTTTTGTTCTAATGCTCGCAATTAACACCAGGATAAACTTGGATAATCGAAACCAGGGCTCAGCACATTTTTTTCCTGTAAAGGGCCAATAATAAATACCTCAGGGTTTGGGAGTCGTACAACCTGTGTTGAAACTGCTCAACTTGGCCACGGTGGCGTGAAAGCTAGCCATAGACAATATGTAAGAAACCGAGCTTGGCTACATTCCAATAGAATGTTACTTCCCAAACTAGGTGGCGGGCCAGGTTTAGCCTGCAGGCCAATCTTGCCAACCTCTGATCCACTGACACTTCAGAGGGAGGGAGGAATGATTAATTTGCCAGCAAGCACTTTTCCAAGTTGGTAACACTTAGTTCCTTCTGTTTCCTGTGACACTCATTTTAACACCTGATATGCTGTTTTTGTTTTCCTAGCCTAATCCAGATATTTATAAATCACTTCAGACTATGAACTCCTTGAGGTCAGGGTCTCAGTCCCTCTTCTTTGTGTATAATTTGTAACATCTAGCAGAGTCGGGCATGTTGCATCTGTTTAAGATTTTTCCCTTGTTCCACAAGGGATGTAGTTCACATCTCTGGTTTCGGTATGTGAGGACTTGGAGATCTTTCTAACCCAACAATTGAGAGTTTCTTCCCTCCCCATGCGCATCCTGTTCCTAATCAGTTCTGAATAAAGCTATGTTAAAGGCGTAAACCAGTTTGCTCCGACCCAAAACAAGTTAGCAAGTCCCACTTTGAGACGCCCAAGTCCTCAGCTCATGTGCTTATTTCAGTCTTTTTTCCTATAAATAAATGGCGATAAAAATTCTGTCTCCTTCTACGCTTGTCGCCAATGCCCAGCATATGGTAGCATTCAATAAATATGTGTTGAAGAAATGAGGAAATGAATATGATTTGGGTTTAGCTCCTAGAACCTTTGTTATGTGAGAGGCCTTTGCCAGCTTAGTTTAGGAAGCAAAATCTGTTAAGCAAGATTTTGTGCTCTTGTGCCACCTAGTTGAAACCCACACTTGACGCTGTTTAGTGGACTGATCCTGTATCCCTGTATCCCTAACCCCAATTTGTCCCTGAGTACAAGGGGGTCACTGATCGGAGTTTGGATGGCAGGCTTCATTGGCCTGCCGATTCCGCTGGCCTCATCCATTTCTGCATCCCCTTCTGAGCGACAGGGGATGAACACTAAAATCTCCATCCCTTCACAGAACCAGAACAGGAGGCACCAAACCATCTGCTTATTGGTCACGTGGCAACAGACAATGTCTGGAACGTCCTTACAGCATATTACTTCACTGATAAAGATGGATCGCACTTAAGCAGTGATTCTTGATCTCTACGAAATGGCTCAGACAGCACAGGAACAATCTCACAGATAAGACAAACTGCGCTGAGCTGGTCTCAGACTATGAAAATGCCTGCCAGGACATGACTTATGTGAAAATAAATAAGGTGGGTCACTGCTTTATCATTAGCAATAAGTGGATTCTTTCTTCCTACCACAAAGCGAGGATGTAAAGGAACCACACACACCTATTGTTGCTTAGGCCTTTTCTTTTCACCAACTGCCTGAGGTGTGGGTTTGCAAATGAAATCATCCCAACCATTCTTTTGGACTGACTGTTTAATGAGGGGGTAAAATAGGCCAGCCCTTTCCTCTTCCATCAGATGCCTTCCTTGTGGTCATTTCACTAACTGCATGAGGGGACACCAGAGGAGACAAATGGGCGCAAGTTGCAAACCCAGCAAACAAAGGGTAGAAGTAGATAAACGGAGTGAATTAATCAGCGATAAGTCACCGTGTCCCTATTACATATTTGGTCCTCTTCTGGGAGCGGTTAGGGCCAGAAACACTATGAGACATGGTCTCTAAAGAAACACAACAACAAAAAGTAAAATCAGAAATCAAAAATAGCACATAACTAATCACAACGATTTACTGGAACAGACCGAGCTTTTAAGAGCACTGAGAGGGGTGCCTGGGTGGCTCAGCCAGGTAAGCATTGACTCTTGGTTTCAGCTTAGGGCATGACCTCACAGTTTGTGAGTTCGAGCCCCATGTCAGGCTCTGTGCTGACAGCACGGAGCCTGCTTGGGATCCTCTCTTCCTTCCTCTATCTGCCCTTTCCCGGCTGCTTTCTCTCTCTCCTCTCTCTCCTCTCTCTTCCTCTCTCTCTCTCTCTCTCTCTCAAAAAATAAACAAACATTAAAAAAAAGAGTACTGAGGGGCGCCTGGGTGGCGCAGTCGGTTAAGCGTCCGACTTCAGCCAGGTCACGATCTCGCGGTCCGTGAGTTCGAGCCCCGCGTCGGGCTCTGGGCTGATGGCTCAGAGCCTGGAGCCTGTTTCCGATTCTGTGTCTCCCTCTCTCTCTGCCCCTCCCCCGTTCATGCTCTGTCTCTCTCTGTCCCAAAAAATAAATAAATGTTGAAAAAAAAAATTAAAAAAAAAAAAAAGAGTACTGAGAGCACGGTCCACAGGCAGACATCTCTGGATAATGCAAAATCTTACATTGATTGGCAAATTAAGCTTCCTTTCGTAATTCTTATATGAAAACTGCTGAGAGGGACAAAAAGGGCAAATAAAAATTTTTAAAAATTCTTAAGACTTCTGGCGACTATGAAAAGAACATCTGTATGACAATTTGAAAAACTAAGTGAGTGCTAGTTTTGGGAGTACTCCAACACAGTCCATCACCTTAGACAAGTCATGTTTATTCTTCCTGACCTAAATGGTTTCTCATGGGAAGGGGGAAGGAAAGAACGAAGGAACGAAGGAAGGAACAGAGGAAGGAAGGGAGGGAGAAAGGAAAGGAAGGAGGAACTGGGAGAGTTTACTAGTAGGTAATCCCTAATGTCCCTTTCAAATAAAATTTCTTTTTTTTTTAATATAATTTATTGTCAAGTTGGCTAACATACAATGGATACCATGTGCTCTTGGTTTCGGGGGTAGATTCCCATGGATCATAGCTTACATACAACACCCAGTGCTCATTCCAACAAGTGCCCTCCTCAATGCTCATCACCCACTTTCCCCTCTCCCCCACCCCCCACCCATCCTCAGTGTGTTCTCTGTATTTAAGAGTCTCTTATGGTTTGCCTCCCTCCCTCTCTGTAACTATGTTTTCCCCTTCCCTTCCCCCATGGTCTTCTGTTAAATTTCTCAAGATCCACATATGAGTGAAAACATGATATCTGTCTTTCTCTGACTGACTTATTTCACTTAGCATAATACCCTCCAGTTCCATCCATGTTGTTGCAAATGGCCAGATTTCATTCTTTCTCATTGCCAAGTAGTATTCCATTGTATATATAAACCACATCTTCTTTATTCAAATCAAATTTCTATAACTATGTGGCTCTGTGCTCTTAGAGGTCACTCATGAACAAAGAAATAATACTTTAAAAGTAGCCAAAAGAGAAAAAATAAAAATTATTTTCATAAATCTGCAATTTCCGTAGCTACTTTGTAACCATGAAGGAAATGCTACTGCACAGTAGGCCTGACTCACTCCAGTGAATTCCCTTGCCTTCATCCACCCATCTGCCCAGCTGGACCACATGCATTTGAATGCCAGAGTGCTGGGCTTATTGAGATGCTAATTTCTGAATGTTCCCACTCACACCAGGGGGACAGCTTTGGAAGAAGATGTCATATCTCAGTGACCTCACCTTGTGGAATGATTTCTTTTTATAAATGCTAATTGCAACCCATTAATTAGGAGAGATGTTATAGTGGGCAGGAAAATCATGGAGTAAGCAAATCCTGCAATTCTCTCCGGCATTTATCATGAAGCAAAATCCTCTGTCTGATGCATTTCTGTATGGCCTAGAGGGCAGTACAGGAGTTAAATATTCCAGCTTCTGATTCAGAGGTCAACATGGGTCTGGTAGAGAAAGGGACTCTCAGTTTAGAAGGGGCCAAGCATCCAACCTCAGTGAATTTTTGGAGTACTGTGGTTACGGTTGGAAGACAGGCCTGGACTAATTTATTTCTGTCTATTGTGCAAGACAAAGAGTTTTTTGTGTGAGTTTTTTTTTTTTTTTTTCCTGCATCTTGTCCTGTCATCTAGGGGAGTGCCAGGCACACAGTGGGTGCTCAGTAAAAGTGTTGATTAAATTTAAATCCTGGCTTTACCATTTGTAAACTGTGACCTGGGGTGCCTTCTCTAGCCTCTCAGAGACTCTGGAGGATCTTTCCTTTGCATTTTGTTTTTTTGTAAAATGAAGTATCTCAGTGTAAATTCCCTTGGAAACAGAATGTGAGCAGAAGATTCTATTGTGAATAGTTTGTTTGGGAGGTGATATCAGGGAACACAAGCAGGGGAGCAGGGATTTAAGAAAGGGACAGGATGAGTGTTGTATGTAAGCGATGAATCGCGAGAATCTACCCCCAAAACCAAGGGCACACTGTATACGCTGTATGTTAGCCAATTTGACAGTAATTTCTATTTTTTAAAAAAAGAAAGGGACAGGAAAGAAGGTAGCAATAAAGAGTTCATCGGGGGCTCAGTCGGTTAAGTGTCTGACTTCAGCTCAGGTCATGATCTCACAACTTTGTGAGCTCGAGCCCTGAATCAGGCTCTGTGCCGACAGCTCGGATCCTGGAGCCTGCTTCACGTTCCATCTTCCTCTCTCTCTGCCCCTCCCCTGCTCGTGCTCTGCCTCTCTCTCTCTCTGTCAAAAACAAATAATAAGCATTAAAAAAAGACATTAAAAAAAAGAGTTAATCAGGCAAGCATCACTGTGGACAACTGGAGAAGAACACCAGCGGGGGCCTGGGCAGCCCTGTGGAGGGGGATACAGAGATCTCTCACTAAGGGACCACGGTAAGGATCCATCACCTCCAGTAGGTCATTGGTTGAGGGGAGCACTAAGATCCTAGCATGGTATCTTGGAGGCAGGCCAGGGAGCAGGCTTAGGTGACTGGAGAAAAGCCTCAGGCAAAGAAATGCTGATGCTGGCGATTCAAAACCCAGCCACCTGCATAAAGGTGAGGACAAGGGGTGTGGGTGGGCACCAGAAGGGCCTGCCTCACCAGAATAGTAAAACCCATCTCTTAGGTCATTGTGAGGCTTACGTGAAACTGTATAGGGAAGTATTTGTCACTATGACTACTTTCCACACTGTGTCTGCAATGACTGACGGTTTACTGTTGGGAGGCCACGTCAGGTGGAAAAACACTGCTCCAAGGGTGTCTGAAGACACCACAGGTTCAGAGATAGGCTTCATCCTGTCCTCGGAAACTGACAATGTGTGCCAGCATACTAAAGGTTCTGAGAATTCCTCCAGTTAAGAAATCCTCTAATTAAACTAGGATTTCCCAAACTTACTTGACCATAGAGCTCTCTTTTCACAATGCCTACTAACTTTCTGTGTAATCCAAAATTCCACAAAGCACATTTCAAAAAAAGAAGGCCTGAGGCTGGTGGGTTTTCCCCAGGAAGGCATTCCATAACTTCCAGCTCACCCCTAAAATTCTGCCGCCAAATGTGTTTTCTTAGCGCCACCCATATCCTCTGCTTTTACCCCCTTTCTTGATGAATCCAAACCCACAGTGATGATCCCCTTACTTTTCATTTCTCAGGCTTATGGCTGGCACGAGCTTGCAATATGAAATTCCTCTCTCTGGCACCCATATGCATAGCTCTTATCTCCAAAGGAAGGACTCCCTGCAATCTGCCTGAAGTTAGTTAGCGACTACCATGTGACATTTCTTTAACAGGCAGCACCGATGGAGGGGAGTCTCCAGGTCCTGCTCTACTGCTTACTAACTGCGAGAGACTAAATAACTTCCCCCGCATCATTTGTAAAATGGGAAAATGAGTCTACCTCACAGGTTGCTATAAAAGTTGAGGAAGACACAGCACAGGGGCGCCTGGGTGGCTCAGTCAGTTAAGCATCTGACTATTGATTTCAGTTCAGGGTGTGTCCTCACAGTTCGTGAGTTCAAGCCCCGCATCGGGCTCTGCACTGACAGTGCAGAGCCTGCTTCGGATTCTCTCTCTCCCTCTCTCTGCCCCTCCTTCTCTGCTAGCTCTCTGTCTCTCTCAAAGGAAGTAAATGAACTTAAAAAAAAAATTGAAAATACAGCACAAAGCATCCAGTATTGTGCAGCACATGTACTGAACGTACCTGCCCTCAAATCTCTTCTAGCCACTCCCACAAGAACCCTGAATCAAGTTCTTATTGACTTAGAGGACTGTCATGGGAAGAGAGGATAGAATCATGAGAATAACTTGCCAGAATAATTCAAGCCACTTAGTGACTATCCATAGCTGTATAAAGTTTGCCTGTTACTTTCTGATCTCCAAAAAAGTGTGTGTGTGTGTGTGTGTGTGTGTGTGTGTGTGTGTCCCTATGGACCTATAGATAGGTAGCTATAGAGGGAGAAGGAGAAAGAGAATTTGATAGATCAATCTATTAAGACCTGTATGGCTACCTATCTAGGTACATAGATAAATAATTCATTCCATCCCCACAAAACCCCATATGAGGTGGCTCTAGTTGCCCCCATGTTACAGATGCAGCAATTGAGGCACAGAGAGGTTACACAGCTTGCCCAAGCTCACCCAGCACCCTGAGGATGGAGCTGGGGTTCCTCGTGGCACGGAAGCAGTTTTCTCCACCATTATTCTCTAAACTAACAGTAAAAGGTACAAAGACAGGACCTGGGTGAGGACTTCACACTTTGAAATACTTAACTAAGACTAAATGACATGGAAAACTCTAGTTCCAGAAGACAGTGTTAGGAAGCCTTGGCAAAACGGAAATAAGAACCAATTCATGGGGGGAGGGGTTGGGAAGGATGGGGTGGAAATGTAAGCGTGGCCACGTTCTCTCCTTTCCCAGCACAGAGTTCACCCCTGTTACAACACATTTTAAAATAGAGTTGAAAGAAAACATGACTTCACCTTCACTCCTTTGGTGAATTGTTGCTCTCTTAACCACACCAGCGGCCTCAGGAGCTACAAGTTAGGAGTTTAGCAATTCCTTCCCTGGTCTTCAATGTTGCTCCTGCTACTTCCAAACAAACTTAAATTTAACATTTTAGTTTTTAACAGTATGGATAATGTTAACTCATATAAATTTCTGTTTAGTTAGCACTCAAGTATCTAAGGCATACAAAGATGTCTAACATGAACTTCACCTAGTTATCAAAATTTGCATGGTGTCTGTTTTAGCTCATTTTCTTTTAAAGTGAGGATGTGTAGGGGTGCCTGGGTGGCTCAGTCAGTTGAGCGTCGGACTTTGGCTCAGGTCATGATCTCACAGCTCATGGGTTCAAACCCCACGTCTGGCTCTGTGCTGACAGCTCAGAGCCTGGAGCCTGCTTCGGATTCTGTGTCTCCCTCTCTCTCTGTCCCTCCCCCGCTCATGCTCTGTCTCTCTCTCTCTCTCTCTCAAAAATAAACATTAAAAAATTAAAAATAAAATAAAATTAAAATGTGTCATTTTTATAAAAATTATAAAAGAATTACTTTGAAGACACATAATTAAGATGTCCAGACTTCTTTTACTCTGCCCCATAAAATAGAATCTTCTTGTGTTGGAATAAAATAAGAGCTCCCTTATCTTGGAGGGATTCAAAGCATGTCTATGGTTTCTGGGATGCAGTGTACCAAACAAAAAGTAAATCCCCTCATCTTGCTCTGGGGCTAGGCAAAGTTCCTCGCTGTGGCCAAAGTCTGAGAGGTCCTGACTACGGGGCTGCAGTGTCCTCTAAGCCCCACTGCCTTCAATGGGAACAGAGTCCTGGCACCTTTTCGGGTACCACTGCAGTGAGCTCTGGCTTCTGGTCACCTGCATTACAGTCCTTCTGCTCAGCCATGAGATGCCTCCCTTCTTGTTGCTTTGGGTTCCCCACGGGTCGGGGTCAGGCAGGACATGAACCAGGAACATTAAGAGTCTGATCTAGAGAAGCATGCGGTCACGTCAAAGAAAGGGTATACACAGGTCCCCAGTGATCAGATTCCTAACAGCTCCGAGAAAGCAATCAGGAATAACTGGAAAGACAGAAGTGAGACTGAACAGAAGAAAATACTTTTAGAGACAAGGAAGTCTGAGGTCATTGTCCTCAAGAACCTTCTTTGAGCAAAAAAAGGTTGTATGCCACGAGAGGGTAAAATGAAATAGGCAGAGCAAGAGAAAAATAACGACCTAGCCACTGGCTCAGGATTAAAAGTAATAACATTTCCTTTGATCTTCACAATAACTCTCTTACGTAGCTAAAGCAAGAGCTCATCTCCGTTTTGCAGGTGAGTTGTTCAAGGTCAACCAAACTGGCTCCAGCCTGAACCACAACTGGGTCCTTGGACTCACATCTGGGGCTTTTCTTGCTTGATCGCTGGGCTGTGTGGGGTGTCCTCTCTCTTTCTCTCTCTCCCTTCACCTTCTCACAGAAGTGAGAGTTGGATGAATCTGATATTCCCCACAGTCCAGTATCACCAGCCCCTAGCCTGCCCCAGCCCCTTCCCTCCCTAGCTCCATAACAGGGGTCAAAACCATGCTGACTTCAAGAGTTTGGTGGAAATCCCATTTATGGCTTTCTAACAAGCTGTCCTGCAGAGCCCCTTCATTTCCTAGGAAGGAAGGACTCCTAGGGGGGCTCCAGTTTCTTGCTGGGGTTTAATATGAATCAAGGTAATGCAGTTCAAGCTTCCGTCGATGCCCAGGTATAATTTCAAGGGAAGAAGGGGTTCACAGTGACTGTTCTCTTTTGGGGAGAGGCAGGGTAGAATTCTGCATCCTGGATGTTGCAGCCTGGCCAGCTGGCATGTGAGTGTGATAAGTGACCCTCGCACCCCACCCCACTGCAGGAACTGGGCCGATAGCCTTGACCAACAGCATGCCACCCGTCCTATCGGTGCAGATTGAAGCAAAAGGCATTATATATTAAAAACAACAACATTTTATAAACTTCCTGTTGGGTGAGTTTTTTATCCATGCTGTTTCAAAGCAACTGGCTTGGTTATAAATCACACTGTGGGCTAGAGAATATATGACACAGCTGTGAGTTACAAGGTCATAATTTTACCAGTGATTTTAGATGCTGCCATAAACCATCCAAGGTCTGAAGAGAGCTCTAATACATTTTGATTTTTCCTTAAGTCCCCTGAATGGTATTCTAGGCCAGCCATTAAAAGACACTTCATTTCCTCCTTTTGTTTTAGGGAAAAAATAGTCTAGTACCACCAATGCCCTCCTCGCTTTGTTTTCTTCTACAGTGTAGTGCTGCCTCTTCTCTTTCGTCTTAAATTGCTGGGTGTCTAGCCTTAGACAGATGTTCCCTAGGCCTTCTTGTGAGAAAGATGAGATGAGTGTTGGGCTACGAGTCAGAAAACTTCCCAGAGCAGTACCATTTTTACTGAGGACTTGCCTAAGGGGATGCAGACCTGACCTTGGACCAGGTGGTCCAGTAACATTTTTCACAGAAACATTTTTCCTGTATCGTCTGCCATTACCTTCCTCCCCCCTTCAGCTTGGATAACACCTACTTTCTTGCTTTCCCTCCAGTGTCTAGGCCTTTGTTCATTTGCAAACACTAACTCAGTTTGACCTGACCCTCCACCCCTTTTGTAGCTGATAAAGCCCAACTTCCGACTCCAAAAGTCACCAAAAATGTCACTTCTTTTAGAAAGCCTTCCCTGGCTCCATGGATTGGTGCTTCTCTATGTGTTCCCAGAGCACCACACTGCCATACTTAGCCCAACACACTGGAACCCTCTATTTACTTCTCTCTCCCCAACAAATGAGCTCACCAGCCCAAACCCGATTTCTTTTGTTGATTCATTTATGTATTAATTCACCAAGCATTGAGGGTTCCTTTCAGTCACTTCACTAAGACTTAATGCAGTGCCTAGATCACAGCAAGTACATAATAAATGTGTGTTGAAGGAAACAAAATGAAGTGAAATGAAGGAATGGGTGGATGGACAGGTGGATGAACTCCATCTACTATGCATCTGCAAGAGGTGGTCAAAGAGAAGGACCATAATGGGGTATCAGGTTCAGGTTCTCCTCCCCGTTCCTTGATCTTCCCCAAAGAGCTTCAACTATCCTGCCTTTCCCGAGGTAAATCCACTCCAATTATTTTTACCACCAGTGCAGATCCATCCACACAAACACTGAAATGAAATATCCACACTGGTCTACTGACTGGCTTCCCAAAGCAGCGTGCAGATTCCTCCCCATGCTTACTCTTGTCTACAATGCCCTTTCCTCTCCACTCCATTTGAGTGCTTGAAAGCTCAGCTCAAACCCTATGCCCCCAGTGCGTCTCCACGGTACAGCAACTCCCTGCTTTCAACTCACAATCCGGTGCAGACTAAACATGTGGCTCCCAACCAGAGAATAATTCAACCGATCTGAGCATATACCTAAATTAAGTGATCAGCACTGAGAAGGCAGGACATGTCACAGCTCTTGTATCATAGTGGGAATATGACTGAAGGAAAGACCTCCTAATTCTAGCCCCGGTCATGCTGCTTACTGGTCATGTGACACTGGACATAAGCCTCTTGGAATACCCTTGGTCACATCTGCCAAACCTGGAGAACACTGACACCTACCTCACAGAGTTGATTAAATACAATAATGTTCACAAAATGTTTTCACAGAGTTGAAGAGCTGTAGAAAGACTGTATGTCTTACAAATATACATAAATAAACTCAAGCAGCCCTGACAGGCCCCAGTTCCTATTAGGCATCAAGGCCACTCCTTTTCTATGTTATACTCCCTTGGCACTGAGCGTCCTTTCAAATTAAGAATTGAACATTCAAGCAGGAGACTCAACAACTCATAATTTAGGTCTGCTTTCGCTCTCACCATGAAATACACACAGGGTGCTGACACCCCGCTCTTGACTTACAAGCCTATTTTGTGAGGAGGTCCCATCCCTCCAAGGCTCTTTCATCCACTCAATATGGTCAGTCCACTGACAGACACGTTGTCTGCATGTTCCACAGTCCTTGCCCACGTGATGGCCCTCAAGGACAGATGCGAAAGAGACATAAATATCAGTTGTTTAACAGATGCCTATATTCGTTCACTCAGGGCCAGGTGAGCAGGACAGGGAGGATTTGCCATTTGGACTCACTGGGAAATTCCACCGGTCTTAGTATTAATTATTGCCTTGTGCCAACAAGATACCCAATCTAAGAAAGTCAGGCACACCAGCTTGTCTTGTTCAATTACTCTACCATTATAGATCACGTGTATAGATAAGTGTATATGCCTCATGTAATCAGCACATGGACAACATGTGAATTATGTCCAAAGTAAAGAGTGCATTTGCATGCATTCCAATGCATATCTTCTCATGTTTACTCATCAGTGTTATTATTGAACTGTTCTATTGACTCATCAAGGACTTCAATCTCCCTTGGTAGACAAGGTACTTTGAATTCCCATATCCATAACTAGATTAAGCTACTCTAGGCAGAAACTGTCTTACATCTCACAGTATAACCCTCATGACAAGCACAGTGCTGTAATCAATACGTTATCTGTTGAATGAATCATTTATTACTCTCAAATTGCATGCCCAAATCCTGTTCTCCTCTCTCTCTGCCTTTTTTTCCAGGCCTCAGGAGACACAGTGATTCTACTCAAATTGTTATCACTTTGGGCCCAGTTACAAGCACCCAAAGCGGATACTGTTGGTGTGCCTGTTCTAAACACCCTTTTATACAAAAACAACTATAATCTTTTGGGCAAAGAGCTGTAAAAACTGACAGCAGCTAAGGAAATTATTCCCCTATGCAGATAACGCTGTGTTCCCAACAGTTCTCAATAAGCAAATAAAATCTCTCAGACAATTAAGTTGCTGTTTAAGGCTATTTGCTCTGGAATTCCCCACAGGTATTCTGAAAGAGTACAAAATGTTGGTGATGAAGAACTAAACTACTGGCTGGGATACAATAGATTATGGAATTAAGACAGACCAGAAACAGACAAACAAGTAAAGTATTATGCAAAACCTTTCAAGGTCCTAATTTTACCTTGCTTCTATGTTCAATAGTATTTTCCTGGACCACTTTCTATTGTCAGGAAATAAAATGGACAGGGAGTTTTATTGTTTTCTGACCACAGTATAGAGATCCATCTACGTTTTGATCAAGATTAAAAACTGGGCAGGTCCACACCAAATGAGAAAAACTGGGAATTTTTTTTTCTAAGTCTTTCTAATCTGTAAGGAAGTTATCCAAAAATCCACGGGCCCTCTCCAATGGGCAAGGAATGAGAAAGCGAATTAGCAGAAAGTTTTTGAGCACTAGAGACTAGGCAAATTGACTTCAAGAAAGTGGGGAAATCACTCCATCTATGTTGACTTTCCAATCTGTAAATAGGGAATATTTGTGTGTGTGTGTGTGTGTGTGTGTGTGTGTGTTTAAATAGGGAATATTTGAAAGATGCTTGTGATGTTTGGAAGGTGTAGTCTAGAAACCCCCAATTAACTTTAGAGCGCTTTGCATACATTGATTAGATGGACCGTGAGGTTCTTATTTACTACACAGTCATGACTCATCCTTCGAAGATCTGACCTGCTGAACATAATGACCTTGTCTTTGTGCTGGTGACTAATCATCATTAGGACGGCCAAGAGAGGCTAGCCATACCAATTCTGCCTTCCAAAAGAAGTACAAAAATTATTATTCCTGTTCTATAGATTTAGGGATTAAGTCTCATAAGGAGAACTCTTTAAAAATTATCAAAGAAGGAAGCTCCAGAGATCTAATCACCCTCTTCTAAAACATACCCTCCTTCACTATTTTCTGTGTGTTGGATGGTACCATTAACGGGGAGATACCCAAGCCAAAAGCCAGTCATTCTAGATTTTTCCTATACCTACATCTTCCACATATCTATCAACCACCAAGTCTTTTAGGGTCTTCTTCCTTGATATTTCTCTTGATTTTTGCCTCTTCTCCAAGACTCTGCTTCTGCATTAATTACCACAAGTCCTTATGACTTCTTCCCTAGATTCTGAAGTGGTCTCAAGCAGTCCCGTCCTCTGTCTCGAGCCAACACAGTCCCAATTTCTCCCAAAGGATGCTCTTTACACTCTTTCCTGCAGACGACAGAATTCTAGAGGATTTTCAGGGAGACACTTCCAAGATCAGACTTGCACATTTCAAATTCGGACACATAATACCCCAAGTCCTGGCAGATATGGCCCATGCCTCCCGGGGTCACCTTTCCAGGGCCTTGCCCCCATCATAGCTGACTCTCAAAATAAAAACTGCTTCTGCATCTCTCCACACGTGGTGCCTTCCCTATCTTTTCCTGGCCATTACTTACTCATCATTCAGGCCTCAACAGAAGCAACACCATCTCCATGAAGCTCTCTCATCCTTCTAGCACAGAATTGACCACTCCCTCCCTGTGCCAAGCTTATTTTTATTATACTTATTTTTTTTACATGTATCTTCTTCAGTTAGACACTAGACCAACTGAGGACAGATACTGTGTCTTATTTCTGCGTATGCCCAGTGCCTGATACAGAGCCTGGCTCAGAATAGATAAATGAATCAATCAATTAAAACTTTCATGAGACCTTTAACAATTTATCTACTTCTATAGCAGGGGTTGGTAAACTATAGCCCATGGGACAAATCTGGCCTGTCACCCCTTTCTTTATTGTCTGTAAGCTAAGAATGTCTATTTTTTACATTTTTCTTTTATTTTTTTAAGATTTTTTTTTTGTTTATTTATTTTGAGAGAGAGAGAGCATGAGCAGGGGATGGGCAGAGAGAGAGGGAGAGAGACAATCCCAAGCGGGCTCGACGCTGCCAGCACAGAGCCCTTGTAGGTCTCAATCTCACAAACCGTGAGATCGTGACCTGAGCAGAAATCAAGAGTCGGACACTTGACTGACTGAGCCACCCATGTGTCCTTATTTTTTATATTTTTAAATAGTTAAAACATATTATAATATTTCATGGAACAGGAACACTGTACGAAATGCCCATTTCAGTATCCATGAATAAACTGTAGAGATACAGCCATACCCCTTCTTTCACACATTGTCTATGGCTGCTTTCTTGCTACAAAAGTAGAGTTGAAAGGGTGTGCTGGAGACTATATGGCCCCTAAAGCCTCAACATTTACTAGCTGACCCTTTACTGATGTTGGCTGATCCCTACACTATAGAATGGAACATGGGCACCCGTATCATTTTGTTGTTCCTTCCATTGTTCATTCAGTGGATATTTACTGAGTATCTACCATGTGTCAAGTGTTTTCCCAGGTTCTGGGGATAAAACATAGAGCCAACAAAGGTACCTGCATGATGGAACTCACAGTCTGGGCCTGTAGCAGGAGATAAAAACTAATCAAACCCCCTTACAAGTACCTTTGCTATTACAGTGCTGATGGGTGCCAAGAAATGGTACCAGGGGTAACCTCCCATCATGCACTGGTGGTTACTGTAATTATCAAACACTGTCAAATCTGTGTTCACATCCACAGCACAAACGTGGTTCTCTTTTCTCCCTTCTCTCTTGCTTCTGCCCTGAGACTCTTCATCCTCAGCCAGCTTTTTCTCTTAAATTGACTTAACAACAAATTTCTACTCCCGTGTGACGTGCATCCTCTTTATAAAACCCCGGCACCAGAACAAAGCCTGGCACATGAGAGACACTCAGGCATCATCACTGAATAAATAAATGGAAGAATTAATTAATTAGTGGAAGAAATGTAGGCAAATTCCTTGGCATCCCTGGGCCTCAGTTTTTGTTGTAAGTGAAATAAAGGACAAGATGTTCCCAAGCCCTTCTAGTTTTGTGCTCTGCAATTCCTCATGTCCTTAGAGGGGGTCCCCATCTGGCTTTCTGATTCACTCACTTCTGTGGACATACGGCAGCCTCCCTCTGCCTCTGTAGCCTGATGCATCGTCTCTTGAATGACACACGCACCCTGCCCAAGGCAACGCAGCCCACACCAATCCATTCCACAGATGACTGCTGACAGTGAACGAGGAGTATACCTTGGGGTTTTAGCCAAGGTCTGCTCAAGGTGTTTGGTACAAAGGATGGCCAGGCTGAACACACACCAGCAGAGAAGAGACTTGACATTGGCTTCTTAAATTGACCCACTAGAGCTAAAAATCATGAAGCTTTTCTTTCCACACCCATTTTTAAATTGCAGCTTCAACACGGGTGGCCATTGTAAAGCACATGAACACATACACACAAATTACCCCTTTTGTTGTCCCCCCTCCACACACACACAAACACATGCTACTGATCATTTTTAAGGGTCCTGGAACATAAGGAGCTCTGAAAACCTGATTCCCGGATTACTTTGTAGCTCTTTTCCCCTCTGGAAGCAGCTGTGTCCCTTGGGTATCTAGACCCAATAGAGGTGGTCTGAACAACGCACATTTGCACCCAAGGGTCATCTGTTTCTCTTGCTCTGTTAACTGCCTGGTCCCACGGCTGCCATCGTCAGATCATTGAAGTGCTCCTTGAGCAACCACAAATGCTTCTGGGATTCCTGTTAGCCCTAGAATAACACATTTCCTTCTTGAAAACCCTAAACTTTCCAATTGGCAACAGGACATCAGAATTCTGTTTCTCCTTGTGTTGTGGCTCTCTCCCTTCTTCCAGTTTCTTCCCATCATTTTTTTCCCCTCATCTAGAATATTTTTTCAACTTTGCTGAGATGAAGTCCAGCCAGACAGTCAAAAAAAAAAAAAATGACAGAAATGTCATAACAGAAAAAAACAGGCTTTCTCTTCCCTAAAAATGAGTTGATATAAGGAATGACAACTTGAGATAAAAATATTCACTACTTTTTTTGGCCTCTTTTCATATTATTCTGCATCTGCTAGGCGGCTTGAAAGCATATCATATGAAAAGCTCTATTATCTTCCCCAGAATGACCTTTGGGACCCACCCAATGGCAGTTAATGGTAATATCATGCTAACTCACCTCGCAGGAGGAAGGAATGAAATACTAACACAACACTAACACAGTACACGCCTTATTTAAATACTGTAGTTCTGGTTCATCTATCAGAGCTGCTTTACTGGGATACATGTATTATGATCACACTCGAGTTTATTAATAAAGTTCCTATTTCTGTGTAGGTTTGACAAACATATCTATTCAGGATCTGCACATTCTTCCATTTTTCATAGCTGGCCAGCTTGACATACAAGAAGGAAAGTGACAGGTCCTTCAGTATTTCTTTCAAATCCGAAACCAATTCAGTCAAAGGACAGAAGGCACATATTCCACCAAAGGACAGAAGGCTTAAAAAGATTAGATAAACAATTGAAGAGAATCCTTTGTTTTAGGGCAACACTCTGGAGTCAGGCTAGGGTATCTCCTTTCCTTGGCCTTCTTGGGACATCTTAGCACATGTTTAGCCTGAATACATATGCCTACTTTTTAAAATTTCTATCTATTGGCCTGACATTTGTCTTTTTCAAGCTTTCACAGATAGTCTGAGGCACCTTTTGAGGGATATGCTATCTCGAAGAGTCAAAAACAGAGCTTACATTTGCCGAGGTTCATTCACCAGGATTGAAGGAGGCAGAATTCGGAGGACAGAAGCTTCTGTGTGTTTCATTCCTAATTTCTCCCACTAGGGGGCAGAACCACACAACAAATCTTTTCAGAAGCGTGGCCTAGAAAACGCGGTCCTGCTACAGTGAGGGACTGGAGAGGGTCTCTGAGGGCCAAGAGAATAGACATTTGGGGCAGGTCACTGTAGGGAAAAAACGTGTGACACCTGGGTTTCCCTCAGATCCCTCATGCTTGCACTGGATCCCTCCTCTCCACCAGACTAGAAGCGCTTTTACTAAGGGAGTAGGGTGGGTAGTAAGCAAAGGCTATTGCTCAAAATGAACAAAAACCAAAAATAGGAATGAGAAGTCCTGAGACAACGTGCACTTTGCTCCAAATGCAAGAACATTGGAAAAGGGATTTCTGTCCCAGTTTGCAAAATCAAGTTAAGTGTTTTAAGTTGCCTAAGATACTCACCCGCCACATTATGGATATTTATTGGTGAATCTGCTGTAACCTGTTTAGTGTTGTCAGCCGATGTCAGGACATACATAGTCTTTGTAAGGATGCTGGACAATAGATGTGGTAAGTGGGAAAACAGTCTAGTATGACTGTTTCCTATAGAGAAGAATTTCTGTGTCCCAAGCAGAGAGATAATATTGAAGCCTAGACGAGTTTTTAAAGGGCAAGTCACTGTGGCCAAAGATAACTGTTCTCGAGGAGGAGGAGGGGAGGGAGAGGAGGGGGAGGAAAGGAGAGGAGAAGGCCCTACTGGACACTGAGGATGTGTCTACATAGCAAGAATCTGCCAAACATGATCAGCTGCTAACGTTTTAAGGGGGAAATTCACTCCCCAGCTAGAGACAGCCTTCATCTGGCAGTCTTCACTCATCTGTTATCTTCCCATCCCTGGAAACATCTGGGTTTACAAGCCAGGGTTTATAGACTTGCCCTTCCCACAGCAGGGGAAAGATACCTCACTCACAGTCTAAACACCAAACCCCGTACAGCAACTAACACGTGTACTTGTTTTAAGGTCTGTGGAATGAATGAATGAGGATGATAATAGCAGTAACAATGGTGGCATTTAATGGAGTCTCTTCACTAGAACCGAGATTCAGGGAAGGTGAGTGAGGTGTGCAGGGAGCAAGCACCTGGAGGGGCTAGGGCTGGACCGGGAGTACCTAGCAGGAATGAAAAGCTCGGGCTCTTAGATCACAAAGACCCGAGTTTGAATCCTTGCTGAAGTCACACAGCAAAGGAGACAGCTCACCTCTCAGAGCTCCAGGGTCTCTTATCTAGGGCTGTTGGGAGGATCAAATGAGACAGGCAGATAAAGAGCAAAGTCCAACACCTGCTGCACAATACTAGGTAGCTCTAGAAATAACAGCAATAGCATGGGCAGAAATAGGGTGTTACTTTATTACTATTACATTTCTTACTGATTTCAGAGGAAAGTTTATGCCCAGTTTATCAAAACCGATCAGTAGGGACCACGTGCAAAACACTGTGGCAAACAGTTAGTGGAATGTAAAGGAATACATAACACAGCTGTTATTCTAGAGCAGGGATCACATCACAGACCTTCAATAAAGAGCCAGATAGTGAAGATTTTAGGCTTTGGGGACCCTAGATCTCTGGCTCACTGCCCAAGATAAGATGTAAATAAGTGGGTGTGGCTATGTCCTAATAAAACTTTAGGAAAACAAGCAATGGGCCAGCTTTGCCAGTTTCTGATCTAGTTCATCAGCCAGGACATGGACTTATAAAAATACTTTATACATGACTTATAAAAAATATAGTCAACTTTGGAAGGGAGGCTATGAATGATTCAGATGATGGCGGTTTCAGAAGGGGCGAGATCGTAACTGGCTGCGTTCAGGTGAGCACAGAGGACGGATGAGCATCAGTTGCTAGTCAGGGGCTGGGGTCTACCAGAGTCATGGAGTTGGGGCATATCTGCAGCGGGGACCGGGGTGGCTGGTGAGTAAGCTGCTTGGTGACCACAGGGAAGAAATTCACCGAGAGAGGTAGAAAGGGAGGCCGCGTGAGAATATGAAAGGCAAAGACTGTGAGATTGAGTTTTGACAAAAAGGACGAATTTGTTCTGCCCCTGGTCTGGCCGTGGAAAAGTTCTGCAATCCACCCAGGAAATAATAAATGAGTGGTACCCTCTGTGAGGTGGGTTGCTAAATTCTTATCTGGCCTTAAAGACAGAAGTTGAATTGAGCAGTTGTTACTTGAGAGCAAAGTGTCGTCAAACCGGTATTTGATTTTTATTTCTGGTAATACAATGTGGCTCATGAAAAATGGAGCTTTGCTCACCACCTGTCATCTGCCCTTATTTTTGCCAGCAGGCCCGGGTCCAGGCTGGGGCATCTAGGTGTCTCCAGGTAGGATGACTGGGAAAGAGTGTTTGTTAGAATAAATTATCCTGGGGGTGGAGAGGAGTCAGGCTCTATCATTCTCCAGAAAAGGGAGCTGAGAGGCTCTGTCCCGCAGGGAGGGAGGAGGTCTGGCAATAGCGTCTCAGAGCTGCTTCCCGTGTCCACTTTCTCCCTACCTGGTCTGCCAGCCAAGTCGATCCATCACGGCCCTATCTCATCGAGAAGAACCAAGGCATCTATTTTTTCAAGATGATGCAAAGGTAAATATACGTCCAGTCCTAGAGATTTAGGTTGCTTGAGAAGGCTGTTCCAATAATACCCCAGATGAAGTACAGCCATCTGGAGAGGTTTTGGCATCTATGAAAACCTACTGCTGAATTTGTTCCTTGAAGACATTCATTTTGAGATGTTATTTCCAATTTGGCATATAACAGAGCTGTACACGTCAATGAGGATTTAGAATCCCTGCTACCTACAGAGGGCATCTTATTTAAAGCATGCCCTGACAAAGCAATATCAAGGGAATACAGTCGGAAATCTCTTACAGAGGAATAATTTCTCTAGAAGCAGTTTCGGCAGAGCAGTTACCAGAGCAGCAATTAGCTCCCTGAAACACGTCTAAACTTTCTGCGTGCCACTTTGCTGGGGCTGCCTTCCTTCAGAGCCCAGTCAAAGGGACGGAACTCAGTGAGTTCATTGCTCTTGCCACACAATAGCAATCCAGCACCAATGCTTTTCCCAAGGCGCATGGCACCACTTAATAGCCCTCTCCACCCCAAAATAGCTCAGGCAAACAGTACAGCCCATAATCTCTAACCTGACACTATTTCAAGATGGACCAATGGTGGTAACATAGATTGTTTTTATTTATTTGGCTACTTGTATAGAATAAACCAAGAGGTTCAGAAAAAGGGGGCTGGGGAAATGGGGAAAAGGTGTTTTAAGGCCAAAACCAAAAGTAGTTTGGAGGCTACTAAGTTATAGAAATTGTATTAACTCAGTTTTTAAAAAAAAAAACGGATTGGGTTATTTTTCTTCTAAATTTCCTTTCTTACCTAGGAGTCCCAAAGAACTTTCTGTTTAGGGGGCTTTTCACCTTTTCTTAGGGGACTGGAATGAGGAGGAAGCTGCACTCAGTATTTGCTCTGATTAGACAGGGCTGTTGGATTAATTTTTTGTAAGTGAAACTATAATGGCGAGTTAATTTTATAGCTTGAAAGCTAGCATAATAGACCACTGAGGAACATAAACCTTGGAGGCAGAGTGCCTGGGTCCAAAGCCTGGCTCTGCCACTTACTCACTATATGACTCTTGGCAAGTTACAGAACCTCTCTAGGCCTTGGTTTCCCCATCTGGAAAATGGGGCTAAAAACGATCCTTATTTCATAGTGGTGTTTGGAAGACTACCTGGGATAATTACAAATTGTACCTGTACATGTACAAACACACATATACATATGTAAGATGTGAACGGATCCAACACTACCCTAGTTACGGAAGCACCTTCTCTTTTAGAGCACATACTTCTTCTCTCTCTTTCTCCATCTCCAAAGACATCTGGCCCCCAAAAGGGAAGCCACACTTTTCTTTTATTGTTATTATTTTAAATTAAACCACTAACTACAGGGAAGGGTTTACATAGAAGGCTTTGGGTTTTAGAGCATCTGTGTCCAACTGCCTCAGGTCACCTCTGGTCGTTCTCAAAGGCCCTTCCTTCTAGACCCTGGGCAATGGGACCAGGAGACCCCTTGGGGTGGTGGGGGGAAGAATGGGGAGTTTATGGTCATAGCGGCTGACTCAAGTCAAGTTATTAGATGTCAAACACCTTGCGGGAATGCGAAGTGAGCCTATCCTTGCCTCTGACTAACTGCCAAGTATCCACTGACTTTGAGCCAATTTATCTCCCCTCCTCCAGCCTACTTAATCTCGCTCTGATCCAGCAAAGTCCAGGACAGTCCTGTAGGGGGCACCAGAGACCTTTCCTTTCAGAGCCCAGAAGGCCATTTCAAAATGCAGCAGTAGAGTCCTGGGGAAGAGGCTGGAGCTGGAGCCAGGCCCAGAGCCTCTTTTGTGCAGTTGTTGCCTACTGAGGCCTTAAATAATGTAATCTGGATAGGGCGGTGGGGAGTCTCACTTCGATGGTGTACATCTGTACATCAGTCCTCTCATTAAAAATCACTTCAGTAAACATTTGTTAAGCTTCCACGGTTTACAAGGGTGTCCCAGACATACAAAAAGTAAAAATTCATGGTACGTTCTATCACAAGACACAGTCTAAAAAAAAAATTGTTAATGTTTATTTACTTCTGAAGGAGAGAGAGCGAGACAGAGCACGAGCAGAGGAGGGGTAGAGAGAGACAGAGACACAGAATCGAAAGCAGGCTCCAGGCTCTGAGCTGTCAGCACAGCGTCCAATGCGGGGCTAAAAGTCACGAATGGTGAGATCACGACCTGACCTGAGCTGAAGTCGGACGCTCAACCGGCTGAGCCACCAAGGCACCTCTCTCACAAGACACATTCTAGAGCAGTGTGGTCAGGTGGAATTCTTGTGATGATGGCAATGTTCTGTATGTGTGCTGTCCAACACCACAGCCACTAACCACACGGTGCTAGCGAATGCTTGATCTGTAGCTAGTATGAATGAGAAACAGAGCTTTGAGATTTTATTTAATTTTGATTAGTCTACATTTAAGTAGCCCAATGTTGTTAGTGGTTACCTTACTGGACATTTCAGTCCAGACTAGAAAGCCTGGCTACTTCGAATATGGTCCCCAGACTAGAAACACCAGCCTCACCTGGAAACATGTAGAAAGGCAGAATATCTGGTCCCGCCCAAACTTCCCAAATCAGAAACTGCATTCTAAGACCTCCCAGTGTTTCACATGCACATGAAGACTAGGAAGCACTCTTCTAGGGAGAAATTAACTCAACGTTCACAATTAGAAGATGTATATACATGGTTCTCAACCTAATTGCATTTTTGATGCAATGGAGAACATTAAAAAATGCTGAACCTGGGTCATATCCCCCAACCCAGAGACTGTGATTTAATTGATTGGAGGTTTGGTCTGAACATCATGAGTTTTGAAAACCTTCTGGGGGATTCTTGTGGACAGCCAAATGTATAAGCATCCCAGAATAGCCTAGGACAGTGGTTCTCAAAATTGGGTGAATATCAGCATGGCCAGGAAGGTGTGCAAAACAAAGATTGTCAGATTAAACTCTGGGAGTTTTTGATTCATTGGGTCTGTGCTGGGTTCTAAGAATCTGCATATCTAACAAATTTTCAGGTGGTGCTGATGCTGCTGGTATGGGAACCACACCTTGAGAACCACTGGACTAGTAATTTTAAAAGCATGGGCTCAGAAATCAGATTGAACTGGGCTGAGTCCTGGATCCACACTTACTACCTGAGAAAGTTACGTAACTCGCAAACCTCAGTTCTCTAAATTGTAAAATCAGACTATAGTATTTACTCATTGGGCTGCTGTGAACATTAATTCAGATAACGTATATGAGATGCTGAGCCCAGTGTCTGCCTTTAATAAGCAAGTAATTGTTCATTATTATCATCCTTGAAAGAAAACACACTCATTCATTCATTCATTCATTCATTCAACAAGCACAAATTATGTGCCAGGCACTGTTCCAGGCACCAGGACACAGCAAAAAAACAGGACGGTCAATGTTCCTGCACAAAGGTGTCATGGAACTTGTATTCTAACTGATAATATAACACAGATGATAATACTGCTTTTATAGCACTAATTGTAAGAGCAAAAGAGAAAAACGTCAGGGAATTCATTCCAACTGGAAAAATGGGAAGGCTTTACATGGGTGGTGAAGTTAGGGCTGTGCCTTAACAGGGAGAGGGATGCCAGCCAGTGAGATGGGGCAGAAACTCACTCTGCCCTCAGCAGAAGGAACACACAGCAGGGTAGATGCAATTAGCAGCCTGGTGGACCCCTGGCAGGAATTGTAAGGGGCTGGGAGTCAAGTCTGTGTGCCTGGGGCTGCCCACAAGGGGCTGCCTCTACTTTCTGGCCAAATCATATTCGGGGTTTTATGGTTTTGTTTTGTTTTGTTTTGTTTTAAGTTTCAATACACTGAAAATCCCTGATGTCAGGAAACAGAAACCAGGCAAAGGCTTTCACCATTGAGTACTTTTACCAAATGCAGAGGCCAGTCAACAGAAGGCTAGATATTAACCGCACCTCACTTTACCCATTGTGGGATTCTTCAAGCAAGGGAGTGGCCCTGGGGCCAGACACCCTATGATGTAGAGGGCAATGGAAAGCCTCCTAAGACTGCAGCTGTGCCCTGAGAGAATAACGAGAGGAAAGGTGACTCCACACGCTGCCTTCCCTGGGAACACGTCATAACTTGTCGCCTCATCTGGCATTCTAAAATTCTGGTTTCTCTCCATTCTTTAAAATAAGCTCCAGAAAAAGCAAGAAAGCATGAATTCTAAGGAAAGGAAGCTTTTAAGCAGGGGGCATGTAGACCTAACATGTTCCCCTCAATTGCTGCAGCCACGTGGGAAGCCCCCCCCCCACCAGAGCAAATGTTTAAGAATAATGAATAGTAGGCATATCGGCTTAGTAATTCACCAGGTCCCAAGAAAAGAAGAAGAAGAAGAAGAAGAAGAAGAAGAAGAAGAAGAAGAAGAAGAAGAAAAACACTACGTGGAAGTGAGGAGAGGGGGGAAGTTCTCAGGCTCCAAGCAAGATTTCCCCAAAGGTCTCCTCCCATAACAGGGTAGAAACGTATGACAAGGCAAGGGCGTGGAGGGCCCAGAATGCCTACTAGGTCTTTTGGACTCCAAAAGACTGTGCAGAGCCACTGGCTCCATGATTTGGGGCAAGATACTTAACTTCTCTGAACCTCAGTTTCCTCTTCAGCAAAATAGGAGTATTAATAATAATACCGCTTTTGATGGGCAGAATAATGCCCACCCCCCCCAAAAAAAAACATTCATGGTAATCCTCAGAACCTGGGCATATGGTAATTTACATGGCAAAAGGTAATCACAGTAGCAGAGAAATTAAGGTTACTAACCCGCTGACCTTAATATGGGGTAAGTATCTTGGATTATCCATGTAGGACCCCAGTATAATCACAAGGGTCCTTAGAAGTAGGAGCAGGAGACAGGAGAGAGACAGTCTGAGGAAGGTGATGACAGATGGCAAGATCAGTGAGACGTGGTAAGAGGACTCAACCCAGGGCTGCTGGCTTTGAAGATGGAGGAAGGGGCCCCAAGCTAAGGAGTGTGGGTGGTCTGCGAAAGATGGAAAAGGCAAGGTAAGAGAACATTCCTCTGAGCTTCCAGAAGGGAGCACAGCCCTGAAGACTCTTGTCCCTTAGCCCAGAGAGACCCAAGTTGACTTCTAATCTACATACCTGTAAGAAATAAACTTGTGTTGGGGCACCTGGGTGGCTCAGTCAGTTAAGCATCTGACTTTGGCTCAGGTCATGATCTTACAGTTCATGAGTTCGAGCCCCGCATTGGGCTCTGTGCTGACAGAGCTTGGAGCCTGCTTCGGATTCTCCCTCTCTCTTTGCCCCTCACCCACTCATGCTCATTCGCTCTCTCTCTCTCTGTGTCTCTCTCTCAAAAATAAATAATAAAGCATTAAAAAAAAAGAAAGAAACTTGTGTTAAGCCACCGCCATTTGTGGCGCTCACTTGTTACTGTAGCAAGAGGAAACAAACACATCCATCTTGCGGGGCTGTGGGGCTGATGCCTTGTGCAGGGAAGGGTGCTTTCTTCTCTAGGACGGCATTATCATTGGTGGGCACCTGCTATCCTCTGCACAGGGTAGGCTGGTCTCCTCTCCCCTTCGAAGCGGGCCACTGCTCCCCAGTTTCACCCACCACGGCAAGCCGGGCTGAGCTGGTGCCTTGCAGAAGCCTCCTCGCGTTCCTCCACCCACATAAGCTCTTTCTCCTGTGAACTCCCACGGCCCTTACAGCCTGTACCTGACAATTTGGGACTTAATTATACAGCGGGCAGTGTTACTTGCTGTTGCTGCATGCGTGTTTATTTTGGTTCTAAAACTAGATTGAAACCTCAGTCTCAAACAGGAACTACGTTTTGTCCTTTTGTTGTTGTTTTTGAGGATCTGAACTTTTTTTTTTTTTTTAAATCCTGTTTTTATCACCTTTTGACACAAAAAAGGTACTGCCCGGGCATATATTTATAAGCAGATATCTTAAACCATTTTAATTGCCTTGTGGCTGGGCACTAACTCATTTTTCTATTTTTTATCAGAGTTCTCTATTTTCTAGCAGTGTTTTCCAGAGGTGCTGAAGTCTAACATGGGTTAGAGGAACAGGTACGTTTATAGTTGACAGTTTTTCCACCCTGGGTTCAAGGCCTGGGGCTCCTTACCATCCCCTGATTTCATTAATCAGAGAAGAGGGGCAATGTTGGAGATCATAGTAAAACATAGTAAAACAGGGTGGCCAGACATGGTCCCCTCATCTCAGTGCTGAATACACAGTAATCACTCAAAAAAAGCTAGCGAGATGAGTGGCCAGTGGGTGCATCATTATTTTTCTCTCCTCTCTCCTTTTGACCACACAAAATGACCCTCAATGAAACCACATAAATAAATACACAAAGGAGGCACAGTCTGTTGACCTACCTTGGGGATACAGTTCCCCCCAAAATGAGACAGACAGAAGAGCTCTCCTCAGCATGTTATTCTAGTCTCAAAATAAAATACATCTCTCATTTCAAGGTACATTTATTTTAGTGAGGTAGGATAAGGATTTGGTGAGAGAAACAAAAATGAATAAGCTGGTGTGTGTGGGAACAGGAATTAAAATAAGCAGAGACTTGCCGCCTGCCAACGTGGATGTCCTCACATCCCGCTGCCTTATTTTTGGTTCCATTCTGGTTTGTTTTCTTTCTTGGTGCTTTAAAATATGATAGGTAGGTTAGAAAGAGAAGCCTGGGATCATCGTGAACCCCGTCCTAGGTACATGGTATTTTCCTTACACTGCCTCACAAAATCCCCTCTGCAACCCTGTGAGGTGAGTACTGCCCATTCATTGGATAGGTGGAAAACTGAGTTTAAGACAGGTAAAACAACCTTGCTTAAGGTGACCCATTGGCCAAGCCAAGATGTGAATTGAGGTGGTAGCCCAGAGCTTGGCTCTGACCCACTCTGCTCTATTGACAGCATGTGTGGAAGCCTCTAGTCTCTCCCTCTCTCTCAGGTGGAACAGATCTGATCCCCAAGGTGCTAAGGTACCTTGGGACTCGGGAGACACCAGACAAGCTCTATGTGTTCCCCAGGTCCTAGTGACAACTCTAGAAACTGAAGGTGGGCAAGGACGAGTGGGATGGGGATGAGGAGTCATGAGGACGTGTGTTCTTAAATAAGAGCTCTTCCCCTCCCTGCCTGCCTGAAGTGAATCTCTCTCAGTAAGGAGAGATGGAGAAGTGCCAACAGAAATTAGCCAAATCAGCTCAGTCACCCCAACGCAGTCCTCAAAACCCCCAATCTTTCGAGGCTAAGGACAGAGGCAGAAGAACAGCATGAATACAGACATAAAATCAGATCAAATCTGGGGCAAATCACCCCTTCCACCTCTTCCAAGGCTATGCAACCTGGGACAAGAGCTATCGTCACTGAATCTGTTTCCTTATCTGCAAAATGGGGAAAGTAACTCCCAGCTCACAGGACTTTTCTGAGAAGTAAGTGAGTTCATATATGTAAGGGGCTGATCAGAGTTCCCAGCACATGGTAGAACTGGAATTAGCTGTTATTATCAATACACCATCAAATGCACTAAGATAACACATACATAAAGTAAACCAATACAATACTATATAATATGCAACCATACATTATGATAAGTCAAATGTGGTGTGCATTTTGCTCTGGCGAAGGTAAGGATGGGGGTCATAGCCCTTGTTCTGTTTTGCACCCACATGACTCCAGCTATAGCGCAGCCCCCTGTGTCATAGAGCTCAGCAGGTGTGTGCCGAAGAAATAGAACAGACTGCACTTTTCCCCAGCTTATGCCAAACCTCAACCAGTAAAGGCAGCACCCTTTCATTTTCCAGGAGGAGGGTAGCACTTCCTGAAATGCCCCCCGTTTAATGGGATTATTCCTTCTACTGTATAAGCTATATCTCATGGGAATGTTCATTTTATATTTGGCAGCTCATCAGCACAATAATTGTTTCACGACGTAATAACCCATGTATTAAATCAGACACGGAAACTTCCTTGAAATATTATTCTACTGAATTCTCTTCCATAACAGGAAGACCAGTGGTGGAGCTCACCCAAGGGGCTGAGAACCACAAGCATTTCATTAAGGATGCCTTCTCCTACAAGGGGGGAAAGGTTATTTGTTGTTGGTATTTTTATTATGTTTTTATAGCCCAAAAGTTTGTTGGTCTGTTTTCAGTTTCAACACACTTATGCTTCTTAACGCACTGTATAATTTGCCTATTTACTAGGCTCATTTTTTTCCTGTTCTTCCCTCACTGCAACATTATGGGGTAGGATGCTATTTCATTCACTGTTGTTTCCAAATCATCTGGAAAAGTGCCTGGCACATAGTAGGTATTAATAAATACTGTTCGATTGAAGCACATTTTAAAGGTTTAATTTTTGAAGAGAAACCATAGCAGATGCAAAAGTATATCTCATTTCTCTTCTTTTTTCTTTTTCTTCCCCTTTTCCTGTTCACTCTGGTGGATTTTTCACTAGATGAGAACACCAAGCCAAAAATCAGGATTAAATCATTCCCAAGAAGGCATGAATTTTTAAAACATCCAAGTTCTCCTGACATAAAGATGCTTTTAGTCTCAAAAGGAGACTTGGCTCTATACCCTTACCCTGGGGTGAGATCTGCTTGCTGCACAGGAGGGTGTCTCCACCAGTCATGAAGGACTATCCTCAATCACCTAGGACCACAAGGGACCAAGAGAGAATGGAGCTTGACATAAAATTCCAACTCATGAAGTGTGGGGACTAGATGATAATTTAAGTCCAAACCTCCCATTTTTCAGAAGGGAAAACTGAGGGTCCAGAAGCAAATTGGTTGTTCCAGTGTACAGAGTAATGAAGAGAAGAGAAGAGAAGAGAAGAGAAGAGAAGAGAAGAGAAGAGAAGGCAGGAAGAGAAGGCAGACTCCTTTCCCTCCTCCCTCCCTCCCTCTCTCCCTCCTTCTCTCTCCCTTCCTCTCTTCTTTCCTCTTCCCCTTCCTTCTTTCTCTGTCTGTCTGGAGTTTTTCAGGGTCTGTGCACGCTCACGGGTACATGGGTACATGCATGTGCGTGTGTGCACACATGTGTGTGTATACTCTTTGCAACAGGATGGTCTAGGATGAACCATGGTTAGCAACCCATATGTAATTTTGACTCAGGAATGTTGATGGTTTGATTTCACCAATTTCCCAGTCCTTCCCAACAACCTAGATGCCAAATTTCTCATGAACAATGCAAGAATCCTAGAGACATTCTGAGCTGAAAGTACCTGAGAAATCATCTAACCTAACCTTTATTTTACAGATTATAAACAACAGGCTGAGTGAAAGAAAAGTGAGCTCCCCAGGTCACAAAGCCAGTTAACAGTCAAGCTGAGGTAGCTGGGACCCTCAGTACCAGAGCATATTCAGGTTACTTCTCAGATTTGTGAGTGGCTCTGATGGTTTCATCAAGCTGGCTGGAAAACCCAATCTAAGCAAGCAGGTTTCAAATCAAGGATGATGACTTTTCCATTGAGTGAATGAATACAATTCTAATGTGAAAATTCGTCCAAAATAGAATCCTTATGGGATATACACACATAGATACACACAGATATGTGTGTATGTGATTATTGCATACATCATATACAAAGGGTGCTTCTTTTTTTAAATACTTGATATGAGGCATGTAATAAATTCACAATGCTAGCAAGGACATCAAAAACATACTGCTAGTGGAAGCATATCTTGACACAACATTTCTGAAAAGTGAACCATCAATTTCTGTACAAACTAAAATATATGCATGCTTTGATTCAGCAATTACTCTTCCAGGAACCTAGAACCATCTAGAGAAATAAAATTGCACAGATGTGTGGATGAGGGTGTTTATTAAAACATTGTTTACAGTGCAAAAAGAAAATAATCAGGTGGTCCATCATTAGGGCTGTATCCAAATGAACTGCAATACAACAATTTGTAGAATTCTGTGTAACTCTAATAAAATGAATTATTACAGAGCTGAAGGGATGTCCATCATTTATTTGTTAGTGAGAAAACCAAATTCCAGTGCAATGTCATGGACACACGTATTTGTACAAAGACCACCTCCTCTACAACATATATATGTACACATCCATGTTTGTAGCAATGGGGCATGAAGGAAAGATATGGAAGTCTATGAACATTGAGCATCCCAGGGACAAGGCAGTGAGAACGGGGAAGACATGATTGATATTTCCTTTATACATCTTTAAATGTTTATACTGAATGTAATATACATAAAACCTTGGTTTGCGAGCATAATTCATTCCAGAAACACACTTGTAATCCAAAGCATTTGTATATCAAAGCAAATTTCAAGAACCGTTGGTTCAGTTGTGATCGTGTGACATTCAGCCTCACATACGACTCATATTGCAAGGCATCACTCGTTTATCAAGTTAAAATTTCTTAGAAATGTTTGCTTGTCTTGCGGAACACTCGCAGAACAGGTTACTTGCAATCCAAGGTTTTATTTCTATTACTTTGAAAAAAAATTGAGGTAACACCAAAAATTTCTAAAAATACAGATTGGACGCACAAATAGTCCTCTGAATCCTGTTTCAGCCTCCCTTTCCCCTGGTAGACCTACGGCAGCAGGAACATTCTGAGAGAATTATTCAGTGCAACAAAGAGAAGCTCAAAGCTGTCTCTCTATGCCTCTGGCTGCCATGACCATCCTCGAGCTAACTACTTCTCCTGCCAAACTGTCTTGCTCGTAATGCAGGAAGTCACCTGCCAGGGACAGACAGGAAGGGACATGTTGAGCAGATACAGGAAGTAAGATGTGAACACAGCACCTGCAAAAGCCCCTCCTTTAGCACGGGAGGGGAGCTCCACCTCCTTCAAGGAGACAGTGGCTTGAGATGCCTTCCTGTACGCTGTCCCACAGAGGAACTCTTAGCTCTAGATAAACCAGGCAGGAACCACTCGTCATAAAACCGAGAAGCAGACAGAAGCTAACTTCGGCAGGCAGGCCTTCTGGGGCACCTGAATCAGTTACTTGGAAAGTTGGCCTCGTACCAGGCTCTTCTTTGTCCAGTTCTAACTGCAGGCTGAATGAAAATGACAGAAGCACGAAGGCAGAGGTCCTGGCTGTGACAGTGTGACCCGTAGGCTTCAACAATGAGAAAACTGCCTTACCTGAAGCACTCACCGCGCGAATCCTCCTGGGCTAGTGCTCTGAAGAGAACTGTCCTCACTAACCCCCCAAACTCCAAGAGTTGTGCACATTCACACAAAACTTTCTTTCCGTGGGGACAGCCCAGGCCTCTGATCCACCACAGTTTGGGAACCAGTAAGAAGAAAGGAGGAGAGACTGACTTACCAAGCCAACTTCTGTTTAAGTACACAGACACAAACACTGGGGGAACCGTGAAGAAATCTACCACAGAGTTCACTTCCAGCCAGAACCACAGCTTATCGTTGGCTGCAATAAACTGGGGAAAGAGAAAAGGAGACAAAAAAATGAGAAGCATGATGCTGGCATTCTAACTATGTTCTTTTGCCAAAGGCTATGTTTTGGTTTTTCATGGGGGCCTGGAGGGAGATGTTATGTCCTTCTCATATCTATACCAATCACAGGCTGTTTCTGTCTTAGAATTTGGATATATAGCCTTTTCCGGAGAGTGACTGTAGACTATGTTAACCTTGGAGAAATACCCGGCAATCTATTTTCCTATGGTTTTCAATAATGTCATCGGAAAGTTTGAGTGGTCTCATCTTTGTTAGACTCCAACGTAAATATAACTGTAAATAAGGCATATACGTATGCATCCACTCACACATGCACGTGTGCACACACATGCACACACAATCTCTGTGATACACACTCTATGCAGCCACCCCTGCCCCCCGCCATCGCCGTAAACAGGCTCCAGTATAAATGCCCAAGTCCCAAATTCGGCCAATCTACCCCTTTGATTCAGTCCTCACACCTGTTCTCTTAGGATTCAGTTAAGCGAAACCTGATAAACATAATTTTAAGAGAAGTTTTTTTGTTCCTATTAAAGGCAACAATGCATTCGTATTTAGAGAGATGAGAAACAGTAGGCCAGCAAAGGCAAAATAGTTCTTTCAATCCCTGTTTCTCCTCCTTGGAACAAGATTATAACATGCACTTCAGAAAATGCTGAGTTGAGGAAAGGTCTCTGTCAGAGACTGAAAATCACAGCGCAGGTCTGTTGTCTCCCCTGGAAACACTGGGCTTCATCTCTGCGAGAACAGATGCTGGTGAAGGATGGTCCCTGGGTCCAAGATGCCCCATTATGATACCGGGTGGCACTGATCAGACTTACCCTCAAGCCAAAGTAGAGAAGGAAGAACACGTTGAAAGCCATGTCGATCTGTAATGTGAAATCTTTGTAGAAATTCTGGCAGGATTCTATTGGGCTATTAGACAGGAAGAAGAAAAAGCAAGAGGTAAATGAAAAGCATCATCAAGTCTTCCACAATACTGTGTAGCAGTGGTGCTCGGGGTAGAGGACAAAATGAATATTCGTTAACTAAAACATTTGGTCTTTCTACCCTCTGTGATAATCAAGCAAGCATTGCCAAGGGGTCTTTTCATTCAACCATTCAGTCTTTTGTTCTTTTGTTTTTGCAATTATATATATATATATTACTTTTTACCATCATTCAACAGGAGAGCTAAGAATCTAAAAAGGATCATGCAGACACCTTGGAGGAAGGACAAGCAAGAGAGACCATCAAATTCCTTAATTTCATATTAACCCTTAAAGAACTGACTTCTTTCTTTAAGAGGACACGTACCAAAGCTAAAAATAGTCCCTCACACCCTCAAGCACACTGGAAGTGGAGCCCATTTTCAGTGAAACACAGTGGCTATGTTTTAGACCTCTTTAATGCCATCAGTTGATTAATAATAAAGGACCCAGGAGCATCTCAGGAAAGCTGTGGAAGAGAGGATCCTGGTTGATGTTCTGGCTAGACTAAGTATGGACTTTAAGTGCAGCACTCGGATCTGGAGAAAGAAGCATTGCCTAACCGGTAAAGTTCAAGACCCTTAAACCAAAATGTTGAAGCAGTACTCTAAGGGTTAATTTCTTTTCTTTTCTTTTCTTTTTTTTTTTTTTTGGCATGCAAGTTAATTGGCTTTGTGTGTGTCAAGCAGCCAATGCGAACCCCCAGCACACTCTACTTTGTTCAAGAGTACACAGTTTAAAACGGTACTACTATACAAACTGGTACATGGCTTCCATGTGCTTTCCCGCATCAAACTGATCAGAGGATCAGTGTGTGAAAAGTCCCAAGTTTGGGGCTGAGTGGGAAGCAGGAAAGCCTCATAAGTATCTCAAAGCTGTAAATGAAAATTCATAGTATACTCTTATCAGTAAGCAAATGGTAACACTCAGGCCAGGAATATAAAGAAAGTGAGGGGAGGGAAAGGGGAGGAAGGATGGGGAGAAGCAAAATACCTTCCCTGGATGGGAAGCAACATGGACCTCCGGGCCAGGAGAGGGCCCCCTTGAGAAGTGCAGGATGTCGGATTTCTGAGTACCACCATTTTGGAAATCACTGTAGGCAATACCAGTTAGTATAGTTGTACTTCTGCAAGGGCAATGCTTGGTTGTTCAACAGGCATTATGGGAATGCACAGTGGGTCAGTCTATGGGACTCTCCAATCATATTACATGCACTGGATTTATCCATTCTTCATCTCTATTACAAGTCAAACATGCCCTTGGTCATCTCCCAAATCACAAATAGGCGGAAAAACCTCCAGACAAGCATTAAGAGTTATCTACACTTGCATTTACCAACTACGCAGACTGAACAAAGAGCAAACACTGAAAAACAGTTCTTTTACAAAGGAAATGACAACTCCTAGGTTTTCACTAAGGTGGGGAAGTGGGAGGGGAGACAGCATGGAGTTTGCTTAGTCCAATGCTGAAAGGAGGCAGAAGCACAAAAAGCCAAACCATTGCTATTTGCCTCCTTCCTTACACAGGTATTAATTTAAATGAAAAAAAAAAAAAATCCAGGCCTAGAGTTAGTAAGTGACATTTCTGCAATTCCCAAGCCATGACGGTGTTTTGTTTCATTTCAAAAACAAGACCCATAAGGTTCAAAGGTGTCAGAGTTCTTAGCTACTCTAGTTGCAGTGAAAAGAAGTACATGAACTAGGTTGACCAGAAATCCACTGTAGATTGCAAGGGATAAAGAGACAATGCATCTCTGTGCTACATAAGCCACTGGTATGATATGCTACTGAAGAATGAATGAGGTGTGTGTGTGTGTGTGTGTGTGTGTGTGTGTGTGTGTATAAGAGAGTGAGCAAGAGAATGAGGGTGGGCAGGTCCATTCGTAAATACTGCACTTCAGCTTTTACTTGTACCAGTAGTGACTTAGCTGTGGAAATTCATATTCATCAAGATTAATAGTCATAGTCAAAGGGACAGAGAGAAACTCTTTGCTCCCAAGTCTATCATGGAAAACCCACTATCACTTCACCAAGACCAAACAATAACCTTACAGTTGCCTACACAATAGTTTTTGGTGGCTTATTTGGGGCTCCTGTGAATTTTCTAGCTCCTGTTAATGCCATGGCCTTTGTGGTTAATTTGGTAGTAACCTTAAGTGTATCTAATAGGGAAAACATTTGCTAGGCTATGGAAGAGAATGGGAGTGGGGGGAAAGATGTTAGCTCAATGCCATTGAGGATATTTTGGCTCAGTATAAATAGAAGCAGAACTATAAGAAATCAGACTAGACTGTAGCAACTTCTTTCCATTGATCCTTTCCTTCCTTGTCATTTCTGTTGTCCCCTCCTATATTGTCCATACCCAATGGCAACAATGAGAGGGCTTGATGCTAAAGGACACAGTGTTGAAAAATATACCTCAACATTAGCATCCCTAATTTACAGAAGACAATGTTGAAACCATATTAAACCTTTTCTTTTGTACTTCTTTCAAACATTCAGACCTGATTTAATCGTTGCTTCACATTGTTCCTTGAGTCCTAGGCTTTGAGCTGCAGTAAGAAAAGGAGCAAATTATGCAGCTTTTTCTCTGGCTGGAACTCACCAATGATATGAGCATATTCTGCTAAGATGAAAGAGAAGCAGAAAACCCTGGGATAAAAGAGGGCCAGCCTCTGGGACCCCTGTAGGACCAGAGTGATCAGAAAGTCTGTTTTCTATCACTTTTAGCTCTTTCCTGCTTACATGAGAGCCCAAGGAGAAATGTCCTGCCTAGTTTTCTCAAGTGGCAGTAGAACCCTTTATCAGGATCCCCTCTGAGTTAAATCCTCCGAGTGCCTGCAGTCCACAAACTCCAACAATCAGAGACCACAGAGTGGAGATTCTAAAGCCCCATCATTTCATTCCCCAAATGGAAACAACCCATGGAGAAGTTCATTGATCTTATAAAAAGAAAATACATAATTCAACAATAAAAGGGTTGGCCATATCAACGAGGATTTATTTTCCTCCCAAAGAGATTTTTATCTAAATGATTAATGCTCATTGTAGGATAGAAAATGAAACACAAACTCTTCTTCCTTCCTATGTAAAATAAGAGAGTTCCTTGTCTAGACACACAGAAGTTTCAAGAGCTAGAAAACAAATCGCTTTGTTTTTAACACAAAAGAAATTCTGAATTACACACTTAAATTTGGATTGGCATTCTGATGAGGCATGACCACATCAGAATAGGTTTTATGTGGATATATGTTGCCAATAGAAAAAACAAAGTGGAGTTTTAAGAACTTAAATAAGTATACTGGTTCTGATCGTGGTAGTAGAAAATGGACTTTCCCTAAATTATTCCTGGTTAACTAATGACTTATCAATTAGATGATACAAGGTAGTTGGTAAGCTGATGGACTCTTCATTTTTAGACTCCCACAGTCCATGGATCAAAGGTGATACTAAAACCTTAGGCAAGCTTAGCATTTTGACCAGGACTCTGTGATTGGGACACCTTCAAAAGAATCTCAATAAAAGACCTGCTTCTTTTATTTAAATGTTCAGTGTAGGATAGAGGTCTTATTTCCTCTTGACCATCAAATAAGGATATCTTCAGTATTTAGGTGTCTGTAGAGGAAACTGAGACTCACTCAATGTGGCAAATAGATCTCTTTCTTCATCTATTTAACATTAAAATATCCAATGAAGACCCTTGAGCCAGAAGATCCAATAGTCCTTCCTAAAAACTGACTTACGTACATGTCTTTCCAAAGACAAAGTTTTCTGAGCCTCAGTGGCTCAGTTGGTTAAGTGTCTTACTCTTGGTTTCAGCTCAGGTCATGATCTCACAGTTGTGAGATCGAGCCCCACATCAGGGTCTGTGCTGAATGTGGAGCCGCCTTAGGATTCTCTCTCTCTTTCTCTCTCTCTCTCTCTCCCTCTGCCCCTCTCCTCTCCTCTCTCTCCAAAACAAAACAAAACAAAACAAAACAAAACAAAACAAAACAAAACAAAACAAAGAAACAAAGAAAAACACTTGCCTTTCCAAAGCATAGGGCAAACAATAGCTAGCCAGGTTTTCTTTCCAGGAGCAGGGACTCAGGACAAAAAAAAAATCTCACTTCCAATGCTTATTCCTCTGGAAATCTGCATCATCTCCAAGAGGGTAGTGATTGCCCTCTCTTCTCAGCCTCTCAACTCCCCTGGTGTTTTCTGAAGTCTGTTTTCCTAACCTTGTGAAGGTATTTCTCCAGGACAGTGGTTCTCAAACTTTAGCCAGCACCTAGAAGGCTTATTAAAGCATTGGCAGGCCCCTTCCAGAGTTTCTGATTTAGTAGGGCTAGGATGGGGCCCTGGGAATTTGCATTTCTAACGGTTTCCCAGACACTGCTGTTTTTCTGGCGACCACATGTTGAGAGCCACTGTTCCAGAAGAACTTTCTTGCAACTACACACTAATTACAGGTGTCACTGCTCGAGAAGATTCCCATTCAGACCTGAACAGAGGTGATTAAACATCTGAGCCCACCCCCGGATAACCAGCTGCATACCACTTAACTAATTGCTGAGATCAAGAGGTTGAACAGATATTTTCAGTTTCAGATGGGAACAAAAATTAAGACAATACAGAGAAGTAATTACAATACCACCATGCGAGCTTTACCAACGACATTCTAATTAACAGAGTGCCTGAGGAGCACATTTTTGTTTAAGATTAAAAGGAAAAATGATAAGGTATATATGGGGAGAGGTTATGGAGGCCATCATTTATAAGAGATAACAAAATGTTAAGCAGTTTAGGGACAACAACAACAGCAGCAAATATCTGAGGTGATTTAATAAATAATCACATGAGAGGGAAGGGACTAACTGAGGAACAAAATAGCACTTTGTGAAATAATTTCCAACACTTAAACTCTCCTTGCTTTTGTGGCTAGTCCCTTTTTAAATTGGATGGAGCCTTCTCAATTCCCACCAGGATTATGGACCACCGGAGTGCCCACAGCACCGAAGACATGAATCAATACAGTAAGCTTAATGATTCCAGGCTCTTCTCCTAGTCTCACCTCTGCAATGTTGCCAGATTAATTTAATTAAAAGATGTCATTCATCTACCATCATGGCTCCCTCCTGCCTCCCGCATCAGCTCTAACCGTGGCTGTGAAGGACCTCTAAAACCCAACCTCACTACATGTCCCATTTTTGACCACATGCTCCAGGCCAAGCCCTTTGCTACCAGGAGCTGGTGCCTTCCTTATTCCATGAGTGTGACCCACACATTCCTAATTCTAAATCTCTGCTTTTGTCATGGCCTCTTCAAATTGTTCCTCCCTCTTTGTGTTCAAACATTTTGCAGCCTTCAAAACCAACAGAAAGGTGCAACTCAGTGAATTACTCATGCCCTGGCTGACGTCTCCCATGTGTCAATTCCTATAGCATTAGGAGTGAGGATTCTAAACCATCTCGTAATGTTGATTCTCATCCAATCCAATATAATCATATCTGTCAATTGTATAAAGTTTGCACATACTATTGTATTTGGTTCTTACAACTTGGCAAAATAAAGTAGATATTTTGTTATAAACCCCATTTTGCAGGCTTCTGAGAAGTAGAGTCTCAGAAACCTACCCAAGATCATGTAGGTAAGTGGAAGAGTTGGGACAGAGACCCAATATCCCTTCTTCCATGCCACTTACTGTTCCAGAAGAACTGCAACATCCTTGGAGAGGTAAAAGAAACATAAGAGGTAGCCTCTGATATCCACAGACCCTGGCATGGAGCTTATGTAAAAACGAGGAGGGCTGACTGATTTACAGAGGAGGTAAAACTGCCCTAGAAAATATAATGTGTTTGTCAAATGGATTGGGAAAATCCAAAGGAAGTTGATCTGTCCAACCTGTATCTAACCCTGTTCTGTAAAGATAGTCATATGGGACATTACTAATCCCCAGAAGTGCTTCCTGGGCCCCTGAGGGGGCTAGTGGCATCAGGAAGCCTGACCCCATCTGCTGAGGATAAGTTCCACTGCTTCTTGAGAAATAACTCCTAGGTACCCATCTGCTTAAAGATGGATGACCTTCAAGATAACCCAATTTTTTCTCACCCTCTATTTTTCTAGAAGAACAAGAATGGACATACTAATGGAATAATGTTTAGATACTTTGAACACTTCTAATTATGGGCCAGACTGTAAATTTTGCATCTCATTTCATTCCATTGAAATAAAGAAAAAATATAAGTTCATACAGTCGCAGATACTATGGAGTCTATTTGCAATCAAGAGGTAGGCAATCTAAGTGATTTGAGGTTTTTTCCTAGCAATGTCTGGATATACTGGATAAGCAAAGTACCTCAGTTTTCCTGCCAACAAAATAGGAATAAATTTTTTAAATGTTTATCTATTTTTGAGAGAGATAGAGAGACAGACAGAGTGCAAGCAGGAGAGGGGCAGAGTGAGAGGGAGACACAGAATCTGAAGCAGGCTCCAGGTTCTGAGCTGTCAGCACAGAGGCTGACATAGGACTCGAACTCACAGACCGCAAGATCATGACCTAAGCTGAAGTCGGACCCTTAACTGACTAAGCCACCCAGGTGCCCCCAAAATAGGAATAAAAGCACCTAGCTAATCAGAATATGAGACCAAAAAATTTTAAAAGGGAATGCAAGTCTTTGCAATATACTCCAAATTAGAAATCAATATTATTATTCATATAATTTTAGGTCTCAGAAAAATACGTTGCAAGTTAATGATAATAGTGAATTTAGTGCAAATGACATGACAGTAATTAATCATTGAGAAAATAACATTCTTCACATAGAACATTGTCTTCTAACCTGCACAGCACCCCAGGTCTTGAATGGATCCAAGCTGCAAGCTTTCTATCCTTTAGCTATCATTAGTGCTCCCATTATAATCACCTTGTCAGAGTTATGTACTTAAGAGCATATCTTTCTAATGTTGGTGCTTTAAGTGTTTACACTGAGTGGAGCATATATTCAATAACTTGTGTAGGCTTTATTACTTTTATCAAACAGAACCCAACTTCTTCTGTTGACCATCATTTTTACTTTATCCCAGAACATCTGAGTAGCTATCTTCTAAGACATTATTGTTGATGGGGGCAGTTTGTGTTCAGTCATTAATCAATACTAATGACAATGGCATCAAAAGGAGCCTTTTCTAAATCTTCAGACACTTGTTTTAGACCTTGCAATGGTTCTAATGCAAATAGCAAACACTTTTTGTTACTTGATCCCAAGCCAGTTGGTTAAATGGCCTTGTTGGGAAATCTTCAGTTACGTGTTTGTATCAACAGGCCTATTAATCTTTCTGACAGCATCAGGGTTCCAATTATGCCTCTGCTCAATTGATGAGATGCGTTCTAATAGTCACAAACACATGCCTCATTAGGGTCATGCTGAAATGAACTGGAAAAAATGGAGAGGCGATATATAAACCCTTACTACTCTGGAATCCTATGTGCTCTGTCTCCTTGAGCTTTGACTGTTATGGAGAATCCTGGAACAATGATAGCCATAGACTTCAGAGCAGTTGTATGGCTCAGGGTATCTACCTGAATAATTGGTCCTAATAATTAAGCATTCTCAAGAGACAAAAATATGACATAGACAGCTGATGAAGAGAACAAAATACATCAGTTCCTTACACACTGGATTTCTCAATAAACACACAGATAATTTGTTTTCATAAAACTCACATGGTGAAATCTTTGTCACTTTTTTATGGAGTTCTTCTGAATTTTCTCACGAGATTTCAATATGCTATCCAAACTTAGGGTCTCCTCATCTTCATTCCATATCTGTTTATCCACTTATGTACCCAAATAAGTAAATCAAAAGTAAAATGTGGGCATTACAAGTTGACCTCAAGCACAAATAGCAGTGAGGTAGTTTTTGGAATTTGATGAAAAAGTTAAAATCCCAGCTCTATCACTTATTAGCTACACAGTCATGGACAAATAATTTCACCTCCATGCCTTGGTTTTCTCATCTGTAAACTGGAGATAAGGATACAGACCTCACAGGCTGTTGCGAGCATAAATTCAGATGAGTAAAGACTAAGCACTGAAAAGGTGATAGTTATTTTTAAAACTAAGGTAATAACAGTAGTGATAATAATTACTGTTTGTAGAAAAATGCCAGAAAAAGGGCAATCATCCAAATGAACAAAAACCTGATAGAATCGATTATTTCACACTTAATTTTCTATTTGTACCGGCTTTATTGCCTCTTTATCGGGTGTTGCAATATAATTCAAATGCCCAATAGGTTGTGCAGTGAGCTAACATCTGGTGTGATTCTATATATTAGAGCATTGCATTTGGGTAATATTAAAGAAGAAACACCAGGGAAATTATATTTCCATGAAGGCAGCCACACAGTCTCATAAATACTAAATAATTAACCAAGATTTCCTGACAGAGAGAGCCATGAGTCACTTTAATGAGTGGCCACAGGAGGCTGTGTATTCTTTTCCTGGGTCTTTAGCAGAAGAGAGAGTTTCATTTGCCTAGTTGGCTTAGTATGGATCTGGAGGAGAGGCAGGGGGACGAACCAGTCATATGTCTTCTAAATATCTCTTCCAACTCTACATCCGTAAGATCACTGTTGGACTCTTGGAATGAGGTCCAAGACAACCTACCCACTAATGCTTGTTTTCTCCAATTTGTCCACAGACTACAATTATTTCAATCACTGTTGTTACCAGAGTGGAATTAGTGTTCATATTTGCCAGCAACTTTTATGTAATAAATCAGAGTTAAGCTACTACGTGAAACAGAGTCTCGCCAAATGAGTGCTGCTTTGGTTTTCACTGAACTGTCTGAGGACTCATGACAGATTAATTCTTACTCTTATTCCTCTACCTCCACTGACTACAGCCATCTCTCACTGAGTAAAGTCCTATTTATCTAGTAGAGGGATAGGATGAAGTAGATAATTCAAATACACACACACACACACACACACACACACACACACACACAAATACTATAAAACAGACTGAGAGTTCTTCAAGGGCAGGGTCAATGAGCATGTACAGTCATCGAGTGGTACATGTGAGAGGGTACACATGCACATACACATGTATGTGCCTTCCAGCACAAGTGTATTCTCTCTACCCAACCCCAACCACACTCTGAGACCATCCACAAAACAGGATGGCCTGGGTGAGGTGAGTAGAAATGGGGAGAAGAGGGAAGCGAGAATAAGTTCCAGGTCTGAAAGGAGAGCAGGGAATCCAGACACAATGCCTGGCATGGAGGGGCGGGGCAGGGGTGTGGGGGACACAGTAGCTCTGACCCCTGGAGCCAAACTACTCTCATGCCTACAAAAACTTAGACCTGAAGAAGCCAGAAATGAGGATTCATCCTAACACTCCTGGATATTAAGTGTTGCCACACCACACATGTGCTGAGAGGCCCATAGACAATCATCTCCTGGCAGTAATAATCACTAGTCAGCTCCTAGACACTGGGGGGCAACTGCCTGGTGTCAACATTTCTGGAGGAGAGAGCAACCATAAGGAAGCAGCCTGGGGGCACAGTTTCTAGGTGCTTTGGCCTCAAGGCTTCCCAAATAAACTATGAAGTTCTCATAATTGCATAGAGAATGGGAGGGGCTCCAAAGGTTGAGCGGGTGGGTTGGGGTTTCCATAGTTTAACAGTCTTTCAAATTACCATGGGACCTCTTTGAACTGTTACTGGGTGCAGACTTTAAAATTCTCCTGTTTGGGCCTTCTCCTGCTATTTGTCTTGGATTCTTCTGGGCATTCCCTGATCATCCTACTAGTCTCCTACTTAGTATGCTAAGGATACTAAGATGCTAAGGAGCTACCTCCCTATGCTCCCATCTCTGTCCGCTTCCCTGGCTTTCACGTAATCCTGACACACCAAGACAGCCTGACCTTGGCAATGCCTCCTTGCTATTGGTCTACCTGCAAGGATTTCGAGTGGGAAAGCCAAAACTACCAAATCTACTCAGCCAGGCCCAATCTGCTCTGGGTCGCAGACTGGCAGCCTAATCAAGTGAGGGTAATGAGGATGCATGAGACAGATCCTTTCCCTGTTCTCTTCACTGAACTCCGGTTTCCTGCCAGCAGCCTAAGAGACTTAGATCTGCTACAGTTTCAATCCTGCTATCTGCCAGCCACATCCGATCCAAGCACAATGGCATATATCTCCTCGGTGGTCTCATCCAAAGAGCTACAATGACAAAGACTGCCAGTGCTGAAAACCTGCCTGGTACCAATACGGGGAGGCTCAAGAGCATGAGGGAAAAATTCAGGAGGTAAAGAAACAGTTGTTGCATTTGTCTGCTTTGCTTCACTTTGAAGAATAGAAAACACTGTCACATAACATACATACTCACCGCCGAGACACCGGCATTTGTTAAAAGCTACACGTGAATTTATATGTGATGCTAAAGGATAATTATGATAGTTTTGTTTCTGACATCCTGAGGTGGTTTTTTTTGTTGAGAAATTTTTTTTTAAGAAGACAGAGAGAGACCTGGTACAAGTCCTTCTGACATCTGGCGTAGAAAACAACTGCACCTTTATATTACACAAGAAAATAAAATAGCTGTGTCTTAGCTCTGTCTTTGGCTGACAGCTGAGTCGTGGAAGTTTTGTAAGTATTCCTATTTAGGAGTTTTGTTGAGAGCCCAGCAGCCTCACAGCCAAAACGGAGAGTCTGAGATGTTGCTGATTAGAAGTCATGAGTCTGCTGAGTCCAAAGCAGGAATCACTCCTTAGGAATGCCATAAAGTGACCTGGGCAGTGAGGACCAACATCACCATGGAAAATCAGATGTGACAAGTTACCTTTAGAGACAAATTGTCATCGTTAACAGGGAAAACGGTAATGGCTTGTTAAATCCTATGGTGATGCAATCATATATTCAAGTATACACTCTCAATTTCCTCTTTACTTCATGAAAATAACTTCTTACCTCAAGGAACATTTATTTTCCTTCACTCTTCCTTTCCCATTTGCTTCTGGTTAGCAGGGCAAATCATTTATTATCAAAATTGTCCTGCTCATACCTCAGAAACAATAGCTCTTTCCACCATATTAATAGTGTCTACCTGACTCCTGGATCCATATTCAGAAAGTAATGACGTGAGTTGTATGCTCACTGGAGTAAAAGCTTCTCTTTCCTTGCTACCTTCCGCATGTCCCCCTTTTTAATTCTGTGGCCATATCTTTGATTTTCTCTAGAGTCATTTTCCCCCTCACTGTAAAAGGGGGATGCCCTAGGAAGCTTATTTCTTATGATTATCTCTTTTGTCTTCATGAATGGAATCCATTTATCCCCCCTCTATGTTGGGTTTCAGAAATCCTTTCATTTTATGTGGAAGCGCTGTGTTTTTATGAGAAAGAGAAGTGGGTTCCTTTACTGAAGAACCCCAAAGAGGAAAATCAGTTGTTTCCCTTACCAAACCCCCAGATGAAGACAAACTCTGGTAAAGTGAGAGCATGTCAACATGCTGGTCAGGACCACCTGCTCTGCACTGGTCTACACTAAAATTCCATCTAAGCTCCTTTCAAAAGAGGAAACACTTCCATGTAAAGAGCCTTTTTACTGGTTACCAAAAGAACATGCTATAAAATTCTAAGCAGAGTCTATTTCTACAGGGTGAATAGGATATATTTAACAGAATGGGGGAAAAGAAGTATGGAAAGAACTTCAATCTACTAAATTCCCCAGATATGAGGAAATCAGGATTCATGAGAAAAAATAAAACACAGGATATGAAGCTTTCAGTTTTGTGTCATTATGACTGCTTCATGTGGAGTTTCAATCTAAGAGGCTCTGGAAAGCTGATTCTACCAAGAATTCTTGGAACTCTAGGAACTCTTATTCCTGCCCTAGGATTATCAGAGTTTGGTAACACCAACCTGTCATCATTCTCTATTTACAGCCAAGGTATGTCTAAAATGTAAAGCATCTACTGTTTATGTGAAATAACAAAAAAAATCCAGCTCAAAAAAAGACCCTAACAATTATTTTTTTGTAAAAGTTTATTCTGAAAATAAAAGCATGAAAAAAGGAGAAAAAAAGACATGTTAAAAAAAGAAAAGCAGTTTTAAAAGGAGTCGTTAGACACCCTAAGGCAAAAATATATTTCAATGAGTAAAAACGATCACAGTTACTAATCAGTAATACTGAATGCAACGCCAACATGTTTCCATAAATATGGTATTTCTTCATAGTACTACCATTTTACTCTTTTAAAGTTGAATTAGTGGTACTCCTGTTTACACGATAAACTAAGACAAAGGCCAATGACTGTATTTCCCAGGCCATTTAGCCTAAGAAGTTTTTTTGTTTTTTTTTTAAGTATATACAGTCAGACATTTATTAATCTTATTAGCTCTAAACAAAACCAAACTAGGTCACAGTGTTCAGAAAGATGTGATAAGGTAATGTAATAACTGGTCATTTGGAGCACATCCATGCAGATCTGGAAATTTGGAGGACTGATCATCAGGTAAGTGGTTATTTGGAAAACTGACCCTTGTTTCTAAATTCCTTGTTGTTAGCCTTTGCTCAGCATACATCTAAATAGATTAATTTCTCTCTTTCGCAACGTTTTAGTCTTGAGATTTTAAGGGACAGAATGGCCTTCGTGGTATCACAGCAAACTGGAGACCCACAAAGGTGTCCAAAGGGAACCCTACATCCCAGTGCTTCAGTGTATTGGAATGCTCGCCGCTTCAATTCCATGCATGCGCCCAGTGCTCACTACATTCAGGTCCGGGCCTTGGGGGAAAGCTCGCGGCATGCATGCACAGTGCGGGAAAAGGATCTGGTTAACCTGGAGGCGACAACCGAAAGGGTGAAGTTGCATCATGCAAATGAAAACCACAGCTTGGCCTTAGCTGCCATGCAGAAAAGACCTACATCAAAGAGTCTGCAGTGCGGCTCCTGGGTAAGAGTCGATATGAGAGAGGTGAGTTACTTCAGCAATGAAAGACACGGGCAGAAAAATGTTCAAACCACTCTAAACAGAACACTGTACAGAGCACTGGCATTACACGTGAGAAGAGGCAGCGTTGGGGACGGGGAGGGGAGAGACAGAGGAGGGAAGGTGAGGACAGAACCTCTGACAGTCACTCTGATGAGATGGTTTCCCCGGCCATCCTTTCGAATGCATGTCTTATTATAATGTATGTTGCTTCAACAAATAACCTCATTAGAGTCTTTAACATCAACCATAATTTTTAAGATGTTTTGAAAATTCAGGAAAAGCAAGGCATCAGTTACATAAAGATACACACCATGATTTCCTGTGGTTACAATTCATTATACAAGCATAGCTGAGCTGGTCAGATAAATAAAAGACAGTTAAGTGCCAACATCCTTAACCTGTGGGTTACAGAACTCATGGTGACTCCCGAGGTATAACATGGCAGTGAAGCAACCCAATAGTCATGAAAGCTTGGGGCAGCACAAAGTAGGTAACTCTATGCAACTATAGCCCCAGGAAGCCACTTATGACCCTCTTTCAAACCCACTCCCAAGGGAAGCCATGTTTTCTTCATCTCAGCATGCATGGCAGGTTAGAAGTAAGTTCATCAACGTATACCTTGACCATTTCATAAAACCTTAGTTACAGGTGAGACTCCCCAAAGGTGTTTTAAGCAAAATCAAGTGATCAGAAAAAAAAAATTAAAGTTCTTCCTAAAGAATAAAAATAGTACTGATTCAGTAGGATCCCACCAAGCACCCCTCTGATGTCAAATCCACACAGGATATCTGAGAACTGCCTGCTTAACATCTGCTTTCTTTTCTCCTCCCCCTTTGCCCCTTGTGATCTCTGACAGTGAACGCAACGCAAAGGATAGTATGGTCTAAAGGATGGTGTGGTCTAGGTCTAACTCCCTCCAATTTCTCCTTCCTGGTTCTGATTGGAGAAAAGCAGGCACCTCTTGACATGCGCTCCTGGAGCTCAGCCTCCTCCTACCCTGTGGGTGTGATCACAGCCCTGATGGGGGACACACTAAACAGGAAGGGGCAGGGTGCTATCTCAGCCTCATGTGCTCCCTGAGAGCTGACCATCCACCAACACTACAGGATGCAGGTTGAAAAGAAACCCAGGGCTGCTTCCCACACCAGCTTCCACACCTCAAAATGCAGCTGTTTCCACTTGGTCGCAACTCACTCCTTTCTCATGGATTAAAAACCTAAAGGCTTAATTTAAATGACATGTTTTCAAAAAGATTATAGTTTGCAATGAAAATATAATAGTCTGTACATTCATTCAACAAATTTCTCCAAGGTTCTTTTGAGACAGGCACTATCTAGTTTGGGGAGACATAAAATTCAATCAAACATGGTTCCTCTTCTTGAGTCATTTTCCATTTAGTAGAGGAGTCTACCCATATTTTAATTTCTGGAAGCATATATGCAACAGTGCCTTGCTTCAAAATGCTACTATAGGACCTTAGGCATGTTACTTAATCTTTCTGTACCTCAGTCTCCTCATGTATAAAATGCAAAGAATACCCACCTCCTCAGGTTGTTGAGAGGAATAAATGAGTTAGTAAATGTTAACTGTTTTGTTAGTGACTGGCACATGGAAAATGCTGTGTCATTTTAGCTATTATGGTCATTAGTACTGCAATACACATAAGAAACAAAGGGCTCTGGAGAAGGTGGCCTCCGCCTAACTTCTGAGATAGGTTATGAGTGATGAGTAAAATCCGTCAGGGACAGAGGCAGGATAAGGTACTGAAGCAGAGGGACAAGCATGGACAGAAACTTGGAGGCACAGGAGCACACAGTGCATTCTGGGAATGTGGGGGGGGGGGCTCCGTATGACTGGAGCCTCAGTAGACTGTAGGATCGGCAAGAAATGGGGCTGGATGGAGATTGTGAGGCATCTGTGTGCCTTGGTAGCATGTCTAGTCTTTATCCTATAGGAAACAGCGAGGTGATAGAAGTTTCAATGCAGGTGAATATGGCCATTATCTTTTGTAGGACGTTAACAGGTAAGGATATGGAGAAGGAATCGGAAGCAGGAACATGTGGAGGCAAAGAGGATCATCAGTCAAGTTACATTCTAAAGGAAAAAAGTCACCTACACAGATAATAAGATAAAAACTGTTACTGCAGCACTAAGTATCCTAAGATCCTGGGAATTGTCCCTTACCTAACCATGTGGCTATTTTTTTTTAAGTTTATTTATTTATTTTTGAGGCAGGGGGAGAGGGAGAGGGGGCAGAGAGAGGAGAGGGAGAATCCTAAGCAGGCTCTGTGAATGGAGCCCAATGCAGGGCTCAGACTCACAAACCGTGAGATCATGACCTGAGCTGTGAAATCAACAGTTGGACACTTAACCGTCGGAGCCACCCTGGGACCCCACCATGTGGCTACTTCTAAGACAGCCCTCCCCATCATTACAGTCTTTGTGTCACAGGACATGTGTCTCTTCATCTTTGGAAAGGACCTACCCTATTAAGAAGGCATTCTCTCTGCTTTTTGGAGAGCAGTCTCTAAGTTATAGTTAGAATCTACATGGATTGGATAAATTTCAGTACCTTGAATGGAGGAAGGCCATCTGTACATACTAAATACTTGCCAACGATTATAGACAAATAACATGTGAACATACCTAGGCATGCAGAGGAGTTACAGCTAACACTTTCTCTGCTGATTGTCCTAAAGACCTTGGTTAACGCTGTCACCAAGCATCATACTCCAATGCCTTTTAAATGTTCTATAAAACCCTATGTGTCATGTGTCTAGGCTTCTATGAGCATGACGAAGTAGTTTTTCTTTAGAGACTTAGATTTCCTCAGATCCCAGAGGGCTGCTGAGAATACAAATTTTGAGGGGGTGCAGCTTTCTTTTGGCTGCAGTCAAGAAGGCAAGAGGGAGAGGGCCATTTGTGAGAATGTGCTCTCCTGCTAAAAGTTATTAAGTGTGGGGCGCCTGGGTGGCTCAGTTGGTTAAGCATCCGACTTCGGCTCAGGTCATGATCTCATGGTCCGTGAGTTCGAGCCCCGCATCGGGCTCTGTGCTGACCGCTCAGACCCTGGAGCCTGTTTTGGATTCTGTGTCTCCCTCTCTCTCTGACCCTCCCCTGTTCATGCTCTGTCTCTCTCTGTCTCAAAAATAAATAAATGTTAAAAAAAAATTTTAAAGTTATTAAGTGTGATGCTCACTTAGCCCAACTTTCAAGGACAAATGTAGTGGAACTCTGTACCCTCAGCTGATGAGGCAGGAACAGGAGACGTTTGCTTATATACTGCTGTGACCATGTGATCATACTTCTCTGGTGGGTTTTCATTTGTTCTAAGTGCATTCTAGTTTGAAGCCAGGACCAGAGTACACACGCTGACCTGGGGGGGAAATGAACCCTCTGCACTCAGACTTGTGAGAAGAAAACATGATGAGCTGAACTCGTGGCAGAATCCCAGACTGGTACTATCTAAAACAACTGCTGCTGCACAATTAGCAGACACTCAAGGAACCGGTCAGCTCAGCAGGAAGCCATCTTTGTGGGGCAGCCGCTGCCGCAGGGACCGATTTCAAAGAAGAGTGTAACAGGTCTTAACTAAAGCTAAAATAAAAGATCGCACCCAGGCAGCTGTTGCCTCTGAAGAATGGAGGAAGGAGCATGTCTTGTCTGGAAAGAGGGTGAATATTTCCCAGCTACCTAATGCCTCTCCTTTTCTTTCCCAGCTGGGTAAAAAGATGGATACCAACAAACGCTGTTTTCTCCCTCCTGCTGCCCCAGTAGGTAAAAAAATATACACACAAACAGAATTCCAAAGAGCTGACAATACCATGCAGCAGGGTCTCATCACCTCCCCAGGTTGCTCTGCTGGTACTTATCGGACAGAAACTGACTGGGAATTTGTAAGAGCTCAGAGCATGTGTCCAGTCCCCAACGTCTTTCCCAGTGACTCGGTAAGTAGATCTGCTTCACCTGCTCCTTTCAAAGCCTGTGCTCCTGCCAAGAAATGTGCTGATCATGTGCACCTTCATATGTATGCATCTGTGTGTGATTTCAGATGAGCCTGACAGACTGAGAGTAACTTTTCAGTAGGTAGCAAGTTAACAGTTTGATCAACAGAACTGACCAAGGTTTGAGGATGCTTATGTTTAGAGAGGCTAAAAAAAGAAAACAGGTGATTTAAAACACACACACACATACTGTATTTACAAGTAGTTTTGAATAACGATTGGTTTTTTATTTTAAACCTCAATCGAAGTCATTTTGAAATTAATGCCATTTAAAAAATTCATTCAATGGGACCTTATAAAAATCTGTATATGTTACAATTTGTTTATTTCTCTTTTAAAAATTTAGTTTTTCACAAGGGAGTTTCTTTTTTTTAAATATGAAATCTATTGTCAAATTTATTTCCATACAACACCCAGTGCTCATCCCAACAGGTGCCCTCCTCAATGCCCGTCACCCACTTTCCCCTCCCCCCACCCCCCATCAACCCTCAGTTTGTTCTCAGTTTTTAAGAGTCTCTTATGTTTTGGCTCTCTCCCTCTCTAACTTTTTTTTTCTTCCCCTCCCTCATGGTCTTCTGTTAAGTTTCTCAGGATCCACATAAGAGTGAAAACATATGGTATCTGTCTTTTTCTGTATGACTTATTTCACTTAGCATAACACTCTCCAGTTCCATCCACGTTGCTACAAAAGGCCATATTTCATTCTTTCTCATTGCCAAGTAGTATTCCATTGTGTATATAAACCACAATGTCTTTATCCATTCATCAGTTGATGGACATTTAGGCTTTTTCCATAATTTGGCTATTGTTGAAAGTGCTGCTATAAACATTGGGGTACAAGTGCCCCTATGCACCAGCATTCCTGTATCCTTACAAGGGAGTTTCTATGTGCTGATGGAAGATCTCTATCTTCTGATTGGGAAGGAAAAAAACATAAATCCACATGTGATAAAATGTCCTCAAATGATACAGAAAAAAAAAAAAGTGCTTCTAAAACCTGGGGGAAAAAAATCAAAAAAGTTCCACACCCGAGTACAGTGTTGTGGCGACATCAGTTTCCTGGTTTTCCACCGACCACGACCTGCGGCTATGTAACATACAACACTATAGTTGGAGGAAGGGTGCATAGAAACTGTAACATTTCTGCAACTTCTTGAGAATCTTAAATTATTTAAAAATAAAGCTATAATAACAACATAATAAATTACTTTGCCTGCATGGTTTTACTTTAACCAGGTATCAGGTTAGTATTCTATTCAGTGGCAATTAAGAGCCTCAAATATATCATATATATATATAATGATATATATATATGATATATAATTATTTATCATTTATTAATGATATATGATATATTTGAGTGTGTGTGTGTGTGTGTCAGTATATATATATGTCAGTATATATATATATATATCAGTATATATACATATATATATGTATATATACACTGATTTCTTTAAAAAGTGTTTATTTGGCACCTGTTATGTGAGTAGTACTGCGTTTAATCCAAAAAGATACAAAAGAGGTTTAAGATAGACTGGAAATACCAATCGATATTAACTATCTTGCTCCCTTCTTAGAGGAATGCTAATTGAGACAGAGATGCTGTTTATTTACTTTGCAAATTATCATAGACAATCTCTCAAGACAGAATGAACTGTCAATAAATATAGGTCATTAATGTGATAAGGAAACTCCTAGAATTAACCCACAGCAATCTCCTCAGGTAAACAGATATCAGGTGACAAGCTGTGTTGAATAATGCTACTGATGTTATAATGACCTCCCCATGTAGCATAAAGCTGGTCCTAGACTAAGCTGTTCTTTATCTTGTGTTTTTCCCTCTCCTTATCTTCCCAGAGCTCAATGCTTGCCTTGGTAAGGAGCCAGTATCTGATACCTGCTTAGTTAAGGTACAAGGGAATGATAAAAATTAATTAGATTTTTAAAAACAACCAAATAGGCTTCAAGAATGGATTTATAATTGTAAATTTTCATATAAATTTTAAGTGAGAAAGAGAGATATTTGGAGTACAGGGGTCTTTGTAGCACCTCAAAATCACCCAAGGGTAGCAACCCATCCACTCCACCTACTGCTTGTTCAGGGCAATTCTACGGGAAATAAAGTCAATACCAAGATGAGGCAGTAAAGAAGGATCCTTAGAATGCCAAAGACTTTACAAGGAACATGTCCACTGCTTTATCTTTCTGAGAAGCTTCCTCTACTAGGAACAAAAGAAAATTGGAGACATGTGCAAAGAATAAAATCTCCTGGAACTGAAGCCTCACAAATGAATATCCAGGAAGAGCCACTTCAATCCTTCCTGAAATAGAAGATGTGGCACTGCTGTTAACTCAACACTGTCATTACCTGCAGGTGGTTTGGGGTTATAAGGATTCTGGAACCTCCACCTTTCTCTAGCTGTTTAAAGGATAAACAAGCAGATCAGCTCACACTGGAAAAAAATAAGTTATTCAAACCTCTTTCCCAAAGAGCTGGGAAAATCCTACTCTGAAGAAGGATCCTATCCTGACTGCAATATTTTTTTTAGGTATTTCTTAACCAGAGGAAGACAAAGACTCACAGAAATATATGGCATCCATAAGAATGAACACCAGCAAAGGAAGAACGGGCTGCTGAACTCACTCTTATGTTTCACACCCATGCTATTCCTTCAAAAACTTACTCATCTACCTTTGAACACCCAGCTCAGTGGCTACCTCCCCCAGGAAGACTTCCCTGATCCTCCCCTCACCTGGGGGTACCTGAGCCCTTTTCTGGGTTTTCCCTTTCTTTGTGAGTGCTTCTGTTGTGGCACTTAGCATTCATGCAGTGGTCATTTATCTGTTTGCTAGTCGCCCTCCCTTCCCTGCTAGACTTCGAGCTCCCTAAGGGGATGTGCTTTGTTCTTTACATCTGTCTCCACTAGTACTGTGCCTGTGCAAGAGGTCTTCAACAAATGTTTAGGGAAGAGGAGAGAAATAAATGGATGGAGGGAGGAAATGGAAGAATCTAGGGAAAACTGATTATAATCCAACAGCATCAAGATGAGGGGCCAACCCTACTAGAGAAATACCATCTTCTGACATAACTTTAAATGATCCCAGGATCCTTTACAGATTGAGAACTTAAATCATTATGACAATTACATCTGCTATGATAATACTACAATCTCTAAAGGATGCAGTGTCTTCAGTGGATGGATTTATGGACTCCTCTTGTGTCCCAGGAGAGTTACAGGTGATCTCATCTAGATGGAATTCTCACCTGCGAGAAAATTCTAAGCCTTAAATGGGGGTCTCAGAGATAGCAAGCGTCACATTTGGTGAAGCCACCTGACCTCTACCCACGAAAAGCCAAAGCCCTCAGAGGGTTATGGGAGAAGTTGAATCCTATAATAGGGGGATCTCCACCAGGGCATTTGATTCCTCTGTGTCATTAGACATCACAAAACTAAATGTGTAAAGCCAAATTAAAACTCATTTCTCTTAAAGTAATGGATGTGTCATTTTTTTCTTTATGTGAGGGTTATCTTCTACCACTGGGAGGCCAGGATGGAAATAATACATACAGATGACTGGAGTCACAATTCATTCTTCTCTCTTCTCTTCAAATAATATATTTTTGTACTGTAGATCAGAAAGCTTAATCTGAACTTGACAGGAAGCATATAAGCAGCATAAACTGAAACTCTAGAGATCTCTCCGGATCAGATATTAGGACGTAAATTTGGCTCTCTCTTGCTGATCCACTTCTCCAGGAACCAACCCAGAGAATCAAGTGTTGAAGTAATAATGGAAAGCAACAAATTAGAGGGTCCCCATAAAAACACAGGGGGCAGGAGTTTAGATGAGCATTTGAACCTAAAAGTTCTGCTTATAAACAGACCAGTCTTACTAGATATGAACCAACATGCTCCACTGTACAAGTAATGCTGAATATCATACATTCTAACCTTCCAAAAAATACAGTAATGTTTAATGCAATCTTACATAGGTAAAGACAGGTTCTATCACAGTTTTTACCCTATGTTGCACATGTGATGAAGGTTCCGTTCGAGACCGTCTCTAAACCAAACATTTAAATCATGTAATATTGGGGCGCCTGGGTGGCTCAGTCGGTTAAGCCTCCTACTTCAGCTCAGGTCATGATCTCACGGTCCATGAGTTCGAGCCCCGCGTCGGGCTCTGGGCTGATGGCTCGGAGCCTGGAGCCTGCTTCCGATTCTGTGTCTCCCTCTCTCTCTGCCCCTCCCCCGTTCATGCTCTGTCTCTCTCGGTCTCAAAAATAAATAAACGTTAAAAAAAATTAAAATAAATAAATAAATCACGTAACATTGACTTCCCTTTAATTTGTCCTCTCAAATCAGCACATATTTTGATGGACAGCTCCTTCTAGTCATCATTCTCCCTAAATATTAAGTGGATAAAAAAAAAATCGGTATTATTTTCTAAAATGGCATGATATTATAATAATTTTCTAAGTTGCCACTAGTTTCTAAAACACCACGCTCTGTGTAAGCAATTCTAAAAAGACTATCTGTAGTTCTGTGTGAGCTAACTAATAGTAGAGAAGCAAAGATGTAATAATATTTGTTTATTATGAGTAGCAACAAAATTGTATGCATCAAAACACCGCTTTTACTCAGATGAAACTATGAACAACGTGATATCATCGTGTGAACAGAGCAAAATAAAGCCGTTCAGTGGACCCATTTGCTAATGAGCCAGTTTCAACAAAAGGAGGGACAACACCAGTTAAATTTAAAGCTTAAAAACAATCCCATCAAATATAAAATACTTTTCCTCAGTTAAAAAGTTACCTATTAGTGCTAATGCAGTTACATTAGAACAATATCATCACTGAAACTGGAAAAAAATAATTTAATGTCATTGTGTCCTAACTCACGGAATAGTTAAAGAGTTTTTAGAATGATCAACCTGACAGTGAATTCATTGTTTTTCGACTTAGTAGAGGTGTTTTAAAATTCCTGGAGTGGAGTTGTGATGTTTAAATGAGTTAAAGTACGACAAATGCTTAGGTTGCTGGCACCTAGTAAGGGCTCATTAACTGCTACCTGCTGATATTGTTGTTAAATGTAACACCACAAACCAAGCTCCTGTCTGCTCTTGGGTAAGTCTCACTGAAAACTGGATCTCTTCTGCTTCCAGGGAAGTTTTCTGTTCTGCACATCACTCTCCCTCTTGCCCAAAAACTCCAACCACACTCACCTTTCTCTTCCTCCAAATCCCCAAGTGTTTGTCCATCTCCCCTGGCATGCAAGTTCCATGAAAGCAGAAAACCCACGTGTCTTGTTTATTGCTTCACCAGAGCCTAACCTGGGGCCTGGGACATGGTAGGTACTCAATAATCTTTGCTAAATGAAATTTAAAAATAAATGAAGGATCAAGGGAAAGAATAAAAGCAAACAAGGACCTAGTTTGCCATGTTTCTCTCATCAAACCATGATCATTAGCATGAGGTTGCTCCCACCTCAGTTCCTACATATATATGACTTACATACCCACATCAAAGGATTTTCATCTCTTACTCCAACAGGGGTCCCTTGATAATTTAATATTCTATAATAAGTTAATATTCTATAATATATTCTGCAAACAACCTGGAAGGATGTTTAACATCTAATTTTTGACTCACACTTAGCCATATACTTCCAATCACACTTGAAGGCAAAACAGAACATTTTCTTGTCAATTGCTTTTCTGGGTCATGTGAATAAGAAACTGACAGCCTGTTTCATGTTAATCCAAAGCTCTCCTTATTATGTATATTAATAAAGGAATGCCCCTAAATAAATTTGAGCCCCATTATGCAAATCTCCCACACTTCAAGTGTGCTGACAAGGAGGAAATGGTTCAGGACTTCACACATATTGACATATGACAGGATGTATAATTCTGGAGTTAAAAAAAAGGACTCTGGATTCAGACCAGGGGCTTAAATTCTGATCCCAATTAGTAACCGTGTGACCTCAGGCAAGTTCTTTAAACTTTCTGAGGCTCCCTTTCTTCATCAGTCAAATGGAGAAAAACACAGTAGTGCAACTGATTAGAATAATAAGATAGGTTTGTAAAGGGCTTATCTTTGCACGTAGTAAGTTCTCAATAAATATAGAAACTGCTTATAAGCCTAGAGAGAGCAAACCAGGACTAAAGCCAGAATCCCTTACTAATAGCTAGCTGAGCCAGGCCCTGACCTCGTGAACATCTGATAAATATTGGCTGAATGAATGGCTGCTTCCTGGTGACCGGCCACGTGGCAGCCCTCCCCTACCACCTTTGCTGACAACTATTCAAGTTGTGTGGTGCTCCATACACTTATGAGATGCATTTTGTAGAATCTCTTTCCTTGAGCCCATTATAACCAGGACTGCATGCATACCGGAGATGCTTAAGTGGGGAAGCGCCCCTGTAAGACTGTGATGCCAGTTCCAGCTTATGCCTTTATACATAAGTACATTCCACTTTAATCTTCGCATTGGCATTTTGTTTAGAAGAGCAAGCCAGGAGTGGCCAGCTCTGGGCTAAGAGTCCGGAATGCAGATTATAGCAGCTCAGCGAGTTGACTTGTTTGTGTAAACTGCTTAGGCTTCTTTTGCGCTCATGTAGAAAACAGCTCTGGCTGCTTAATAACCAGCACATCTTCGATTTTACATGCTCCAAGTTTCTGACAAGAGAAGTGGAGAGTGAAATTCGGTGCTGTGGCAAACCTGCTAATAAGCATCGGTTTAACCTTACTCAATCTGGTGGACTTGGGGAGATGAGGAAAGAGAGATTTGGGCTACAGAGTTCCAGCCCGACTCCCCTCTCTTAGTTCCAATTTCACAGGATTCCCTCGCTCAAATTCCCATCATGACTGGACCACCCTACTTTAGGCACCCCCTTCGATAGCTGTGGTTTAGCCACAATACGCATTAAACCTCCGTGCGGGAATGAATACCCATGATAGCAGAGTAAAAAGTGAAACACAGCCCTGGAGCCATGGAGAAACCAAAAGACAGGTGCGTATAGGCTAAGGTCCGTTAGCTTCCACTGTCCATCTCAGGGGCTTCTATAGGCAAACCCACAGGAGAAGGGAATATGCCTTCGTTTTACATTTAAAAGCACATTTGCTCTCATTTGTTTATTGCAGCAATGCACTTTGTTCATTTTTAATGTACAGGCAAAAGCTAACCAAGTACACTGAACCCCCAACCTGACCCTCAACAGCACAGAGACTTATTTTTATAGCAGTGTTAAGTACTCACACCAACCATTATGTGTACTTTTAAAGTAATCCTCATCCTGTCAACTGGTGTAGGATCTTGGGGCAGATGCTGAGCAATTCTGGTGCTCAGTGGTTCCTCAGCCAAGCCCAGCAGGCAATTTTCCCTAAGTATATATGTGCTTAAATGGCACCTACCAATTATATCTCTTTGTAAGAGAACAAATGCGGTGGACCCACTCCCCCAGATGCATGCATGGTCCCACCTCCCCAGAGGGCTCTCTGCCTCCCCTCTCCAGAAACATTAGGGTAGCGCTTCTCCCAGGCACAGAAGAGTCGAGAAAACTGTGACGGGTGCAGTTAGCACTGTTTTCAATTCTGGCTCTGAGACATGAGTTGGAGAAAACCTGCTCCCAGACAAGACCGCCCCTCTGGGATGTCTCCATAGAAACAACTGGTTCCTGTGATACAGCCCCAAGTTCTCACAGGCACCCCAATTCACAATCACCCAACAACCAAGGACAATGCACATGAAGAACCATGATGAAGATGGCATTTGTTCCCTGTTCCGAAGGCTGGGTTTCTCTCCTATTAAGTTTGGTCTTGTAAATTTAGTCTTGAGTGTGACAGGTGCCTGGTCCTAAAGTTCTAGTTTCAAATAACAACTCAGAAGGAGTGTGGGGAAGTAAACCAGGGGTGAAGGAAAGAAAAAGTCAGAGGGGCACCTGGGTGGCTCAGTCGGTTAAGCGTCTGACTTCGGCTCATGTCATGATCTCACGGTTCATGAGTTGGACCCCACTTTGGGCTCTGTGCTGACAGCTCAAAGTCTGGAGCCTGCTTTGAATTCTGTGTCTCCTCTCTCTACCCCGCCCCCACTCATCCTCCCGCCCCACCCCCCCGTCTTTCTCTCAAAAAACAAACTTTAAAAAATGTAAAGAAAGAAAAAGTCAGAGTGGATCAGATAAGGACTAAAGTTCAAACAAAAAATCTGAAATCTCTTAACATGGATTCTACGCTCCACATTAAATGATAACTGTACTACTTATAATTACTAAATATCAAACTTGTTCTCTTCCTGCCCTCTTCTGGCTATCTCCCTCCCCTCCCCTCTCTCCTCCTCTCTCCACTCCCTCTCTCCCCATCCCTTTTTCCCTCCCTCCCTCTCTCATCTATGTCCCTTGTTCTTTTCTCACTCCTTCTCTCTCCCCTTCTTTATTAAGGAAATAAAAGCCATCTGCTTTTCCAAGCATGACAACGGTGCATCAGTATCCTTGACTTTGACAACCTCAATTCTTACCACCATGCTCTGTTGGACAGAAAACTGACAGGAAACTTCCAGATCCCCTGCCATGATCCTTAAAGATCTGTCCGGATCATATTGTTCCTTTCACTTGCTAATTGGTTTCCTAAGCCTTCCTCCTTTCTTGTTTTGTATTCTTGTTTTCGGGGCAATTGCCAACGTATGCATAGTTCTGGATTTTATTTTAAGTAATTCGTAGTTGACGATGGTTTATTTGTGCAATTGGTATAATTAAATCTAATTACATAATTGGTGAAAGACTGAGTAATCACATAATTAGAATGTGCAGTAATAACTGTTGAAATCCCATTGTTATGACGTGCAATGATACAATTATGATGTGTCACCATGCGGTATAATTCACAGGGTACCCTGTGAAGAGGGAGAACAGCTTTCGTTCTGCATGTGGGAAAGGCAGCTAAGGTTCAAGACCTGGGAAGTGGCTGTCAGCATCAAGGCTTGGACTTCTTATTCATCTTTATTGCATTAATCTACCCCCCATGCCTATGCTCTGTGCTAATTGAAGGCAGCAGCAGAGGATACATGAAGAAGGTACTTGTGAGAACAGAAGCACCCACATCTTCAAGAACCAGGTCACCGAAACAATCATCCTTAAAACAGAAAGCAGGAGCTGCAAGGGACAGTCTTGAATCTCTGAAACCTTCATTCCCACACGTCAATTTCAAATTCAAAATTGTAACCACGACACAAGAACCATGCACACAATACCAAGTGGGCCATAATCATTAGATTATGGCTGGGGCCCCAGCTCCCAGTTCACAGTCTTCCCTAGGCTCTCCACCTCCTATCATCTTTCGGTAATTGTCACATTGATGAACCAAGGGAATGCTGGACTCTTGGTTTCTTGCTCTGTTCGTTGTCCGTGACCCATCCCCCCACTGCATGCCACCCACCGCTCCCACGGTCATGCCCTGGACCTGGTCAGCCCCAGCAACTGCAAAGTATCTGCTATCTCCACCTCAAAGAGCCGGCTCTTCAACCACAGCCTCTTACCCTATGGGCCCACCCGCTCAAGAGTTCCCCTCTGGCATCATTCTTCGGCCTCCAGGAAACCTCCAAATCGTCAACCACCCCACTAAGCCATCATCTGCTCCCTGCCTCGCCTCCCAACCCTCCCTGTCCAGCCTGATTCCCCCAGCCCAGCATTATCACCACCCTCTGTCACCATCCTCCATCCCTAACAAAGGCCTCCCCATGATGGACTGGACTCTTCCTCCTCTTCCCCTGCTCCCTCCTGGTCCCTGAGTAGCAACAACCCCTGGATAAAATCACACAACTGAAACGACCACTCTTATTCTAAATTCATGATCTCACACTGCAAACTGACACTCAAGGCTGACTGGCCAGCTGCTATTTTTCTTGAATTTGTTTGCTTTCCAATTCCCCAAGGCCAGTATTTCATAGCTTCTCTTCTCCTCTAACCTCCCACGCCCTTTGTGCACCATCACGCTCGGCCCGTGAACTTGCTTCATAATGTTATTAGAAAGAATCCCATGTGAAGTCAGATCGAGTTCCGCCCTTTTTCCTCCCACCAGCCCTCCAAGCCTGCATGGGCCCCTCCTCAGTGCCTCTCATTCCTCAGGGCCGCTTTTCCTCCTCCCACAAAAGGCCATGGCCTTCATAGATGCTCTGTCAGCTCTGTCCTATCTCTGTGGCTCTTGCCGGCTCTCCCCCACTACTGGACCACTTGCCAGCTATCTTGATTGCACCTTCTGTCTCCCATGGCCGCTCCTACTTTACCTAGCCTCTACATGTTGGGGATGTTCCTCCCTCTGCCCTGGTCACTTTCTCAAACTCTTTCCCCTAGATAATGCAATCCTTTCCCATGAGTTCAAAATCATCTTTACATTTGACGAAAGTTAACACCAGCCCAGACTCTCTTCCAAGTTCTGTACTTTCTAACTTCCTCTTGACATCTCTTCTTCCATGTCTCACAGACTTCTCAAATTTAACACATCCATGAAATCCTAATTTCTCACCCAACTTACCTTCCAGTGCAGCCCTTCCTTTCTCAGGAAGTAGCAGCACCCTCAACCTGTTATTCAAACCAAACACCCACAAGGTCCATGATTCCTTCTTTCCCTTCACTCCACATCTAGCTCACCAATGAGTCCTGCTCAAAATATCTTTCTCATTAATTTCTCTGCTTTACCACCCATTCAGTCAAGCCACCACTATCTGTGACTGGCGTCCTCTCTTCACTTCAGAGCATGATTACAGATTAAAATTGGCTTTTAATATTCATCTGTTTTATTTTGCTTTTTATTTTTTGCCTCTCTCCCGTACTAGATTATAAATGCCCCCTGATTACATTTACTGGCTTGCTGATTTACAGCAGCCAGCACTGATCAGGTAATTAAGTTTCCATTGAATGAATAAATGAATGGCCACAGTGTTTGCATAGCTGCAGAGTCACTGCCTCATAATAAACTCATAAGGATCACTAGAAAAGCTGGGCCCAAAACAGAGCTCATAACAAAAGAAGCCAAAAGTTATTCCAAATGTTAAACACAGAGATACCATACCATAGACTGAATTGTGACTCTCCAAAACTGTTATGTTGAAGTCCTAAGCTCCAATGTGATGGTGTTTGGATGAGGCCTTTGGGAGATAATTAGCTTTAGCTGATGCTGTGAGGGTGGAGCTGTCACTATGGGATTAGTGCCTTTATAAAAACAGACACAAGAGAGTTTGCCACATGAGAACACAGGGAGAAGGTCTGCAAACCAAGAAGGGGACTCTCACTAAAAGCCCACCATGTTAGCACTTTGATCTTGGACTTCCCAGCATCCAGAAATAGAAGCAATAGATGTGCTATTTAAGCCATCCAGCGTATTTTGTTATGGCAGCCCATGCTGACTAAAACATCATATGATCCAGCAATTCCGCTATAGGATATATACTCAAAAGAAATGAAAATCATACATCCACACAAAATCCTAAACACAAATGTTCATAGAAACATAATCCATAATAGACAAAAAGTGTAATTAACTTAAATGCCCATCAACTGATGAATGGGAAAACAAAATTTGGCATATCCGTAGACTGGACTATTATTTGGATGAGGCACTAATACATGCTATTACATGGATGGACCTTGAAAACATTATGCTAAATGAAAGAAGCCAGTCACAGAAGGCCACATATTCTAAGATTCTATTTATGTGAAATGTCCAGAATAGGCGAATCCATGGAGAAAGTAGATTGACAGTTGCCTTGGGTTGGGCGGATTGAGGGCAGGAGGTGGGGAGTGACTGATGATGGATACAGGGTTTCTTTGCGGGGGAGTTGAAAATGTTCTAGAATTAGATTGTGGTGATGGTTGTACAACTCTGTGAATATACCAAAAACCAATGAACCATTTAAACAGGTAAACTGTATAGTATATGAAATATGCCTCAAAAAAGCTGTTAAACAGAACAAAAAGAGGAAGAAGAAAAGAAAGAAGGAAGAAGAGAAAAGAGAAAGAGGAGAAGTTATGCATTACACATGTAATGTCTAGTAGGCTCACCTTTAAAAATATAAATACTCCAGTTTATTGAATCTAAGTTGCCATCAGTAAGAAGGACCACTGTTTTATGTACCGCCAAGAAGGAAAACAAATAATGCCAATTATAGCCTTATGAAGCCATCAACTGTAAAGACTCTTCTTAATTTTGGAAATGTTAAAATATTGATTTAAGTTTTGTATCTTAAAATGAAATATAGTAGCTTTCTTATGTTCTAAGCATCAGCTCCCAGTGCCTTCTAAATAGGAATTACTTTTTTTTTCAGGTTTATTTATTTTTGAGGAAGAGAGAGAGAGACAGAGTGTGAGCAGGGGAGAGGCAGAAAGAGAGGGAGACACGGAATCCGAAACAGCGTCCAGGCTCCGAGCTGTCAGCACAGAGCCTGGCGCGGGGCTCGAACTCACCAACCATGAGATCATGACCTGAGCCGGAGTCGGGCGCTTAACCAACTGACCCATCCAGGTGCCCCAGGAATTACTTCTTTAAAAGAATTCCTTCAACTGTGAACTGACTTATTAAAAAATTAAAAAAGAACTAACATTTATCAAACGAGTACTATGAAGTAGGTATTGGCTGCGTGTGTGTGTGACTTTGGCTTTGCATACATCATTCATTTAGTCTTCAACGACTATCTAGACCAGCATGATGCTCCCATTCTATAGACAAGGGAATGGGCTTCAGAAAGGTCCCATAGTTAGTGAGCAGCAGAGCCAGGACTCTAAGGCATGTCTCTCACTCTGCCACGTTATGGATGAAAAGCTCAGATGAGAAAACCTGGTGACTGGAGGATTTTATTATGGTTTTTTAGAAACGAACTCTATTTTTTCCAGCTGATTCATCTGTATCAGCTATACAGATGTAGACACCCAGATCCATCCCATCATCCCCCACTTTTTCTTGGTCACCTCCTCTCAACATCAACTGGTATATATTAAAGGAATAGGAATTATTATCCATTTATGGAGAGTGTTTGGGGCCACCCTTGAGCTCCCTACCTTCAATAAGTGGGCTTGCTGTGGAGTCTCCAAGAGCTGCAGAAATGAAAACACAGAGATACTTAAAGATGACACAGACAGAACAAGGTGGAAAATGAAAAACACAATGAGAAAAAAAATGATATGAAGAGCAGGTGCTCCTCAATTTATGCTGCCGATGTTTTCCTGAAAATTATGTGTAGATCAAATTGATTTATAAACTAAATCCTATTGTAAATTCAACAAGAGCACTGTGATGAAACCTTGCAATGGAAACTTTTATAATGAGAAAACTCATTTTGTGCTGAGAGCAGTCAATTCCCAATCTCTGTTTGAAATTCAGTTTTCTTTTTTTTTCTTTTCACGTGGGACCCACCTAACATACATGCCATAACCCCCTTGGACCTCTGGTGGACAGGAATGTCATGAGACAAAAAGATTGTTTGAAGACTTTAAAAATATGCCTGGATTCTACCATATTTACAACGGTCATCTTAAATGTATATTTCAACACACTGGGAGAGCTGGAAGATGCTTTCTGGAAGAGATGAAGAAGTGTAAGCTCAGGAATGGAATTCTAGGACCACCTAGACTTGGAAGGGGAGACAGAACGCTTAGAGGAGAAGAGTATACCCCTCAAGTCCCCAAAAGCTGTGAGACCTTCTCTCTTGACAGCTGGAGGAAGGTGACCAGAGTTGAAGGAGTCCAGCACCCCGATGCCAGAGGACCCCTCTGGTCTCCTTGCACATACCGAGCAAGTATCTCCCTGGTCTTCTTCTAAGGTCAAAGGTTGCAAAATAGCCACCCACACGGTTCTTTAAAATCAGAAGTGTCACATTAAAACAGAAATTCAATTTCCAGAATTTCTGGAGGACCTGTTCCATGTTCCCACTGGGGAATAACTCTTTAGAGTTGACCTATGGACCAGTCTCCCCAGGCTCGACTACTCCTTGTTGCATTGCGTCCAGCCTGGCTCCTGTGGGCATTTTCGCTTGAACCCCCGAGGGAGACCCTTCAGAGTTAAAGCCCCACCACGTGGTCCAACCACATCAGACCAGAAGCAGTTCCACTCTCACGCAATCCCACGCACTACGCAGGACCTGTATCTACCATCATGTCCGTTTTCAACGTTTATGAGACCATTTCTTTTTCCTTTTTTACAAAAAAATGTATTAATTTTTTTTTAGATCCACCCCAAATTCTTTCAGATCCTCTGGTCTTAAAGTGCCTGCCTGCCTGGTTCACTCTGTCCAGTGAGAATCAGGACTCTATTATCACTGCCGTCCCCAGAATCAGCGCTGGAGTCACGCTTCCAGAGCTTTTGCTTCACAGACGTTCTTAATGCATTAATTTTACCCTTTTAGTCCATAGGGCCTAGAGAGAAGCACTGATTGTTTTTTCTGCTTTCCATTAGCATAATACAATGTTGATGCCATCCTTCTAAGAAGAGCCTAATACGTTCATTTCTTCGAAGCACTATTAGCAGTAAACTGGAACCAGAAACTCAATATATAAAGGCACAGGCGCTCAGCTTCACTGTGCTCACATGGGGAGCCACGAGAGGGGGACAAATCCCAAACCCAGGCAGGCCTGCCAAGTGGGTACCGCTTGGGTACCAAGTGATGTGCTGCTCTGGGCCTCTTATGCTTTGACACTGACGGAAGCTACATAGGGCATTGCAGGCGAAGAGCAGCATTTTTGAAGCTCCTACCCACTCTGAGGTTTCTCAGCAACCTCAATCCATGTGGAAACTGCCAAGATCCCCCAGGTCTGTTTCCTGTCCTTCCAGCTATGACCTACTGCCGCTGAACACTGGCTGAGCATGCGCGATCTGCCCCGCACTGTTTTAAGCACATTCGCTGCAGCACCTCATTATCCTCATGACAACCCTGCATTTGCAGCTCTTTTCTACAAATGGAGCGCCTGAAGCTCAGAGCCTAAAGAATAATCGTAACTATTCCTGAAGGCGCTGTTCTAATCCTCTAACATGGCAGGCACTCTGACACCAAAACTGTGCTTTAACCTCTAGGCTGACTTGCTCAAGGTCACACCACTGCTCAAGATCGGGGCTGGAAGCATGCCTGGTGTGGTCACAATCTAGAGTCAGAGGAGTAGCCATGGGCTCTGGCCTCTGCAGTGTCTCCAAAGACTGGCCGACAGGGTCTAGGATGGATGTTCTAGCTACCTCAGAGCTAGGCTGGGAAAAAAATGTTTCCTTATATTATTTTTTTCTGAAATCTCAGGAGATTAAAAACGTCTAGCAGAGGAGATAAGCCACATGAAGGAATTCTGGGTCGTTCTTGTGCATATACAGTGGTCTCAGGGGGTATTTTTTAAACAGAAGGAGCTGGAACTTGTATCAGGTATTCTTCCTGCTGGTGGGTTTGAAACTCCATCTAGTTTTGAAATAGAAAGATCCCCAAGCTCTTGGATCTAATCCTCCTTGCCCACTTAGCCATGTATTCCAGTTTCTTTTTTAAAAGTCTACCTGAGGACAGAAATCACGCCCACCTTCATGAGGCTACCTGTTTTTTCTTTTCGTAAAAGCTGAAGATTCTGGGGGGGAGGGGAGGAGGGCTCTTGAGAAGTCTCTAGCAGCCACTGACCTGGCCACCAGCATCTGGGTTTTACTAATAATGGCCCCAGGGAGCTCAGTAAGATTGTCAATCACTCACCCCCACTGATCTTAATAGAGAGTGGATAGGTGGAAGGTTTATAAATCAGGATGAGTCATTTGGTTCACCAAGGGAAAAGATAAATAAACCAACACTCCAATTAATTTTAACGTGAAAAGAAAATGCTTGTGAATAGTGCTTCAACCAAGTCCGTAGGGTCTGAACAGCCTTAATTATTCACAATGCAAATTGCTTTTACTGCTTGCTGTATAATTCCTTAATGCCTTCCATCCTGCTTCCTCTTCTCCTCACTCCTCTCCTCTCCATCTTCCCATCCTCATCCCTGTTCTTTATTCCTGAAGAGCCAGAAGGAAATTTCTGGAAATGGCCTTCCAATCACCCTATCTTTTTCTTAAAAAAATTTTTGTAAGCTTATTTACTTATTTTGAGAGAGAGAGAGAGAGAGAGAGAGAGAGAGAGAGAGAGAGAGAGAAGGGGCAGAGACAGGGAGAGAAAGCATCCCAAGCAGTCTCCATGCTGTCAGCACAAAGCCCAACATGAGGCTAGAACTCATGAAACATGATAATGACCTGAGCCAAGATCAAGAGTCAGACGCTTAACCGACTGAGTCACCCAGACACACCTCTTTAAAAATTTTTAATGACTCTTTTACTTGTAATAAATATTCCCAAGATGCTAACTAGCTTAACCTAGGATCCAAGACTCTCCTAGGCCTAAATAATCCCCAGATGGGCTTCAGAGACCCTATGGACCCCTAGAAGTTGTATGCAGAATTGTGAAGTTGGGGTGTCCCTGCCTCTCTGCCCACCCAGAGGGGCACAGTTTTCATAAAATTCTCAAAGAGGTCTGCGTCCTCCACCACCCTCCAAAAAAAGAGCATTATAAATTAAAAAACTAATCCATACCTGCCTAACCACTGCATCGTAAGGACATTTATGATGCAGAGTGGGAGAGCCTGGACCTCAGAGCCAAACAGACTCAGGTTCAAATCCCAGCTCTGTCACTGACATGCTATATGAATTTAGACAAGTGTCTTAACTTCCCTGAGCCCCTGTTTCCTCATGTGTACCATGATGATCCTAAAAACAACTTCATTACAGGATTATTGGCGATTAAACAAAATATACATGAAAGCACATAGCATTCATATACAAAAGGGGCAACATGAAAGTCGTCTCTACAGGAAAGACAGAAAGGTAGATATAGACTCATTAGTAATGGACTTGCTCCCTGATCTTTTGGAGGTGCATCTTAGGCTTTGTTAGTGAAGCTCAGGGTTCTACAAAGACAATCAGGTTGGTATGGTCTCCGGGAAATCCACAAGAATTAGATAGTAGGAGCACTTTTTTTGAGCATCATATTGAAATGTCCAATCTGAATTAAATAAAATTAAATTGGGGGCACCTGGGTGGCTCAGTCAGTTAAGTGTCCAACTCTTGATCTTGGCTCAGGTCATGATCTCACAGTTCATGAGTTTGAGCCCTGCATCAGACTTTCTGCTGTCAGGAGGGGGCCCACTTTGGATCCTCTGTCCCCCTCTCTTTCTGCCCCTCCTACGCTCACGTTCTCTCTCTCTCTCTCTCTCTCTCTCTCTCTGTTTCTCTAAAAAAAATAAACATTAAAAAAACAAATTAATTAATTAAATTAAAATAAACCTCCAACACTCTGCTTCCCCACCCACTTTACCCACTGTCCACTACCCCCAACGTAACATGAAAAGTGAGGTCTAAATATTTCAATCACGTAAAATGTGGAGTTGCATCACTACAAGGGCACTAAAATGACCTGAGGGAGCCTACACAGTCAGCCACCAGGGGTCCTGCTGCAAGATCCACATTTTCTCCATTCCAGTAGCAGCCTGGTTCTACCTGGGCCAGTGGGCTGCTCTGGGGTACATACCAATGGGATGACTCTAGAAGCTCTGGCTGCTGGGACTTCCAGGACAGCAGTAATGATCCCAGGAACATCTTGATTAGTTGGCTCCTGTTTTATTGGCCAGATTCCAGATTTCAGGGAGATAGAGCCAGGAAAACACTGAAGAAAAGAGGATCCCACCTTCTGCATTTCTGCTTCCCAAGGCAAAGCTGCCCCAACCCCCAGTAAAAAAAAAAAAAAAAAAAAAAAAGAACTTTAGCCTAATTAGCTGAGACTTGGTCAGGGACTGGAGCTGATAGCCATTCTCTAGATAACTGATTTTACATTATGAATTGGACTGTGTGGTATCCTACTGCAGGACTGAACTGCACTTAAATAATTATGCCATTTCTCTTCAGCTTTAAAGAACTATAATTTGGAGGCCATTTAGAGCGATCATAGTTTTTCTCATCAGACTATGTTGTAACACAGAATGTGTTGGTTTTTCAGATGACATTGACCCAGCCACTTGCTCATCTTGGCCTTCTCAGGTGATCTTTGCCCATCTGTACGGTCATCCTTACAATTCTTACTATCAGCCTCACTCCCCAGTTACAGAAGCTATTTGTACCCAAAGCAAATTTAAAAGAAAGCGCAAAAAAATTAGAACATGCCTAGGATGAACCAAAAAGGAGAAGCTCATAACAGTGGAGGCTTTGTTGGGATACCTTCTTGATTGGACTTGCAGATACGGTGGCAGGAAAGGGAAGGGAAGAGGGTTGGGCTGATGGTTTCAAGAGCCACTGTCAGGGCTAATGAAGATCACTAGGCTACAAGTCCATTTTCTCAAATGTGGGTGTTCTGCCCTTTCTCCTTGTTCTGACTGGTTGTCATGTCTTCTTCTCTTTCCAGTCCCCTAACCAAGGATAGCTTCTCTGGACAACACAGTTTCAGATACCACAGATTCAAGGAGGGTGAGCTCAGGCCACAAACATGATCACCTAGCAGAGGTCGTGAGTGATATGTAGAGGGAGGTGAAAAGCCGCATTGATGCTGGCTCACTTGCAGAACCAAAGAGCCCAATGAACCAGAGATCTGGGGCAGTAAGGAAGTGTGTGGGAGTCTCCACTACTTGGAATATTGCCTGACATCAGAGAAGTTCCAGAACAGAGCAGTCCTTGAGCAAGCTGACTGTGCCTCTCTCAGCATGAATTTGATGGCTACAGAAGGGCTGGGAATTTCCCTGCCATGGTGCTGCTATTGGCTTGCTGCTGAAGTCAGGGCACAAAGAAGGGGTGTTTTCCATGAGTCCATTGATCTTAATCCCTGCCTCTATCTCTTTCCTTTTGCCAAATTTGCTGAATATCTGGGATGTTACAGTTCCATGGACCCAGATGCACCTGGAGTTTGGCTGATCTAATTAGCCTTAGATGTGTCTGCTCCCAAAATAGACAGTTAATTATTCTAATTTCTGCTCTAACCAACAAGGCATGGCCTGGGCCCATGGCTCATGGACCCAAATTGGGAGAGGAACCACATTCCTTCTGCACAGCTCCCAATAGGCTTTCTATCCCACATGACTGTAACTTTGAAAGCTGAAGCTCCATCTGAAGATGGAGCTGAGCACATCGATCTATGTACATACCTTCGCCCTTTTGCATATAGCTCCCAAGTCCCTGGATCCAAATGAAGAGCACTGGTGAGCTTGCCTCCTTTGCAAAGGTCCTCACACTACAAGAAAGGGTTGTAGGATAGTCCTAACACCTGGAGACTGAGCCCAGAGATCAGGAAAGCATGGCTGCTCTCACCAATGCTGAAGACCAGGATGCCTTGAGAAGAGTCAGGACCCAGCTCAAGCATCAGCTCCCTAGAGAGGCTTTCCCTTAGCCCACTGAAGTGCTGACCACTCCCTTCCCTCACACCCACACTGCCCTAGACTCACCTCACTGTAGCATTAATTTAGAGCATCTATCTAGAGCTCTAGCTCCAGGGATTCAGATCATTACCTACGTGACTCTGGGGGAGCTCCCTTGCTTGTGTGAAGGCCTGTCTCATCTATGAAATGAGGATGATGATAGTAGTAAGGCTCAGATGAGTTAGAAAGAAGAAAAAGCTTAGAACGTGGACTAGAACATACTAGAACATAGTAAGCTGCTATTGTTACCACCACTACTATTTGTCAGATTTCACATGAGACTGTGAGCCCCTGAGGGCAGAAAGCTTTTCCTGTTTCCATCTGCGGCCCCCAATACCCAGCACAAAGCATGGTACACAGGTTCACTAAATGTTTGATGGATGAATAAATGATGTCAATCCAGTAGGCTGTGCTGGACCACTGACACTCAGTTTTACGAGACCACGGTTGCCCTACTGAGTCCTTCTCTGCGGTATCCTGAGTGAAGGGAGGATGTCATGGGGTACACCAGACAGACAGGATCTGAGTGAGGTGAAGACAGACGGAGGGGATGAACGTGGCAGCAAAACAGACAAGCCTTAACGTTGGCCAACTGGGTGTTCGTGGGCATGTGTGTCTGCTCTCAGGCCTCAATCCATTCAATGGTGTGCCTAAACAGGCTGAAACTGTTAGGAAGGTTGGGTCATTATTTCAGGAAGAACAAGGTGGGGAGGGAGAGCATGACCCATCTAGCTCCACCTGTCCCAGGAGACTCCACCATGACTAGGAAAACCAGCAAGCTCTCAACAGACCCTGCTTCTGAAGTCATAGCAGAAGCCAACTGGTGTCCCCAGTAATTGTCCAGGGTTGGCCAGTGCTCCTGTCACCAACGTAAGGGCCAGTTTCTCCCCATCACAGGCCCTGGGCGTGCGGTGTCATGCCCTGCCTCTCTCTGAATCCACGTGGCAGGAAGTCTGTGACACTCCTGCGGCTGCTCACAGGCAACCCACAGAGCTGGCCTGGGCTGTTGGCCCCTGGGTAACCATCACTGAAGAGGCATTTGTGGCTTTCCTCCTGTGACCCTGAGAGGAGGCAGGGGCTGGGACCTGGCAGGCAGCCAAGAAGCTGTGGTGGCCACATGCCCAAATGCATGAGAGTAACAATGGCCTTTGAAACTGGGACTGCTGAGGTCCCATCTGCAGCTCAGACAGCACTGTGGGCCCCTCTTGCAGGCCCGTTACCTTACCTGGGCTCTGACTAAACAATCCTGTGACGCAGGCCCAGCCTCCAGATTCCGGCTCAAGAAGTATCTTCTTGCCGATGCCCTGGAGGCCTCCGTCACCAAGCCCTATATGTCTGCCAGGCAGGAAGCCCCCGCTCTCCTGGAATCTAGAGGAGGAAGGGGGCCCTGTACAGCTGGAAAAGGTGTGTTCTAACAGTCCTTTGTGACTTCAGACATGGTATTTAATCTCTTTTGAAATGCCAAATAATATTGAAAGAGGGAATGCTATTTTTATGATTTTTTCAGAGGGGGTCATGAACCAGTAAGAGTTTGGGAACATGGCCTGAAGGGTTTCTGCCCCTGCTGTGTGTACATATCACTGCTCTATTTATAACTGGCATCAGTCGCCTCACCCTAACAGTTACACATGGAAACAACACAGTAATCCAGGACTTAACAGATGTACACAGCCCTTTCCCCTACCTACTTCCTCCCTCAGATCTGGAATATTCTGGACTTTCAGCAATGGCTGAAAGGAGTTGAACAAATGCAGAGCCCAGAAACAGAGACCCCCCCCCACCCCTCTTTGTCTGCATCCAGGAGACACCCGGTCTGACCCATCTCAGCCTCCCATACCCCCCCAACCGCTCCCTGAGCATGAAGTGGCAAGGAGAAGGCCCCCTGCCACCATAAACATTTGTCAGCGTGATTTGGTGAGGTTCAGCACTGAAAGCAATTTCTTACTCGGAAAATCATTTATCATGGACAGTCTGTCGAAAACAATCTCATTTCAAACCCTTCCCAGGGAAAAAAGAACTGACAACTGGCACTAAGTAATCTACAACACGGCCACTGGGACTCATTTATCTTTCCCTCGCCCAGCCCAGGACTGGATGCTTTGAGGAGAGAAGAGGAATAAATCACATCAGCTCTAAGGAAACCTGTTCACCCTGCAAGCAGGGGCTTCAGGTAAAAGGAGGAGACATCAGGACCACCACACACACTCCAAGGTGTGTCGCTGGAGATTTTTTATGGTCTCCATTTTACTAACAGCCAACGTCCAGAAAAAATAACCTCGGTACTCTAAGAGAGAGGTGCACCTCCCCCATTACAAAATATGTTCTTTTTGTATTTTTCAGTTCATCCTAGAAGCCAGAATTCTCCTTTCTCAGGAGTAATGGAGGAAAGACTTACTGCTATTTTATACAATCCAAGTTCCCCTTTGCCTGGAGCAGTGTTTCCTTTGCCAGACCATAGCATGGAGTTTATGGCATGTTAGATAATTATTCTGTGCATGCCGTTTCCACTGACGTCAATACCCTGGAAACAGCCAGAATATCAAGCAATTTGAGGTCCGTGGAGAAAAGCAGGAGACGGAAAAATTTCCCTGTTAAGTTCTGGGCATTTTTTTGCAATTAGTTACAGATAGGAAAAGTGATCAATCACTTTCCTTACTGAGTGTCTGACTAAACCCAGGTTCTGGTTCTGAGGTTCACCAGGCCCCAGAAAATGCCTGTGAACTCCAAAGTTCCATCATTCTAAAGCTCTGGCCCGTCAGTGTCTTGGAAGTTTACTGCCAAATGCAAGTTACGGCATAAACGCTATACAGAACCACCTTCCTAGATGGGCAGCTCCTTCCAGTTCTCAGAAAGATTCACATTGCAGATCCTTATACATCATGCTTATAACAATTTTGATTCTTAAATAATTCACAAGCATTGGTACATGTGATATTTTAGTATCAAATGATCCCCACACGGCTTTCATTTCACTGTCATTATCAGGGGGTCTGACTTTAGAAGAAATAATAGGCGATTTTGCCCAAGAAAAATGTAGGGGTTAAAGTTAAAGGTATGGGCTCAAATCCTCCTCTGCCACCTCCTAGCTGTCACCTTACGTAAGCCACTATCACCACCCAGTGTGTTGGTTTCCTTGCCTGTTCCATGAGGATGGGACAGGTGCATACCTTATGAACTGTTGCGAGGAACAAATGAGGTAATACTTACATGGGGCTCAGCACAATGCCTGTCACAGAGTGAGTATTTAATTCAAATTGTTTGTTAAACTCTCAGCCACTGGTGAATGAGGGAATGACCCAGCTGGGCAATTTCCTGGGTGTCCATCTATAAGGTGCTCAAGAGATCACTGGAAAAGTAACAAGATTTGGAAAAATGGGATTTTCATGGAGAATCATTATTACACATGATCAGGAAGTGAATATTTGGAAAAGCCACTTGTGAGGAGGTAAGACTCTATAAGGGCAAATTTGAAGACCAGAGGCTCTCTGAATTGCCAAGGCAGCTGGCCAGGGCCACTGACACACCTCTGTCATCATTTTCTTCCTCCTCCTCTTTCTCTTTGCTCACACAAGGCTCAGTCTCTCCACTAAATAGTTAATAAATATGTAAAGAAAACCAATTTGAAGGGATGCAAAATTATTAGCCAGCCTATGCATCTCCTTGGTCTACCATTCTCTCACGGTTTTCTCATTCTCAACCATTATCTAACCACCTCTAGCGAGCAGAAATTCCAACTCAGACCACCTGTAGTCACACAGTGACCCCTCATGAGTCACTTCCCATGGGACCAGCCCCAAACCCTCACTATCATTGGGGCCAAACCCCAAGGGAGGAGTGGTCCTCAGTGTTCACTGTCTGAGGACCTACAGTGCTTGAGACCAAGAAAGAAACAATTCATCATGAAAACTGCACCACTGTGACTTACCAGTGGGTGTTATTCGGGAGATGTGGTTGAGCTTTGAATGTAGGGATCATATTACATCATAAGTAATATAAAGAGCTGTTGTCTCCTCCAAAGTTAATGAAGTAATTTGTGGCCAATAGATGTTCATTTTTTTAAATAAGAAGGCCATGTTATGGAAGGAACATAGAGATCAATAACCACTCCAATAACCAAGTCCATCCTCAAACATGGACACAATGCATCATCCACCTGCGAAATCTCAAGATCAAGAGTTAGCCCAGTTTATCTTCCGGATTTGGCATTTCCCGTGCCCCCATCAACTGGCATACACGTAGAAAATAAATTTATAAATAATACAAATATTTTATGTGTAAAATAAATTGACAAATTTAATAAATACTTCATGTATAAAACAAAATAATAATTTAATCAAGTGTACTTTGGCAGGAAGTCCACTGCAAAGAAAACACTCTATGATAAGGTCCAATAGCAAAAATAAAACAATAAGAAGAATTTCAAAGCAGGTTGTTTAAAATCCAGCTCTTTCACTCTGCTTGTCTACACCATTGAGAAGGAAGAACAACACAATTTTTCAGCCTAGTACCTGCCAGGCATGTACTGGGAAGTTGCTCATCCCTTCACCCCAGTGTTAAGGTAGGTGGTATCATGGCTATTGTACAGATGAAAGGTTCACACATATTATAACAGGTTACGTTCCTAGAAAGATGCAGACCTAGATTTGAATCCCAACTCTGAGTCCGAAGTCCACGGGAAACAATTTGGTGATTCCTCAAAAAGTTAAACAGAATAATAAGATGACCCAGCAATTCTACTCCTAGGTATAAAAGAACTGAAAGCAGGATTCAAACAAATTCTTGTGCAGAAATGTTCACAGCAGCATTATTAAAAATAGCCAAAAAGTAGAAACAACCCAAATGCGCATCAACTGACGGATGGATAAACAAAATGTGACAAATCCATACGATGGCATATTATTCAGTGATAAAAAGGAATGAAGTAATGATACATGCTCCAACAGGGATGAACCTTGAAAATAGAATGCCCTGTGAAAGAAGCCAGACACAGGTATATGATTCCATTTATATGAAACATCCACAAAAGGCAAATCTTTAGAGACAGAGAGCAGACTGTTGGTTGCCAGGGGCAGGGAAGTGACTGCTTATGGGTATGAGGTTTCTTTTAGGGGTCATAAAAGTGTCTTGGAACTGGAAAGAGGTAATTGTTGCCTAACACGATGAATATATTAAATGCCATTGAATTGTACGCTTTAATATGGCTTATGGTTAATCCTGTGCTATGTGAATTTTACCCCAAGTTGAAAAAACAACCAAGGGTGTAAAGTATAGAAAATGATTTTACAAGTTCTCTATTCAACTCTATCCTCTATAGATGAGAACACTAAGCCCGTGAGTCCATCTAGCCTAGAGTTACGCAACAAAAAGTCAAGTTCTTTCGGTGCAGTCAAGATTAGAAATGAGCCCTCTGTCAATTAATTTCATGGAGTTGGACGTCCGGGCTCCCAAGGGGCACTGGAGGAAGAGGAAAAAATATGGAGGGAAACAGATCTTCCTTAAGCATAACTGAGTGTATATCATCAACTCCTGCCTCTCTGGCTCAAGGCTAAGGTTCCTGGGAAGTCTTCCTCTACCCCCACCCTAGGGAAAATGCCTTCTGTTTCATGTGAACATGAGCCATAAAGAACTCAGCATCATGGAAAATCCTTGACTCCCCACAACACGTTCAGGAGTCTGTTCCATTTGCTTCTGCTTGGGGTGAAGCAAATAACCTCAATTAACAATCTGATTATTTCTTTAATTTCCAGAGCTCATTCATTACTGAAGCCACACTGTCTCCAGAGAAAGGCCTTAAGTAACAAGGATTTTAACACACTCGGACTGACAATTTACTTTGCCTGGGTTTCAGTTGGGACCTGGTGACTGAAGCAATCAGTTATTTTATCCATTATTTTGCTAACAGTATCAAAATCCTGTAATACTCAAGGCCCTGAAGTGACATTTTCCTCTCCCTTACTATTTGTACATGTGACTAGGAGAAAATTATGCTTGATGGACATGTTTAAGAAACATAAATTCTTGAATAGATTCTTTCCTACTTGCTCTGATCACAGATCTCTCTTTCTACAGAACAAATTCAGCACTGGCATGAGAAGTCATGAGGCTGGGGATTCATTCTTTCTCCCTTGGCTTGGCTTTCCAAAGCATGTGGTTTTTATGCTCTTTCTTTGCATGCATGAAAGTGTGCATGAAAATGTGGTGAGTGTGTGCACATATACACTGTATAATGATCATTTTTCTCTGTTAAAAGCTCCAATGAAATTGATAATCATGACATGTTGAGATCCAACTCTCCAAAGATTGTGTCGTGTTTAGGTCTATCAAAAATCCTCTCAACATTTCTGTAGATTGTAACTAAAACTCAAGTCTTCTAGGAAGAAAATACCAGTTATTAAGGTCAACAACCCAGAAGTCACTCTTCATTTTTCTCTATTTTCAACTAAACAGCATGGTCTGTCTACGGTACCTCCAGTGTGTGTTCGCCCCCTCCACTGCCTCCATCCCAGCCCAAGGCATCATTCTCTCAACTGGACTAATGACACAGCCTCCCAAGTGTTTTCTTCCTTTAATCTTGCAGCCCACACTCTCTTCTTCACATCACATCAGAGTGACTTCCTGGTAACAGTTTCATTGAGTTATGATTCATATATCCTACAATTCACCCCCTTAAAGTATATGATTCATTTGGTATTTAGTACATTCACAAAGTTGCACAACCATCACCACAGTAAATTTTAGAATATTTTGATCACCTTAGAAAGAGACCCTGTACCTTTTAGCCATCTTCCTCAATCTTCTCTCTCTGACAAGCCCTAGGCAACCACTCATCTATTCTGTCTTTCTGTATTGCCTATTCTAGATATTTCATATAAATGGAGCCATATAATATGTAATCTTTTGTGACTGGCTTCTTTCACTTGGCATAACTTTTTCATGGTTCATCCATGTTGTGACATATATCAGTACTTTGTTCCTTTTTAAGGCCAAATAATATTCCCTCAGTGGATATACCACATTTTCTTGATCCAACTGTCCATTGATAGGCATTTAGGTTGTTGCCATTTTTTGGTGGTTGTGAATAATGATGCTATGAACATATGGGTATAAGCTTTCATTACTCTTGGTTATATTCCTAGAAGTGGAATAGTTGTGTCTTATGTAACTCCATGATTAACTTTTTGAGGAATTGCCAGACTGCCTTCCAAGGCTGCTGCACCATTTTACATTCCCACCAGTAATGTACAGGGTTTCAATCTGTTGATATTTCCATTCTTGCTGACACTTGTTATGAAGTGTCTTTTAGTATAACCATAGTAATGAGTGTGAGGTGGTATTTCATTGTGGTCTTAATTTGTACTTCCCTTATGACGAATGTGTTGATGAATATCCATCCTTTGCTCATTTTTAATTGAGTTGTTCTTTTTTATCACTGAGTACTCAGAGTTCTTTATATATTCCAGATACAAGTCTATTATCAGATATATGATATGCAAATATTTTCTCCCATTGTGTAGACTCTTTTCACTTCTTGGTGGTGTCCTTTGAAACACAAAAATTTTCAATTTTGATGAGGTCTAATTTATGTATTGTTTCTTTTGTTGCTTATGCTTTGGCATCATATCCAAGAATTAACTGCCAAATCCAATGTCAAAAAAGTTTATTCCTATGTTTTCTCCTAAAAGTTTAATAGATTCGGCTCTTACATTTAAGTCTATGATCTATTTTGAGGCAATTTTGCATATAGTGTGAGGTAGGGGTCCAACTTCATTATTTTGCATGTGACTCATCCAGTTTTCCCAGCACCATCTTTTGAAAATGTTATTCTTTCCCCATTGAATGATCCTAGCACCCTTATCAAAAACCAGTCAACCACAGACATATGGGTTTATACCTGGACTCCCAATTCTACTCCACTAATCTGTTATGTCCACAATGGATTTTTTAAAGTAGAAATCACATTATTCATCCCTCAGTAAAACAGCTCAACCCCCAGCACAAGTCACTCTCTGTTCCAAGGGTTTTTACTTGGTGGCACAGATTCAGGGACAATATTCAGGGATTCCATGACCTTAGATGAGAAAAATTACGTCTTTACTTTTATCAGCCTCTAACTCCAATACAGCATGTTCTTTAATTATAAAAGTGGGCAACAAACTATGATAGAATTAATGAACCTTCTGACTCTATCAGCAATAAAAGTATCAGATATTTATATATAAGATTATAATTGACACAGATACCTCAAGATATCATTTACTTTAATCCTACTTTAAAATTAAAGCGTGTATTAGAACTGTTGCACTTGATCTTGATAATAACGTATGAATAAAGAAGTATACATTATCATGAATTTGTTTTTTTGTATTCTGATAACTATATCTCAATATAACTGGTTTTCTTATAATCCAGTGTTTTTACATTATGCATTTATAAATATTCTCAAAAGGGAGTAATAGTCTCCACTAGACTGCCAAAGAAATCCTCAGCACAAAAATGTTAAGAAACTCTGCTTTTCCCATTACCAGTTTTATTTTCTTCCCAGCACTGATCATCAACTGAAATTATCTTATTTATTCATTTGTTGATGTGTTTATTATCAGCCTTCCTCTGACACTACAATTGGTAAGTGCCCGGTGCTTAAAATAGTGCCTGCCACATAACTGCCATTCAATAAATATTTATTAAGCTAATTACTAAATCATCAGTCATTTTTCTAAACAGGAGCTAAACCATCAGCTTAATAAAAATGAAAACTACTGGTACCAAGTTAGTGATGTACAATTCACACGGAAAATAATTTCATATTCATACCATCAGATTTAATAAATGGTAATACAGTCTATGCCCTATACTTTATGTGGAGTATGTGGAGTATTCATTTACGGTTATGTGGAGTATTCATTTACGGTTCTCAGTACCAAGGAGCAGAAATCATTATGATCCATATTTACAGTTGTGGATATTAAGTCTCAGAGAGGGTAATTTCTTGCCAAGGGCACACAGCTAGTAAGCAACAGCATCGGCACTTATAACCAGGTCTACTTGCCTCAGTTTTTAACTGCAACAAAACAATTCTAGGAAAAAAAAAAAAAAAAAAAAAGAGGCGGGGGGGGCGGAATTTCAGAGAAAAAAGAGAAAGATTTTTCTTATTGTTAAATTGAGAAAGCTGAGATCCTGTGAAGAAATATGCCCTGAGACATAGAGTTCAGCAGAGATTTCCAGTAAAGCGTTCTTTCCACTGTCCTGTTTATAAGCCATAGCAGGAAAACCCCTTAGCAAAACTATAGCAGAACTGGGTGCTAACAGATTGCCTCACATAAAAGGATGAATTTCTGAAAAGGATAACTTTGCAAGTACAATTAATACTAGCAGCTATCCACCAAAGTCTGTTCTTTGCTTTCCTAGGGTCTAGCTTGCTTCTCTAAATATTAGGATTCAGCCTCATTCAGGACATTAAGCACTTCATTAAACTGAAATCCAAGTTAATTTGATTGCACAATTACAAACTGTCCCTGGCTGGACATGGTTTCATTTGTCAGGTGGCAAGGGGGCAGCATGGCCTGATGGCATGCTGGATCTGCATTTTATCCCCAGCTTGAGGCCTCGGCATTTTCTGGTTTTGACCTCATCAAGCCTTACCGTGGGGGAAGTTAAACTGGAGCAGGAGGCAGATGTTCTCCTTACCAAAGCTGTCGAGGGCACCTGGAGGCCCATCCGTTGGGTTTGCAAAGGAACAGGGCACAAGAAGAGCTCTGGTCACCTAGAAATGGCAGCAATGGGGTTGAACCAAAAGCCCACTGTGCACAGGGCAACTCACTCACATGGGGAGCATGCATCCAGGCAGCCCCTTCCCTGTCCCCTGTGCCCAGCTTTACCTTAACAACAGCAGGCTCACCTGTTAAGCTATTCAACTTAGATGTACATGGGGATAGATAAATCCTGTTGTACTCAACAGTAATTTACTGACATTAACAGACCTGTAAACACTAGACTTTGTGAATTAGCATTCCCCTCTCCCCTGCTACTCATGCATGTGATCAAAGGACCCACCCCCAGTTCTTTCCAGGAGAGACCCCTCCTCCAGCCAGCCTAGTTCCCTCACTGACTCTGGTATAAAGATGTTAACCTTGCCCAGAAAGAAGGCTGGCCTTGGCCCTCAGCTTTTGGGAGGCAATCTCTAAGCCTTTGGGGGGTCATGCCCAATTAAAAGTCTTTGCCGGAGTGTCTTGTGTCAGCCTGGAGAGTAACAACGAGATTGGCAAGATGGAGAGGAGTGGCTAACCACACCAGAAAGTCTCACATTGTGATGTATAGCGGGGGCTCTGGGTCATATGGTATTTGCAGCTTCCAAAAAGGCTGGAGACTGGGAGGTCAGCCATATGGACAGTCACTCAAGTTTGTGTGTTGGAGCCCCCAAAACACTCTGAACATCTACCTTGGTGAGCTTCCCCCACTGGCAATATTCTTTGTGTGTTGTCAGATATGAATGCTGGAAAAGTAACACTGCCCATGACTCCCCAGGGAGAGAACAATGGAAGTTCCATGTTTGGTACTTTCATGGTACTCTGTGCCTCTTTCCTTGTCTGAGTTTCATCTGTATTTTTTCCCTGAAGGAAACTGTCTTTGAACCTAACAGCTTTTGATGAGTTTTGTCCTTCTAGTGAATTATCAAAGCTGGGGGTAATTTGGGGAGCTCTTTGAGCTTGGGGCTGGTGTGGGAAGTAAGGGTGACCCTGTGGACTCTTCACCCTATCCCCTCCTTCCATACTATCTAAATTCCACCCATGCCTGGACCCCACCTCCCTGGTGCCCTAAATTACTGCAGCTCAGAGAACATGCTCTCTTCTGGACTCAGAGCTAGCATTGCTCAGACTACTTTTTCACAAAACCCATACATAGTAAGATACAGATTTTACATCACAAGCCAGTACAGACATACATTTACATAGTACACACAGCTCTACGTACATAACCAAGACAAATTTTCATCAAATCACAGTGACCTTCCGGAGCAGTATTTTCACCAAAGGCTGTTCAATCTCATCTTTTAAAAGTGCTTATTGTGAACCACTCTATTGCCTTCCCAAACCATTAATGAGTTGAGGGTTGTAGTTTGCACCACCTCGATAATTAACCACATCCCTGCTTTGCAACTTCTTGTTTTGTTTCCTAATTTGAATGTGTTCACATGTTGTCCCTCTAAAGACCTGATTCAAAACAAACTTCAAAAGGACAACAGAGATATCTAAATTTGGGGGGCCACGGGAATGCAAATTGGTGCAGCCACTCTGGAAAACAGTATGGAGGTTCCTCAAAAAATTAAAAATAGATCTACCCTATGACCCAGCAATAGCACTGCTAGGAATTTACCCAAGGGATACAGGAGTACTGATGCATAGGGGCACTTGTACCCCAATGTTTATAGCAGCACTCTCAACAATAGCCAAATGATGGAAAGAGCCTAAACGTCCATCAACTGATGAATGGATAAAGAAATTGTGGTTTATATACACAATGGAGTACTACGTGGCAATGAGAAAGAATGAAATATGGCCCTTTGTAGCAACATGGATGGAAGTGGAGAGTGTGATGCTAAGTGAAATAAGCCATACAGAGAAAGACAGATACCATATGGTTTCACTCTTATGTGGATCCTGAGAAACTTAACAGAAACCCATGGGAAGGGGAAGGAAAAAAAAAGAGGTTAGAGTGGGAAAGAGCCAAAGCATAAGAGACTCTTAAAAACTGAGAACAAACTGAGGGTTGATGGGGGGTGGGAGGGAGGGGAGCGTGGGTGATGGGTATTGAGGAGGGCACCTTTTGGGATGAGCACTGGGTATTGTATGGAAACCAATTTGACAATAAACTTCATGTATTAAAAATATAAAAAATAAATAAATAAATAATTTTGGGGGGCCACGTTCATGCTGGGCACTTTACTAAGAGCTTTTACAGGCATGATTCGATGCCTTGTACACACAGCCACAAGGTAGGTATTATCGCTGTCCCTCGTCACCATTTTCACCCCACTCCACACAAAAGACCTTACCGCCTGGAAAGGTTAACTAGCTCACCCAAATACAAGGACTACAGAGGGTAGAGCAGGATAAGCCCAGGAGGGCCTGAGTCCAAACCCTGCTGCTAACTATTGGGTGGTGCTGCCCATTCCTTTCTACCCATTCTCATGCTGGGCCAGAGCCCCCCAGAGACCTCTTTGCCCTCCATGGACAAGGCAGCAACAACACACACGAATGCATAAAACTGGCCAAGCAACTCGGGGTGGAAGAAGCTGGCAAACGTTTCCGCCAGCCAGCACTCTTTCCAAGCAAGGGTCACCGACCTCCTGCCCCTACACAGCACTGCCAGGCCTGTCTGTCACGGTTCCCCTCACTCATCTCAGGGGAGTCTCCTTCTTCCGGAACGTCAGTCACCCCTGACTGCTTCCCCCACCTTGCACCAATTAAACTGTCTCAGTTGGCTGGGTTGGAGACAGGTGCAAGCAGGAAGAAATCCGAAGGAAGCAGGGAATTCAGGAGAGATGGGGCTTCTCTGGGAAGCTGCTCTTCAGTTTTCTGTCAAACTGGTCTGAAAACTGGTCAGATGAGCCCACAGAGGTTCCCCAGAGACTCTGCAGCCATAGGTGAAAGACTCAGCCTTCTGGAGAAGTGGCAGCTGCTTGTGTCTGCTTGGGCACCCCACAGATGCCCAGGTTCTGGTGCACCAGAGCTGTGTCTCAGATGAAATGCTCTTGGCTGGAGATGGTTTGTATCCCTGGATTGCAACCCAGGGAGGAGATTTCCCTCTAAATATAGGTGCTAACCGACAGTGTATGAGAGAAGCAGAAAAGAAAGAGTGTTTAGTTCTGCCCTGTAGACCCATCTCACCTTACGTACTTCCTGGGTAGGGGCCTCCTTTCCCTGGTTTTGTTAGCACTGCCCCTCCATTTTCAAGATTTCAAATGCAGTGGGGGGAAAGGGGTATGTATGACTGCTTGAGATGAGAAAACACACTACAGAGAGACTTGCCCTTGGATGTGTTTTATATGCCAGGAGGGGAGGGTTGTCAGTCAATCTCTGCTTAGCCCTTGGGTATGAGGACTGCCCTCTGTCTGTCACGTGATCTTCATGGCAGAAGAAACAACCGTGTGTGGGCAGATGAACCCACCCTACAGAGCAGGAATCCTTAACTTGGGGTACATGGACCAACTTTAGGGTCCCTGGCAAGCAAAATTCCCATAGCGTTCATCAAATTCCCAAAGGGGTGCCTGACCCACAGGAGAACCACCACCACTGCACATCGTAATCATGCACATTGCCTTCCGTAATTTTACTTGCTCTAGGTACCAGCTCTTACTCATGCATGCCTCCTCTGAGCATATGCATATGAGTGCACACAGACACACAGCCACCAAATGCTCCATCCTTGTCTACTCCCCAGCCTCACTAAGTACTTGATAACAGATTGTGCTCCAAGGCACTGACAGACCGCATGGCTGCCTGGAGCACATCTCAATTATTACTGCTGCTCTTTATAGACCTTGTCTTATCATTCCTGTTCATGTTATTATGAAGAGGGAAAAATCCTTCATGCACTCCCCACCCTTCTTCCTGATGCTAGAGGAAAAGCATATGCCAGGCAGAGTCATCCAATGGCACCCTTGTCCTTCATCTTTCTCTACATACAGTCCCTGCAGTTCCCTCTAAGACATCAAGATCAATTGTATCTCAAACTGGGCCATAGGTTCACTTCCGGGTGGGAGGTAGGGGGAGGTAGAGAGAGAAAGGTGAAAATACCAGTTCTCAAAGGAAGAGACGGGGGCTCTCTGCCTGGGCATAAATAGGAACATGGATCGAATATCTTTAAGAAGGACAAGTGCCTTATAGTAGATTCCAACATCTAACTGGTAGGCCCTACAGTCCTACCTCCATTTTCTTCCTGAGAGTATCATGATAAGTGAAAGGTGGTATGAGTATTTTCCATTTGGAAACCAGACTGATGAAGCAGCTCTACTGGAATCAGGGTTATCATAATAGAACGGCCATCTTTTTCATAGCTCTGAAAATATTTGAGCCCTCTATATTCAAGGACAGCCTCATAGCACTACCTTAACATTAACTGCCAAGTTTCCATGTAAAAAGTGAAAGATGAGGGGATGAAGATATAGCTGAGACTTGGGACCATATCTAGAAGAAAGGTCCAGAGATGCTTCGGATTTTGTTTTTAAAGGGGCCATCGCATAAGAATTTCATCACTAAGTGTTGAACTGAATGCTCAGCAAATTGCAACCTTTAAAGTTGATAAAAAATACAGCCAAGATTTATCTATGTTAACCCATGCTTTTATACCCACATATGCTAGAAATTAAACCAAGTTTCATATAATGTGTCCATTTATTTTTTTTTATTTTTTTAAACATTTTTTTTAACATTTTATTTATTTTTGAGACAGAGAGAGACAGAGCGTGAACGGGGGAGGGGCAGAGAGAGAGGGAGACACAGAATCGGAAGCAGGCTCCAGGCTCTGAGCCAGCAGCCCAGAGCCCGACGCGGGGCTCGAACTCACAGACCGCGAGATCGTGATCTGAGCTGAAGTCTGACGCTTAACCGACTGAGCCACTCAGGCGCCCCATAATGTGTCCATTTAGACAAGTGAGAGGATAGATCCCAACAATGATCAACACACATGCTCAGTATAATCAACTCGGTTTTGGTCAAGTTAATACACCAGCAGAACAGACAGACTTGGGCCTCTTTTCTTATAAAGAATCTGACAATTTAAGGGGGTTGTGTTCACTTCCATTTATGTCCTGGAAAATACACTCTTGTGACTTAGCAACCATGTTTAAAAAGCTCTAGCAGTTCTTAAACAAACAGAGCGTATGTTTATGAGGTCCTAACGACGTTATTTTCAGGGATGACGTAGAGTTTTTGATATGTAGCTTTAGGGATTTACAGTAAGTTACGGGTAATTTATTACTGTGACATACAGTATATGCCTAGAGAAAAGTGGAAACTTACCTAAGCAGCATTTGCAAGTGTGTTAGATGGGAAACAAGACAGAGAACCTGAAGACCAGGGTCTCGTCACTTTGGAGAGTGAAGGGGCCCTTTCTGGGAGATGGAAAATCAAGAGTTAAGAAGATTTTTCTGGCACTCAGAGAGCAGAGCTAATTCAAGACCAGAAAGAGAGACGGTTTAGAATAAAGACTGAAAACGGGAGGCCCAAATCTGGCCTGCAGAAGTGTTTTGTTTGGCCTGCAGACTGCTTTAAAAGATCTGGAGCCGTGGGCAGTATTTTAAACCTGGAGATTCAACATCAAGCCTGGTTCGCCTCTCCTCTCTCTGAAACACAGGAAGATCTGGCCACATGCGCCTGCACTCTGCCTGGGGATGAGCAGCTGGAGCTGGGCAGTCACTTCAGGAGGGCTTGAGCTCTCAGCTCAGCTCAGTCCTCACCAGACCTCCAGCCCTCCTTCCTAACATCTGGCCGACCGCCCCCGTCTACTAGAGCCTTGTACCCCGTCTGCTGCAGACCTTGCTGTAGGGAACGTTATCTTTCACTATGGTGCTCCTAGTGAGCAGATCTCCTAAACTGGCAAGGCTTCTTTTCAGATATAAGGACAGACAAAGCACATGTTTCTCTCTAAAACTCATCAGAAGATTATTAGGTTTTCTGACAAAATTGGACTTATCTATAGGTGCCACTCTTTTCAAGGCTGGGCTGCTGAAGTTCTCATTTCCCAAAGCCAAGTCAAAACACATGGTTTGAAATGGAATGTGTTTTTTTTTTTGTTTTGTTTTTTTTTTTTGTTTTGTTTTGTTTTTTAAATACCCTCATCAGAAACAATTAGATGATGCTGGGAGGAATGGGATATTAGGCTTCTGTCTCTGGGCATGTTTTCTTATCTGTGAAAATTTCCAGATGGATGGGGCTGACAGGAAGGGAGGAAACAGAGCCAGCTTTCCATCAGGCACAGCAGACACTGTCTATGGCCCACCAGACTTCTAGCAACGTGCAAAAATGTCTTACTTTTCATTTCTTTAAAATCAGAAGAAAAAATGTAAATATAATAATAACGAACACGTAAAAATGAATCCAGCCTGGATTATATTTATCTTTATATGAATGTAGTCGCAAAATGTGACTTTTAATATTCTGTACAGGGAAAGGGACCCAAGAAGGCATAAGGACCTATACCCACAAAAATCATCGTGTGTCCCTACAGGCAAACCATGGTCTCCAGACAAACATCCTGGAACGTGTGGGGACCGCTTTGTCAGTACAGCACTGCCTCCCTTAGCCATAACTTTCCTCCCCACCACATCGCGGGACGTTCCGCATGTGGCAAGTTCATAAACTAGGCCTCTGAAAGGCACGTTACACCCTGACTTTGGCGTCAGAAAGATGGAGTGGATGCCTTTCGGTCAGCCACTTCTGGAATTTTCCAAAGATAAGTCTCTAAAGATTTTTGTCGTGTGCAAGTGTAGAACAGGCGTTACCGCCAACAGGGAGAGTTTGCTTTTCTGGTTCTGTTAGGCCACCTCTGGAGCAATCTCAGTCCTTTATCTCGGCGGCTCATTTCAAGGCGGGGCTTTGCCGGACTCAGCACGTACTGAAAATAAAAGCCAGAGGACACAGCACAGGCCAGAATGGGAGTCCCCTCTTGTGGATTCTTAGAATTAATGGGAGACTGAGTTTTCTCTCTCCTCAACTCAAAACCTCCCCAGACTGCCAACACTCCCAAGATCCAGCTGTCTGCTTGGCTTTTCTAACTTCAGCCCTTATCCTTAGCAATGCTTATATTAGAGACTGATGATATACTGAAATCTTCCTTGGTACCTTGTTTTATTGCCGCCATTTTCCTGTATCTTTTTTCTTTTTCCTATGTTTATGTTCATTTTCCGTCTATTTCCCATATGATGGCTAGACTTCCTGACCCTTGTAAAAATATCTATAACTTTAAAGTCTTAATGAAAAAGATCGAGTCTTACACATAGTATTGTAAACCTTCCATACCTCGCAAATGTCTTACACACAGTCAGTACTTAACAGGGATCTCTTACCTGACTGATACCTTTAAGGTCATGGGCGCATGGCTCTCAGCTTCATCTCTGTTGTTATGGTAAGATTGGTGGCCAGTCCTCCCATGCTATACTTTCCCATCAATCTAGAGGTGGGACAGGGATTGTCCCCTACACACACACACACACACACACACACACACACACACTCCCTTCTCCCAAATTCTATGAGTAGTCACAAGTGCATTAAAAAGTCCCAAGGGGTAGGGGCGCCTGGGTGGTGCAGTCGGTTAAGCGTCCGACTTCAGCCAGGTCACGATCTCGCGGTCCGTGAGTTCGAGCCCCGCGTCGGGCTCTGGGCTGATGGCTCAGAGCCTTTCCGATTCTGTGTCTCCCTCTCTCTCTGCCCCTCCACCGTTCATGCTCTGTCTCTCTCTGTCCCAAAAATAAATAAACGTTGAAAAAAAAAAAAAGTCCCAAAGGCATCCTTGCTGTAAGAAGTTCTATTTTTAAAACACAAATGACTCATCACTAACCAGGGTCTCCCCAAAGCTACAATTTGTCAGGCTGTCAGGAAGAAGGACAGGGGGGACAAAAAGCAAAGACAGAGGTCACATCTCCATCCTCATCTGAAGCCCATAAAACCCATCATAAAGCTGTAACCATCTCCACCAAGCTCAGCACAATCCGGGTTGTGTTAAGCACGAGCCCTGCCCTTCTGTTTGGATTATACCGCCCTGAGTGCTAACCTTCTCTCCAGCTGGCTCCTACCCCAATCCCTTGAGAGTTTTGCATGCATGTCTGCCTGGGACATCAGGTAGAAGACCATTGCTGTGCAACAGGGAGAAGATCCGGCCCTCGTGCAACATAAACACACACTAATTGCAGAAGACATACACATTAACTGAACCTCCACGGGAATGCATTTTCTTTATTTTCCCTGAAATAAGCATTCTTTTCAATGCATCAGAGAATCTAAAGTTTTCTTTTGAAATTCTGGAGAGTGGTGAGGAAAGAAGAAATAATTCATTATAATTTTTGGAGAGGAAAGTAAATGTGGATTTATAGACATAGTTGTCGGATAGGGTTTTCACAGGGAAACAAATGAGCCATTGGGCAACGTGTCCTCAAAGGTCATGCATAACAAATTCCAAACAGGCCAAACCAAAGCATTCGGCCTTGTTCACCTTCCACAACACAGTTGAACTCTTACTCCCCTTCTGAAATAGTACAGAAAAAAAAAAGAAAAGAAAAAAAAAGGATCATAAAATCAAGGAATTCAGGGCCTCCCTGCCAAGGGGGATGAAATAAAGGAATCCCAAGCATCTATCTGGCATTATCTTTGTTCTTATCCATGACCCTAAAGTTGCCCCCATGATGACAGACTAAAACTCCAAAATGGGCATAAAAACCACTATTTGCTTTGCTCTTCAATGGATAATATTTGCCATCACATCTTTGTTGATTTTGTATGTGGTAGAAAGAACCCAAGAGATCAAGGAGAAAGGGCCCTGGACTGGGGAGCATTGATTGCTCTGTCTTCAATTCAGCCCCTGGCAAGTTGGGTGTTCTTGAGAAGGTCACTTAACCCTCATCAGGCAGGGGAGAATGCTGAGGCACAGGGAACAGTGGCACCAAGTGGACTCTGAAATCTCTCCAAGTTCTAACATTTTATTCTCTCCAGTTGTCCCTTGCCGCAAATCCGGAAGTAGGTCTAGCTGTGTCTTCCCTCCCACTCCTAACACAGTCCCTGATTTTTCCCAAGGAAATGCCAAAGATGAGCAGCTCATCCTGATGCTTCCAGCTGCTGTCACGTGTGGTACCTAGGCATCACCTGCACAATGAGAAATAAGTGAGGAAGCCAAGACCGCCTCACCCAGATGGAAGGGGGAAGGTTACCCTGTGGGCACCTCCTCCACCTGTCTTCTCTGCCAGGTTTATGCACCACCTGATGAAAAAATGGCATTTCAGAAAGCTAGACCAAGTAGCACAGTTGAGTTAGGGTTGTTCCCACATAGGAGAATTGAGTGTTGCCATTAAAGGTTAAATCCTGAAAGGGGACAAGGACTTCTCATTGGGAGTTATTTACAGACTCTTTGCCCTGAAGGCACCCCCCTCCCCCATCCCCTCAGTGGGCCCAGCTCCTCCACCATCTGACATTCCATTCTTTCAACAGCTGCAGGCGCTCCTGTTGTGCTCCCCTTCACAGATGTGCAGTGCTGTTCTGAACATCCTGCCCTTGAACTTTCCCTACCCATAATTTTCCAGACCAAAGCCTGGCAATAAAAATGTCAGTGAGGGACAGAGAAAATTGGGGGGAGTATGTAAAAAGGAAAAAAAAAAGAATAGGAGGATGCTTTGCACAGACAGTGATTTGTGTTGACTTCTTCAACAAAGGCTAAATGCATACCGTGACTCCTCAAAAAGGGCATCAAGGCGGGGAACGGCAGTGAATTTCTCAGAACGCCAGCTAGAAAGGCCACGTTCCATAAAGGAGCTGAGCACAAGGGAAGGTGATGAGCTTCCTTCCCTATACCATGGGTCACCCAGCTCTTCTTGCTGTGAGGCAGGGGGCGCGTTCAGGTACTCCATAGTACTTCATGGTACTTCACAGTCTACGATGAGCTTCCATGGAGGTGGTGATGCTGTCCTCACAGCTCTGCCAGGCGCCTGCTACAAAGCTGCCACGTGTGAAGCACTGGGTCGACACCTGTGCTCATGGCCAGCAAGAACAAGACTGGAGGAGGCGATCGGGATATCTTACATTGTTACAAAGACCTCCACAGAAACCTCTCGTGGACCAAATTCTCCTAAAGTCCACCGGTAATCCTAACTTTCTAGGCACATCATGCAAAATTATAACAAATTAACTAAATTGTACAACTTTCTAAAGAGATAAGAGATAAAAGAATCTGTCTAATGGAGAAGCAGGGCTTCTCTCATTATCTACTCTAGTGTGCCAAATGATAGGCGCAGAGGGGGAGGTAAGAAAGGGGATGGGGGGGGTGGGGTGGGGAAAGGGTCTTTCTACTGGGAATGAATCCCTTAACTGGGAGAAGCCATTGAGAAACAATCAACTTCCCTTGTTCTTTGCAAACATGACCCTCTTCCATCACCAAATGCTGCCCGTCCTTTGAGATAAAAGAGAAGGGAGTCTTATTAAGCTATAATGTAGGAGAAAATGAATCAAGACATAACCAGACATCAAACAGCACATGTCCCACAGACATGTACCATGTCTCTCATGTCCTAGGAAGGAAGCTGTGATAGGGCCCCTGCTGACTTGCAGGCCTGGCCCCAAAGGTAGGAAATGGGAAGATGGAGAACAAAAGAGAAAACAGGACAGAGGAGCTGGCTAAGGAGGCTAAGCCATATCTCGTTCTGGTGACATGTCACTTAACCCATTTGGTCACTTCTACAACCTGGAATTTCACTTCTAGATACTTGGGAGAGAGATGCCTTTAGATAACGCCGGGTTCAAATCCTGGCTCCAACTCAGGAGCAACATGGTTTGGGACCAATGTTGAATCTTCAGCCTCCTCACCTGTACAATGGGAAAGGTGATAAGACCACCCAATCAGGTTGTTGGGGGAATCTAGTGAGGTCCCATGTGGTGTGTATTGTAATGTGCTTGACACTATACCTCACACAAGTCTATGATCAGGGAATGTTAGTTCTCCTGGCCACCTGCCTGTCTCTCCCTTGCTCAAGAGAACTTCTAGGCTGAGGGATGAGAGGTCTGGCTTGTGTGAACACTCAGCAGGAAAAATAGCTGGTGATTGGCCAGTTCTGCGAAGGCTGTGGGTATCCCCATCATATAAAGGGTACCAGTTTTATTTTCAGAAACTATGGAAACAGTCTGGTCAGTTTCTACTGCAGTCTTCAAGATAACCTTCCTGAACCATACCTAACCCTAAGCAATTTTACAGTGTAAAAAATCTTCCACGTTATCACACCCAAGAGGTCCCAGATGAGTGAATGAATACAAGATGAATGAATCCATGAATACAAACGTAAATTGTTAAATGAATGTTAAAGACCAGGGGAAGGCCATTTCCACATCATAATACCACCATTATCCTGGAATCCAGCCCTTGGATTAAATGCTCTCCAAATTTTGCACCACTCTTCCCTCCTCCTTGCTAATGTCCATATCCCCAAAGCTTCACTGCTGGTATGAGAAGCCAAGAGCAAAGGCTGGTGAAATCAGCGGGTGCCCCCACTGTGTGCCAGCAATTTTGGAGCAGATAAAGTCATTAAGGAAAATTTTAACAATGTATAACCTTTCAGCTTTACTCTGGTAACAGCAGGTAGCTTGCCTTGCAGAGACATGAGCCTGCACTGAAGTCACCAGTAAGCAGAACTTGACCTTCATTTTCAGTATACGCAGTATTAAATATTCATCACCCACAGAACTGTAGCATAAGAAGCAGCTGAGTTTAAACATGAATCAAAGGAATAAATATCTCCCCACAGGTGAGTCATCCTTTCCAAGAATGCCCCTGGAAAAAAAATGCAAATACCCAGGGCCTGGAGCCTCTGTCTCTTCCAACTTTCTCTTGAAATTCTAGAAGCAGCAGGAACTGCTGCATTATGCAATCCATGAATCCTGCCCTCACACTGACATCGTTGGGTCTTTTTTTTTTTTTTCTTATCTGTTAGAGAAGAATTACTGTTCCTATGTCAAAGACAGAAAATAGACAGGGATGGAACCAGCAATGGTGACATTATCACCCACAGGGTGTCTGGGGCACTTTTGACTTGGTTGTACAATTTTTTAAAAATCTTTGCTTCACAGAGTATCAGAGTGTGTGGGAGGAATGGCTTGGAATAGACATCAAGAGACATCAGAATTAGGAGCTGGAGTGGCAGATGCCTTAAATTGGGCAGAACATCTTTCAAAGGGATGAAAAAAAATGGAGTTCTTTTGGACAATGTCTGCCTCATGTGGCTAATTTAATATCTTTTGAGGGACGGGATGACTGTCTTTGGAGGACTTAGTGCTCCTCTGTGTCTGCAAGGAATCGGCACTTGTGCCTATCCAAAGACTTGGTAGAACAACTCCTTCTGCTTGGGTGTTTCTAGAGAGTCTACTGCTGGGATGATGAAGCATAATTTTAACACAGTTTAATGTCCCTCTTTGGCTTTCAACTCCAGGAGCTCTGAGCACAATCTGTCTTAGCTAGACAGCAATCACTTGAGGCTGCACGAGTGATTCTTCTGCGGCGATCACTCTAGGAAAACTAAGACCCAAAGAAGGGCTCCTCAAACCCTTGAATGAAAAAGAGCTGCTTGGGGACCGATCTTGGCCTAACAATGGGAAAGGAAAGATGCGTAGGAGAGGCTGTGTTTGGAAATGACTTACCCACTGCCTTGATACTAAACTCAGCTTTGAAAGGTTAAAAAGATCAGACAACCACTCTTCACGACATTTATCTGAACTGCCTTCCCCACCTGTTGCCCATTCGCACAGCCTGGACGGGCCTGCCTGACACTGAGCCAGCAGGGCAGACCCCGGAGCTTACCTCATATATTGATCTGCATTCCTCCCACTCTGCAAGGGGCTGGGTGCAGAGAGCCTCACATCTTGAGCTTGTGCTGCTGGAGTATCCCCCACCATTGTGAGGGAGGCCAGCTCTGATCAAAATTCACTGAGACAAGCCACTTCACGACAATGTCTGCCCAATTAGGCTCGTGCAAGGGAAAGCCTACAGATTGATTTATTCAAAGGGCATAAATGTTAACTAAAATTCATTGGAAGAATACTAGGTGTTTTTTTCCCAGTACTGGGTGATGATATAGTATAACTTCCAAGAGAAGTCTAAAGCTCTCATTCCAAGATGCCCAAATGGCCAGTCAAACCACCAGTGTGTACAATCGATGAGAATCTTGAATGAATAGATGGATTTGGGGAATTTACATCCTGCTTTCTTACACATTTTCCATTTGCATCTTATGTGTGGACAGAACTTCATTTTCTCTTGTTTACTGTGCTTGATTACAATGTCTAACAGGTTATTTGTTTATTCCTGGGAATCTGTGGACTTGCCATAAAGGTTACTCTACAGACTCAACCTTACTTCTTCCCCTTGTTTGATATGCACATGCTCTGCTGGTCTTTCCCCAGGAAGATGGAAGCCTCCTTGGTATTGGCTGTGCCGATCAGGTCACCCACGGTACAGAACCTTGGGAGATGGCTTTAGAACCAAAGGTAGTAATGCAAATGAGAAATGGAAGGGCCTACATAAATAAACCAAGTCTCGCTTTGCCCAACCATGTGTGGGTTTGAGGGACAAAGAAGGACTGAGCTAGGACAGTCTCCAGGGAGAGTGGAGACAAGCTTGGTTCTAAGATTTTTGGCATTTTTGCTGAAAAAAAGTGGAGAACAGGGTCGCCTGTCCATCTATGGAATAGACTCTTTGCAAGTCCATAAAAGAAACCAGAACCAGAGAGGGCTCCCAACGCTGGATTTCCCAAGGCTTAGCAAAATCATAGCTGAATCTAGGGTACTGAGATGGTGCAGGGTATCCAGGGAAGAGGCTCTTTTGTCTTAGAGAATTTCATTCCTCTCCATCCTCTCACATGGAGCCAAGAACACCAGGATGAAAGATTGCCTCTTAATAAACACTGTAAAAAAGGACACAATTCAAATCCATCTAACAAGAGTATTTTATTTCTGAGAAATACAGAGGAGCAGAAAGGGTGGGGAAGGGAAAGAAGGTGCCGAGGCATCTCTCCTAACTGATCACCACACTCACCTTCATGTAAGGGTTTGCTCTGTCTGGGGCACACATATGCATGCCCAAACCCATTTCCTGAGCCTGCCATGGAAGCTGACAGGCTATGCATCCCCTGACATGTGAGAACACTCCTCAATCCTGAAAGGGAATGGAGAAATAAGACCAGGGCTTTAGGAGATCCTTGGTTCAATTCAAATATGGTCCAGAATTATGAAGAATAGATACTTAAAAGAGGCTTACCTTCAATGACATACCAGCTGGAATTTTCCAGACTTAAAAAGCTCTTCTCTTTCTTGGCCAGGAAGAGCTGATGGAGGGAGTGTGTGGAATCTTGTCTCCTGGAGGACTTTTAAAGGACCCTCCTCCACCTGAGACAGGTGAAGGCAGTCCAGCCTCATATGTGGCAATGGGCAGAAGGACCTCTGATACTCTGAGACTTGGCTGACGCCCAGAGACAAGTGATTAAAGGGGACGTTTTCTTTATTTTCCCTGACATGGCATCTTGGCCTCAGTACCCAATTGCACATCAGCACCCAATTGCACAAAATCCTTTGGCTGGTGACCAGATGCCTCTGAGAAATTCAGAATTCAGGCGTGCATGACATTGCTACCATCCTGAGCCACAGGAAAAGAGCACTGGGCTCAGAATTCAGGCACCCCAGGGTCTGCTCCAACAAGGACACAAAGCAGGTTTCCTGGAATCAAACTCTAGCAGACGGCCATACCAGGGATGGAGTTCAAAGAGTTGAAAACACTCTCATAGTAGACTATGTAGGAAAAGAGCTCAAGTCCACTGCCCAGTTTTCAAGTACATGTCGCCACAAAAAGGTGTGTCAGACCAGCTCAGCTCCAGTTTCCCAGATGCTGTCAGCCTCAAACTTGCAATAGAATAGTTGGAATAAATGAGCCCCTTCCTCCCCCACCCCCCGCCAGGGTGACACCTGCAGGAACCAGAGCAGAGCTGGCCGCCACCTAGCAGCTCTGCTCAGTGACCTCTCCTGCCTCCTATGAAGCCTTTACAACGTCGCAACACCCCACCTCAGGGTCACCCTAGAGCACCAGTTCGCTCAACTGGCACCTTAGGGGTCTGCACAAATGTCCACTCTAGGAAATCCTAGATGGCCATGGGTCTCCACCTCTGGGAGTCATCACGAACTCCTCCGTCCCATCTGTGACCTTCACAAGTGAAGAAGCACCAGTGAGCAATGCTTCTGCTGAATATTCTGCTTGGTAGCTGCAAAGGATAGAGCCGTGCTTCCTAATCTAACCTCCAATAAGGTTAAAGCATCAGAAACCCTAATGAGAAGAAGACCTTACCACCATGGCAAGAATAGTTCAGACCCTCACTGGCTGGATACCTGTAGCTCTCCCAGTGGTTGGACATTCACACCAAAGCCCTCTTAACCTCTTGACATCTTCAGTGCAAATACTTCGACGGGAAACAGCTATTTCAAAATAAATAATACCCAGCAAACAAAAATAACACCCTCACATACCTCTCCCCCCCTCTCAGGCCAGCAGAATCAAAGTAACCTTCCTTGTGAGAACTTGTTTTCCCATTCAGAAAACCAGCACAGAGTAGCCCTGCCGTCCTCTGAAAGCCTTCCACACTCAAAAGACTCTTGCAAATTTTGGTGTTAAAGTCAATAAACTGATCAATGTAGAGGCTCATGATTGTTTTTAGGAAAGAGGGCAAGACAATGTATTTGAATACTCACTTTGACGAATCTATGAAGTATATTACAAGTGCACCAATGCTGAGAGCAAAGACTAAGACAACCTGCAAAAGAAGAGGAAAATGCCATCACTTAAGAGCCGACACTGGGAAGCTTCGGGGTTTTTTTGACACAGGTGCGGCAGCAGCTGGGAAGCAGGGTTCCAACTGCTTTCTGGGGCCCGCTTGGGAATCTCAGCCCCTCGAGCTGCCGCCCACCCCCCCTCCACTCCCCAGGATACCCTGATGCTGACTCCGCACCTTGCAGCGGGCAGCAACCTCACTGCTGGCCAACAGGGGTCAGGGTAGACTCTTATATCTATGGCTTTGGGTCTCATCTAGCCCTATTAGCACAGGGTCCCGCTTCTCTGCAATGAAGTCAGCACACTCCAGTGGGAAGAGTGAATAAAAATTCCGGGTGATACAATTGGTCATCTTATGTGTAA